>NW_017731368.1:5229057-5258071 GCF_001890085.2 Hipposideros armiger
CAGCATCTTAGCTGTGGAGGGCAGTGTCACTGGCCCTCATATGTGGGATCCGAACCGGGGCCCTCTGGCGTCCCAAGCCAATTCTTAACCATTGCGCCACTCGGCCGGCCCTACTACTACCTCTTTTAATTTCAAAAACCATAAGCTGCCAAATTAAACAATACCTTGGTGCTTGTGTACACTTTGATTCTTGTGTCATTATCCTTGAAACCCAGTGGGCAAATGCCTATTGAACCCCTCAGCCACCTGCAGACTGTGGCAGAGAAATCCTATGGGGCAGAGACATTGAGGCATCATTGTACATCAGACCCCACATGAATCATTATTGATTATCAGCCATAGAGCACACTGTATTTGGGATAAAGTTGGGAGAAAGGGCGAGAGCTTTTTCTCTTTGAATCTATTAGAAACTAGTTATTGAGGGCCTTAGGGGCTGCCAGAGTCATTCTTAATTTATTCTTTCTAAGATACACTGGGTTTGTTAACATTGGTCCATCATCGAGAGTAGCAAAGTAGGCCACTGACCTGAAATAAAGAGCTTAAAATATAGAAATTACATAAAGATGAACCACTAAGGTATTTTATTGTCTCCCTGGAACTGAGTTCTGCAAAACTATACCCAAATCAAGTCCTGTTCAAGAACATAGATGTAGGGTTTTTTCTGGGGGTGGGCGCTAGGGGGGAGGAGAATCTTCCTGACCTTAAAATGATAATGTAAAAAGGAGCCTAGAGACAGCTTTGACTTAGAGGTGCTAGAAGTTAAATGCTGGCTACCAAGGGAGACCAACTCTACCCATGTGAGTGGGTCTTCACTCCATCAAATCTCTCAGGGGATTCAAGACATCCTAGTGGGGTAACTGGAATACCCTAGGCCCCAGTGCCCAGGAAGCCAATACCGACAGTCACGCAAAGAATTCCATACTACTTTGAGGTACATATAAAAATACAAAGAATAGATTTGTGTGTCAGTAAGTGTCTGCACAAATAATCTCTAATATTACCTAATGATTTCTTTCCCAACATCACCCCCTGATAAAAGAAAGATGACTACTAGTATCTACAAAGTGGACATGACTTTTCCCTTCCTTCTGGGTTCAACCACAGCAGACCATGATACAATATAGTTTTGCCCAGGCGTAGCCCTTTATATTAGTTCCCTTTCAATTACTCATCAAAATGAGAACAATACACATATTTTTAGTGCATCGTTTTATCAATCAAATAGGATGTCTGTCTTAAATGTTTCTGGTACTGAGGAATATTCCACTTGCTATTCTTAAGACAAGCTTAAACAATAAAAAAAAAGAAAGAAAGAAAAAAGAAAAGAAATAAACAACACATCCTTTTTAATCTTCAAGAGTTTCTGGTAGAGAAAAGGTCACTTTCTAGGTTAAAAAAAATCACAACTAGTGATCTGAAGGGTAATGGTATGGAGTGGCATTTTTAAAAATTCCCCTTATAGTCTTTTAAGTGAATTTAAAGAGGGCTGGCTACACATGTTACTATCTTGGGTTACTATCTAATAAATGTGTGTCTGTATGTGTGTATTTTGTAGGAGCACAACAGAATTTAGACCATCAGTGAAAGATTATATACACCATAATCCTCCCCAGGAGTTACTGCCAACTCCACCTACAATAAACAAAAGGCCACAGAGACAGACAGTGCCACTAAAGGGAGGTGTGTTGTGTTGTGTGTGTGTGTGGGGGGGCACTATTACTGTCTGCTTCCTCAAAAATCCACATTTCAAGGCACACTATCTCTTTGCTCGGGGTTAGTCAGCTCAGCTCACTTTAATTCTTTCCTTCCTTACATTCTCTGTGATAAGTTTCTGCTCTCCCCACGACCTCGGAGAGGTCTGTGTGCTGCTTACTATGCTAAATGTATTATTGCCATTTTAAGTCGTTACACATTCATCCCATGTGCGATACATCAGGGCCGTGGTTCACAGACAAGGGGAACGTGCTTCCTATAAAACAGACACAAAGACACACGAAACACACTCCATGTCTACATGCCAGGTTCTTTCCCGGAAGCGTAGCAATCACACCCCAACTCATATCTGCTTATGACTCTTAAAAAATCCATCCTCACGCCATTTTCAGAACATCAATTCTACGATTACTTTTCAGCAGACAAGAAAGGCATTTCAAAAATTTTTGTAGTAAATATAAAAACAACATCTTGCCTAGGAAATGTGCTGTCTTGTTTTTACTTCTTCGCTCCAACATGAGTATGATGCCACCAGGAAAAGCTGAAGAATGGAAGCAAAAGAAAAGCTTTCTGGCCCCTTTTCATGTGGTTACTTATAAGTTATTGATCTGGAGTGGTTTCTCTCTTGCTCTTTCTTGTAGAGGCAGATGTTTCATTATGCTCACCCTAATGGCTGTCGTCTCTACCCATGGATTAAATCACCTATGTAGATACATCTAGTATAGTCATCTATTTCATATATAATGCAAATTGCTAGTATATTGAAAATTTAGATCAATTTTAAAAAGTGAAAGAGGCATATCAAACAGAATATTCAAAACATTTGCAGAAAATACAAACCCCAAACAAATGTTACTCTACTTTATTCTTACATGGCTCTTCCCCCCCTAAAATATTAGAAATGCATACTTTCTTCTAGAGTTTAAAATCAGAGTAATATACTTTATGTGGCGAAATTTTTATTGTCAGATCAGCTATTCCCATAAAGTAAATTTATAATGACTTAACCATTAACAATAAAAACATCTTTTGTTACAAGTACATTTTGCATTGATTAGAACTGGTTGTGGTGAACAGGCTTTTAAAGTACTCAATCTAAAAATAGGTCTATCCGGATCTCTGTAAAGACATTTTTGCTTAGTGTTCCCTGGCCTACAAATACCTTTCAAAAACAATTTAGATAATTTGGCTGAGGGGCTCATATGGACGTATGGACCCATAGGCTGTGCTTTCCTGTATCACAGAATAACCAACCAAATTAGTAACACAATCCAGGTCAAGTTTATAGGCATAATAGAGTTTCTGAAAAATATAAATGGGTCTGAGCAGATCATTTTTTTTTAATGATGGGACTGTGGATGGATGAGCAGAGGGGTGACAGCATGGCAAGATGAACACCAAAGTTGAAGAATAAAAGAAGAATAGAGAAAATGCAGTGAAAGTGATGTTTCCTTTTGCACTGTACCCTCTGTAATGAAAGGCAACATTTATGTTCATGTACCTTGATGGGAACACACCAGTGACTGTTTCACAGAAGTAACCTCAATTTGGAATCATCCCCTAACCGAAACCACATACCACACTATCCCATCTTTACAACACATCCCGGGAGTTACTTGTCAAATGTTGGGCTTTTAAAAATAACTGTGTGCTTTATTTATAAACACTAATTCATCCAGTGATTCCTCTGGGGGTAGGGGTGGGAAAGATACCATTTCTAACTAGCTTTCCATAAAACAACAGAAGTCAGTGGTCATCAGGTAGAAAATGAGGATTGGGGGGGGGGCGCTGGGGGAAGAGGTGCTAAGACCACCTTTGTCTCTCATCCTTAGCAATGAACATTCCTGGGGAGGGCAGACGGTTCCACGAATTCAAAGATCGCCTAATTACTAAAATGCAACACACTTGATACATAAATCAATAAATCCGCCTGCAACGGCACGAGACAAAATGAATATGCATACGCACCAGCTCCTAGGAGAGCTCCTGCGCCTGGGCAGCATCACAAAATATGAAAGGACAGTTCCAGGAAGACGCCGGCGATGCCCCGTGAGAAATCACACGCAATTTCCCGGCAGGAGAGAATGCCCTGCAAAGAAGTCGGGGGAGGGGGCGCTCAGCCTGCAGGCTCTGGGGAGTGAGAGGCCGGCCCTTCACCTAGGAGAAGCTGACGAGCCGGCGGGCAGCCTGGCTGGGTCCGCGCCTGCCCGGCGCGCACCGGCCGAGGAGCGCAGGGGAGACCCGCCGCCTGAGCCCGGCTGAAGAGCGCGCCTGCTCTGCTACTTACCCCACTGGCGTTACTAATAGATGCTAATGGCTCCGTTAGATGGGGAGAAACAGCTTTCTTATTGTCACTCGGAAATTGCAAGTTAAAATAAAAAAAACAAAAACAAAAAAACCCCCACAAAAACCCCGAAGCAGCAGCGGGCTCCCTGGTGCAGTGGAAGCGAGTCACACTCCGCCCCCAGGCGCCTCCATACTCGCTGCCAGCCCCCAACTTGCGGCAGTGGGGGCCAAAAATCAATCCCGAGCCGGGAGCGATCCCGGCGTGCAGGCAGACAAAGACTTCACCCGGGGCAGAGCCCCAGTCTGGCTTTGCTATGAGAGCGGTAACCCGCAAGTGGCATTACAGTAAGGCGTCCTACACGTTGGTTTTCTCCAGAGGATTCTTTTATGACATCCTGAAATACTTAAGTCCTACACTGTCCCATGACAGTGAGACAATCATGTCCCACGATTCTCCAAAAAAAAACCATTCCCAACCTCCTTTGTGTGAGACCAGAAAGCACTCGGCAGTCTCCTGGCTCCAGGTTCTCTCTCCTGACACACCCACCCTACCTGCCTGCAGCTTGGAGAGACCTTCTCTGTCTTGCCACAGAATAGCCTGAAAAAGCTCCTCGGGTTTGGGAAGAGAGGGAGGGAGAAAGGAAGGAGGGAGGGAGGAAAAAGAGAGGGAGAGAGGGAGAGAGGGAGGGAAGGAGAAAGGATGGAAGGAAGGAAGGAAGGAGAAAGAGCTTAGGTTTAACCCATTCAGAGATGCCATGGTTAATATCCATCAACTATTGATGCTTTTAGTTCCAAGACAAATTGTTTTACTAAATGGGTGAAATTTTTTTGTGTGATTTTTTTTTTTAAAGTCTCAGGTCAGGAGATTTGGTCTGAATGCATTTTAGCGTTCAGACAAATACAAAATGCTGCTGTGCAGTGCCCTTTGGCTGGCCTACTTAATCCCCTAGAAGGCCAGACCTTCTTGGTTTGTCACAAAACAAACATGCAGCTACGCCTGCCATGTTGGTGACTGAAGCAACTTGTGTTACAATTTCAGCTAGCATTTGCTGGGAAAGCATGTAGTTCGACTCAATGAAGAGCTCACTACTTTTGAAATCTGTAATAAATAAATCAGCAGAGGTGGGCCCTGGGTGGGGGAGTAGTTGACTCTAACTTTCTTGATATTCAAGCACTTCCACACTCTTGGGGGGAGGGCCACCTAAACTAATGGGCTTTGTTTCTTCAATATGCCTTCCAATTCTTGGTCCAGAACATTGTTTGTTAAGGGACCTTTGTAGTTAATACATAACTATCGTGTTAAACATGCCTGTTGTGAATTTTAATTATTTTAATTAAGTTACGTCTTTGTAGTTCTTAGTATTCATTCATAACTATATTATCTTTCTCAGAAGAAATACAATTTCATTAATGTAACTACTACTTTTCAATAAATCAGCTTGGCTTTCTTACCACGATTCTCAATCAATGAGAAGTAATGGTACAATAACTATAGATGTTGCAACTGAAGACACAAGTCAGAATTTCACTAGGTTCACTAGAAGCGTAGAATCATTGTTTTTCTAATTCCTTACTCTTTTGCTCTTCTCTATCCATGGGGACCACACAGGAAGACAGTTCAAAATGTGATAAAGTTTCAGAATACTGGATACTTGTAGAGAGACATATATATATATATATATACCTTACGATAGACAGTGTTTCTTTCTTTTTTAAAAAATTGGCTTTTAATGAGCAGCTGTAAAAGTTCACCAACAAACTATTAACTACTCCAGGGTCTGCTTTCTGACAAATGTGATCTTCTTGGATAACCCAGAGCCCTGCAAATTCCAGTAAACTAGGGGCAATAGTTTTTCAAATAAATCAATATGGGGAAGTAATTGCACTGGGCATGTATGTCCTGTAGGTGGGGGTGGTAGAGAGAGGAAGGTATATTGAGATTCACCTTCTTAGGTGCAGATAAAGAGCTGCAGCTGCTTCCTTGGTTTCACCAAAAGTATGAAAAATATCATTAATTCTTTCAAGACAAATTTGCAAGCAACTGGCTTTGTTGCTGTTCCTCCCTCCCTTCTCTCTCTCTCTCTCTCTCTCTCTCTCTCTCTCTCTCTCTCTCTCTCTCTGCAGCTTTAGAGAAAGGCAGGATGGAATCACAGGGTCTGGCTATATTAGCAAAATCACAGACAGCACCAGGGTGATGTCTTAGCTCTCAGCTCTCTAATTATTTACCCAGATCAAGCCTGACTGCTGGAAAATCAGCTCTCTCCAGGAGGTAACCGGGCTGAAAGGTTCTTTTCACTGAGAAATGATGGGCTGGTGGCTGGCATCCAGACTATAGGCCAGTGCGCCCTTGTGGGCAGTGTCACAACATAAATACCCAGGACCACACCATTTCCCTCATTCATTCCCAGGAAAGTACTGGTATAGGTACAAAGAACATATCGGTGGTGCAGAAACACACAAAGATTGAGCACCTAGAAGATACTGTTTTTTAAAACAAATAATGTCCTGAAATGAGGAAAGGAGGCTCGCTGAGACTGTTAGTATTTTATAGCCAGAGCATCCCTTCAAAGTCCCTGTATGCAGACAAAGCAGATTGCTTCATTGTTCCCACTTAACGGGTGTTGTTTTCTCATGCAGGTCTCCTGAAAACAGAAAATGTTCAGGCAACACGGATGTTCCGATTTGCTCCCGCTCTCACAAAAACAGAAAGCCACTAGCACTCAGCTCACACACTCCCTCAAAGCTTTGGGTCACTCCCCTGACTCCACAGAATAAAAGATTTTTAAAAAATCAATGTAAATCAGTCAATATCATTTATATTTGTCTATTTCTAAAAGCTTTGTTAGAAGCAACCTTAATTTAAATGCTTTCCACTTTCTAATGTACTTCCTAGGACTGCGAAACTATTGTCACACACATGCAAATTTTTAATTTATCAGGCCCACCATGGGACAAATCACCTTCAGATTCCTTTATTTTTCACCACTCACAGACGAACATGGCTGCCAGCAAGGATCTGTCGTGAACGTGTCTGCTTGTTCACCTCCACCCTTCAGAAGACGCCATGACAGGGTTCATCCAACAAATATATTACAGGTTTGGGGAAGACAATATATGTGTTGTTGATTGGTATTTCAAATTTATGCTGTGTTTATTCTAACATTAGAATCCATTTGTATTCTCTACATACACAGCCACCTCTTAATAGCACATTTGAAGATTCGTTCTTCTGCTTCCTGGTCAGGACCGGAATTCAAAATCTGCTGTGGTTGATTAGCTTGCTGATTTTAAAAACTAATTTTCCTTTTAAAAAATCCCTCTCTTTTGGGCAACTGACATGCTAACTTGAGCTTCAGAAGCGGTGGAATTTTATTCCTGCATTCAACATCTCACCAAACTACTTCCTGTGAGTTCAGCTGGGATTTGTAATATATTCATCCAATTTCTATCATGAAACATTTGCATCCAGATTACAGCTTCTGTGTTCAAGAGAAGGGTCTCAATAAATTCATTATTTAGAAAGTAACTAGTATGGGTTTGCTAAAAGTTTATATCAAGCTTCTTATTAGGCACCACAGAAGCACATCAAGTGCTCCACAGAACAAATTATTAATAGGACAATTAATAGAATTTTGAAGAGCATATAAATTTAACCAGGTGGGACAACGGGGTCATCCCTATTTCCGGTATGAAAACCACTGCCCATTGTGATGCCATTATTTAAAGTAGGGAAAAATTCACCTTGGTAGGAGGAAAGAAAAAAGCCGCAGTACATCTTATGTTAAATTGTCTTATAGCAAACTAAATAAATAAATAAATATTTATATTAAATTATTATTCATTGAGAGAACACATATTAGTGATAAACAATTTCCTCTTTGGTATTAAAAAAACTTTAAGTGGCATGTACAAGAATTTTCCAATTCTAAGGGGAAATAAAAACCTCACTATTCTCATAGCCATCACACAGACTATAGGCTAGTGTTCAAATTTAGAATTTTTTATCTTCTATAGGAAAATGTTTATTGTAGTGATTAGAGATATATAAAAAAAACAACCACCAAACCCTCTTAGGATGCTGGGGCCATGTCCACTGTTCATAGGGTTTACAGCTGTTTAAACATTTTGAGCTTTCTGTCTGAGCTACATCTGGCTCTACTCAGACCGAAACCACTGTTTTGTTCACCTGAGTGCAAGATAAGCTCCATTTTGCCTCTTGGCACTTGTTAAAGGTCCCTGAGCTGGACCCCTCCCTCTTTAGTTTTCACTCAACAGTACCAGGTATAAAGTTATTGGAGCATCAGTCCATACCCCTAAAACAAATGGATGAAGGCAGGACCACTGAAGCCCACCCGAAGAGCCAGCGATTTGCTTTCTGGCCAAGTTATGAAAGGACGGAGAGCCAGGGTGGTTGACTGCATGGGGGGAGGCCTGTCACTGTTAAAGAGTCCTCCCTGGAGGAGTGTGGACCACTTGGGCAGCTCATCGCACGGCCAATGCCCCAAGCTTTCCTTCCTCCTGGTCTGGATTCCCTTGGATGTTCTTTACCTTGGTTTTGGTGCTAACCGTTATTGGCTGTGTGTGATCTTCACGTTTTCATGGAGGTGGTCTCTGGTTGGACCACAAATGCTTTGTGAGTCGCTCATGAGGGATCACAAGATAGTAATTATAAAAACCAATACTACCCTCTAGAGTTACAGGGTCAAAGTAGCTTAAGCCATTAAAGCATCAGCATTTGAAAGGAAAATACAGGAGACCCGAATGTGGTTGGCATTTATACAAACTTGTCATTGCAGCCTACGATGATAGGTGGCAGTTCTATTTTGTAGAAGAGGCAAGGTGACAGGAATGAGGTGACTCAACAAGCTAATGATCCAGTCCAGGGTCATGTCTACTGATTTTAGGGTCTTCTCCCTCTAGTTAATATTGGGCTGGGATTGTCCTGTGGTTCCTTTTGGAAAGCAAGTCTGGGTCCCTTAGTAGGGCCTCTTGTTATTCACCACCATCTCTCAAACTTAATCCCCGTTCACCCTCACCCTAAAGATCACTACCATTCCCTGCTCGGCTGGCCCTGTTGGCATGGGCGGTCCTGCAGTTTGAGACTGAATTTGAGACTCTTTTACATAAGCACAGGTAAAGGTGACCCCTGTGTGATGTCAGCCTTTCCTGGGATTCCATCTGTGTGGAAAGAATGAAGCTTGAGTCTGTCTGACCCACACCAGCCTCTAGGACCTGGGGCGTGCTCACGAGAACTGACACATGAGGGTGTGACTGGTCTCAGGCCGAGGATGAAAAGGTCAGGAACCATCTCCAATTATCGCTGAGTTCTTGGGTCTTTCTCCTTTGACTGGTGTCTCACCTTCTACCACCATCTTACCATCTTTCTCTCATGGCCTGGCTATCACGGCTGCCCTAACAAAAACTCCATTTACCCCATTTATCATCATCTGTTATGCTCTCACCTCAAACCCTCGGCAGCTGATAGGGACCTAGGCAAGGCCATGCCCTGTAGAAGGAGATTTGATCCTGCTTTTCCTCCCATCTCTACCACTGTTTGTGTCCCTGACACTGTCAGCGCTCCATATGGAGACTGACAACTCCTGACCCTGTCATCAGACCTCAACAGCTCCAGACAAGTGACTCATTACCCCAGTTACACACTGACAAAACTGAGCAATTCTTTCCTGGACAAGCCATGACAGTTCCTAGATTCCTCAGGTAAAAACTGTCCACCTGGCTTACCAGACCATCATCATATCTGACCCTTCCTTGCTGTAGGACCTCGTCTTGGCTGTGTCCCAGAAATGAAGGGATTTGATCACATGAAGGCAGTTAGGGATTGAACACTTGCTTCTTTCTAATAGGTTTATTCAGCTCAGTCATGGCTGATAGACCAGGAGTGGAGAGGACAGGACGGCGTCTAGCTTTTCTGAGCCTCAATTTCCTCATCAGTCAGATGAGAAGCGTACAGCCAACCTCACAAAGTTTTGTGATGAACTGAGATGATGTGTGAGAAATCTGGCACCAAAGGAGCTCACCAAATCTCTGTTAATCCTCTCAGACCTACTCAGTATTTCCCTCACCAGGAGCTAGTCCATAGTTACCATCTTTTTCCTGGTGAGAGGAGAACCCCCCAGAAGCATGTGCAGCACCTGGCCCGGGGAGCTCCTGGCTGGCTATCGGAGGCAGAAAAGGCACGTGGGTGGGGTGCAGGGGCCTTCTTTCCCTCCCACCTGCACCAGGTCTGTTACCTCCAAGGGGTCCTCCTGGCTTCTTAGCAGACGGCTTCCCAGACATTCCTGTCTTTAGACCTTCCCAGCTTCTCTCTCTCTGGCCACCCTCGAGCAATGACTCCAAGGCCGTGCTGACTGCTGAGATACAGATGCAAGCAACACGGACACAGTCCTGCCCTCACAGCCCCTACCAGCTGACAGGAGCAAGAGGAGCAAAGCAGACAGCTGGAGCTGCAGAGTGTTATGAGGAAACACAGAAGCTAGAGTCCATGGCAGGGGAGAGTGAGGGAGGGAGGGCCTAACGTGATCAGGTTTGTGTCTCTGAAGACCACCCTGGATGCTATACGACTTTGGACTGGGAGCAGAGGCTGGAGACAGGTAGACCAGATGCAGACAGAGGCCAGGGTGGGGGGCCTGAAGAGGGAGGTGGTGGCCTTTGCTTGGGTGACAACTCTGGAGATGGGGTGGAGGATGTGGCATGAGGGAGGCAAAAGTGCCAGGGATGACAGCAGGGTTGGGGCTCATGCAGCTGGCTTGCTGGTGTTCCCAGTGCCTGGCAACTACAGGGGAGATTTGTTGGTCCCCTGAAATGTACCTACATCCTGGCCATGAGGCTAAGAACATTCCACGAGGAAACACGAGGCAGGGAGGGTTGGGTGGAGTGTCTGAACGATGCCCCTTATTGTACATAATGGCCCGAGCCCTCGGGCCGCCATCTGATGTCTGCTTCATGTATCTGAATCTGGCGGAAGTGCCTATGAGAAACTTGACTTGGCCTCCAACACCCAGCTGGCCTACAGGCGACTGTGCCACGGGATGATGAAGCCTTCATTTGGGATCGCAAGAGGAGCTTTCTTCTTCTTCTTTTTTTTTTTAGTGAAAAAGCAGTTTATTAGAAGAGATAGTATACTTCAAAGAAGTAAAAGTACGCCCGAGCAGTAGAGAATGGCTCAAGAACCCATTATTAGAAATTGCATTCCCAAGAGTTTGGAGCGGGCCAGGCGCAAAAGGCGGGGCTCAAAAGGAGAAGAAAGGAGCTTTCTTAAATGGAACAAGAGTCATGGGAGCCGGTGCCTTTCAAAAATGCAGGGATGTACACAATGGCACAGGGGGCTGAAGGCAAACGCAGTGAATCAGGTACAGATGAACACACAAAGAACGGAGCCGCTCTGACAGGGCCGGTCCAGCTTCCAGAGCTGGGGCCAATTCCTGACCTAATCTCATTCACCGAGAAGCAACAGCACATCGAGAGAAAGCAGACAGAAGTCAGTTCAGACCCTGTGTGGAACTCAGCATGGCATAGATAAATTAAATAAGACATGAAGCACCTAATCTCCTTAAATCCTGTGAGGTGGCTGGCGGAGCCTCTACTGATTTTAGGTGGGTGCCTCCCTGGAGCTGTCAACTGTCTCTGCCTACATCGAACAGGAATTACTACTGGTTTTCATTGGATAGTAGATATACCCAGCCATCATTCTGAACAGCCCTTTCCAGAAACCAGTCTGTTCTCATTGCTCACAACCCTAAGCACCTACTATGTGGCAGGCACGTTTCTCAGGGTGCTACCTGAATGCAGTCATTCAGTCCTCGCAACCACCCTTTGAGGTAGCACCATTATTTTACAGATCCAGAAACTGATGCTCAGAGAGGTTAAGTAACTTGCTCAAAGGCACACAGCAGCGAGCAAGCAAGTAGGCTAGCCAGGATGTGAACCCAGCCTGTCTGAATCCACGCCGGTATCCATCCCTGCCATGAATACGCTCGGGAGCTTAACCCTGCATTGAGGACTTCACTTATTCCGTCTCTCTTCTCCCGCAGCCCTGAAGCCTGTGCCCAGCTGCCGTGGTTTCCCTTCTTGCTAAATGGGTACACGGGAACTGGGGATGACAGGCACTGTGTAGCCTGGAGCATGAGCCCATTCCCCAGTCTCTCAGCACCGCTCTGGCTGAGGTTTAGGTGGTCCTGAGACAGAACAGTTGATTGTTATCCAGGATAAGAGTCAGTGGATCTACCACTGAAGATAATCTCCAGAGTTGATAGCATATGATTACATTATTTTCCAGAGACAGACATCTATTATTCAAACAAAAAATAATTCTGAAAGTCTTTGGAACACTTCAAAAAATGATCTGCAGAGGCAGACATAAATCATTGTGTAGGGAACTTTTTCTTCTAATAGGAATAAAACCCTAAGGAAAAAAAAGTTGAGGAAATGACTCACTGATATGTATGGAGGCCAGGGGAAGTGGGCCCCGGGGAGCCACTAGGATGGATCACAGGGGCCTTGAGTCCCAGCTGGGAGAGGAGGTTGGGAAATGCAGCCCAGGAGCACATCTGAGCTTCTGACCTGTCCTTTCTTTGGCCTTCCAGAGCTCATGACTCAGAACCCCTGGGAGCAGGTGGTGTGTGGAACCAGGATCCTGGACTGAGGCAGCTCAGAGTTCAGGCCTCAGAGAGGCAGGATCACAACATGGCCCACCTCGACCTCTTTCTAGCTGTGTGACCTTGAGCCACTGGCGTACCCTCTCTGAGCCGTCTTCATTTGCAAAGTGGTGATAACAGTACCTACTACGTGAATGGTGACAAAGATAAAATGAAAAGCTCTACATCAAGTGCAGAGGAAACACGACAAAGTGAGTTAACAAGGCAGTAATAATAAACTGTGGGCGTGGGGAGACTGGCAAATATCTTTATGTCTTGGATCATCTGCGCGGGACCGGGTGGCCCACGCAGGTCTAGCTCTGAGGAATCGAGTGCACAAAACCAGACATTCCCAATTCAAATAATGTCCCTCGAGCTGAAGCCAACTGCAGGGTGTGATCCTGGACTGAATGAGACCGCAGACCCGGACCACCCCGTCTGCCCCCCGCCCCCAGGGCAGAGCAGGCACTGCAGACGTAGGAGGCCAGAAAGAGGTGGCCCGAATTGGTGTTTGTGTGGGGGGTGCGGGTTGAGGGGCAGACGGGACAAGTTGAAGGCTTTCCATGTACTCTGGGTCCTCTTCTATCTCTAAAACTGCGCTGGGTCTCCGACAATCAACTCCTTCAGTCCAACCAGGTCTGTGTGAAAAGTTTAGAGGGTGTCCATGGGATCCCCTCACTCGCAGATGGCGCTTTCATGCCAACAATGAGTTACAAATAACCGTCATCCTTCCCACCTGGGACTCTAGTTTGCAACAATGTAACCTTAAATCATTAACTGACTGGAGCTTCTTGGATTTGTGAGAGGGCAAGTGTGGCTCCCCACGGCCCACACACGGGCTGCTGTGTCATTCTGCAGAGGGCTCTCTGGCTGGCTGGGCCTGTCAGACGCCTGCATCCCTCAGGCAGCTCCCCCACCTCCCCCAGCCCACAGACTCCATGACAAAGGCCCTGCCAGCGTGGGCCCTGCCCTCTGTGTCAGCACGCGCTCTGCCGCCCTGCCTCCCACTCAGCAAACCGGTCAAATCCCGGCGTTGGCCCAGGCCACCGTGCTGCCTGGGGACAATGGACCCTCTCAGTGTGCTTTAAATCTACAGCCATGCCGCTCGGCCATTCTCAAGTACAGTGACTCCTACAAATAAACACATAAATGGTGCTAATGTGGACGACTGGGCCATGCTTGCACATAAAGGGACTTCTCTGTGTAGGCTGGTTGTGAATTGTCCTTTTTCAGTGCATTAATTGTCAGCCCAGAGACTGACAGCAGAGCGGAGAAGGCGCTGGTCATGTCTGAGGGGACGTGCTCACAGGGGGTGCACCTGGAGTCACCCTTTCGGGCTGTGGCCAGGACATGGCCGTGGGGCGGGCTGGGAAGGAGGTCCTCCTGTGCCCCTAGCCCTGGGGGGGGGGCTGTAGCTGGGAGGAAGCCTGAGTGGGGCGAGGAAGGCTGGCCGTGCTCTTCCCCCCAAAAGTTGTCAAAGGGACCGTCAAAGGCGGAGGAAGAGTTTGGAATGTTCTACTGCTCATCCTTAGGGCCACAGCCCACCGGGGCTCCACGGCCATCTGCCCTCTGGGATTAGCTCTCCTTTTCCACATGAGGCTGTCAGTGTGTCAACTACCATCTATGGAAGGTGGAGACAATGCCCACCCCAGCCCAGTGGGGGTGAGCCTCAGGGGCCCCCTCACCCGACTGTGGGCACCCCAGCCAAAGCCCTCCATGTGGTGGGCAGTGTGCTTCGGGTTTGGGGTGATGACACAGCCAAGGGGGAGCCAGGCCCTGGTCCAGCCAGCCGGGAGTGTCAGTGTGGTGACCCTGAGAGGGGAAACTTCCCAGATAGAGGCAGAGTGAGGAAAGTGGCCGACGACGGCCACTTGGCGATTTGCAGTGCTCTGCTGGCCAGCTGCTCCCCTCTGCCCTGCCCAGAGGATCTCGGAGGCTGTGCCGGTCACGCAGGCCTGAGAGCAGCGCTCTGGCCTCTCCTGCCCCGCCTCCATCTCCACCCCACACGAAAATACTTGACATACTTGCAGTTCCTCAAACAAGCTGCCTTCTCACCCTCTCTCTGGGCCTCTGCATACATCCTCAGCCTCTGACACCTTCTTCCTCCTCCTTCACTGAGATTGAGCTCTGGAAGCTTCTCCAAATCGGCCTGCCTGGTGAGGCCCTCGGCACCCTGAATCAACTCCCTCCCAGTGTGTCTCCCTCTCCTGATGTGTTTCATGATGAGAAAGGGAGGGTACCGCCGGCACCCTTCATCTCCATGCACTTGTCCAGAGCAGGGACCTGGGTGTCCCCACATTCCCTGAGGATGTCCTGGAGAGCAAGAGGGGTGGCCTCAAGGGTGTGGCTCAGCCATTTGAGGCTACCCTTGAAGCAGCAGCCCAAGCAGGGGGCTCGCCAGGTACAGCCAGGACTGGCCCAGACCGAGATGCTGTGCTGGCGGGACTGTGCTTCTGGCAGGTGGGCTAAGCCGGAGGCAGGGGACACAGGAAGCGGGACGGTTCCTGGTCTCTGCCCCCTCTGCTACAAATACATGCCAGCTGTGTCTTACACATCTCATTCCATCCAAGAAGAAGAGGGTAGAGGAAGAAGGTGTGTTCCAACGGTACCACCAAAGGCTTTGGGAATGAGGGGTCTGGCCCACGGCACTGGAGAAAGCGTGTGGGTGACCTGTGACCCAGGCCTTGAGGAAGACCAAGATCAGCAAATGCAGCTGGACCGTGCACCGAGGCCTGGGCTGCAGGGTATGGAGGGCCCAGCGTGCAGCCCCGTGTGGCGGGGGCCATGAAGGCACGTGACAGAGCTGTGGATGGGCCGGTCCTCACCAAGGTGCCCTTCAGAGTTCTGAGTGGTGTGAATTCTGTGAACTGACCTGTGTTTCAGCATCTGCGGGAGATGACTGGCGAGAAGAGCAATCAGGGAGGCAGTGACCAGCTCGGAGCCATTTTAATCAGCATGGGCGTGAGGTGGTGCCGGCTTGGACCAGGACAGCACCAGAGTGCCCAGAGAAACCGGGCACTGCAGGGGACCACGGTGGACGTGGCAGGACTCAGGCACCACACTGGACTGTGGGAGGGGGAGCAGCTGAGGTTTGTACCCCAATTTCCAGAGCAGGGTGAACAGGAAAAGGGGCACGCCAACAGGAGCCAGGAAGCTGGGTCTGGAAAAGTCACTGCCGGGATGCAGCCGTGGGGGTCATTTGCTCAGTGGGCTGAGCAGAAGCAAAGAGACTGCAAAGGAGGCAGGAAAAGGGGACAAGGCTGAGGGTGAGGCCAAGGATGCTAAAACCCAGCATCACGGCAGGGAAGGCCTGATGCACAGCAGGTGCCCGAGAAGTGAATACAACAAGCTACAGGGGTGGACATCCCAGCCAGACTCCTCTGTTTACACAGCCAGGTGCAGGCTGCATTGGAAGTACCACGGGACTTTACATCCTGCTGTGTCCAAGCCCCAACCCCAGAGACTCTAATTGAGTTGTATCAGCATGTTTTGAGAACCTCCTTACAATGAAGATAGGGTTGAGAGAGCTGAAAGAAATGTCCTAATTCCACAAATGACGAGTGAGGCCGAGGAATTTGTTTACTAATATTTTTTCCTTAAGACTTTCCCAGGTGACTCTGAGGTAGGGCCAGTTTGCAGGATCGCACCTGTAGGGGGAGTTGGTGGCGTGCAGGCTGTGAGCTCCCTGAGGACAATGCTGCCATACCCACCTGCGTTTGTCACCCTTAGTCTGTCTCTCCCACACAGATCAAAACCTCCAGTGTGTGCTTGGCAGCGTGGGGTTGCCTTGGGCGAGCACCAAGGGGATGGTCACAGCAGCAAGGCATCCGTTACTCCTATGCCACCCCACACACCTGTCTGTAAAGTCTTAGGATGGTGGGTGCTGCAGAAACCAAGTTCCACCAGGAATAAGTCCACTCGCCCAAGGACTCATGTCCCAGAACAGGCTCTGAAAACGTCACGATCAATCCAGTCAGGAGACCCTCCACATTTATGGGGAAAGCTTTAGCTTGTTTGAGTAAGAGGTCACTGTGGGATGAATGAGTTGTCACAACTTCTTAATCAGTCTTGCCTTGACTAAAGGGGTCTGTCCTTTCTTTTAAGCGCGCTCGAGGTAAAATCCTTTCAGGCATAGGGGCCCAAATTTTAATCAGATGGAGAAGCCCTAACCATTGCAACAGGGCGTGGTGCCAAATAGAAGGAAGAAGTGGCAGAAGGACCTTCTGGAAGGGCAAATCCCGACTTCTGTCCCCAAAACCCATCTCCCCAAGCCAGGCCTCTCTCTCAGAGCACCTCAGATGTACATTCAAAGCCAAATAAACCAGCCAAGACCCAGAGAGGTTCTGGGACAAATGAGGCAGCCCAGTCGGGGACGAGGTTTCAAGGCAGCAACGATAGTCAAACTCATGGAAGGAAAGAAGCAGAAGGGGGGTCACCAGGGGCTGGGGGGAAGGGTAATGGAGAGCTGCTAATCAAAAGTATAAAATTTCAGTTACGCAAGATGACTACGTCCTAGAAATCTGCTGTATGACATTGTGCCTATAGATAACAATGCTGTATTGTACACTTAATAATCTGTTAAGAGGGTAGATCTCATTTTAAGCATTCTTAACACACCACACACACGCGCGCGCGCGCGCACACACACACACGCGCAGCAGTAACAATATCACACACTGTGCCCAGACTGGGAGGCTTCCGTTCTATTTAAGGCTACAAACGAGAATGCAGGAAGCATGACCCCGATTTCCTAGGCAGCTGTGCAGGCCCCACCATGTTGAGAGGGTGCCGTGGTCAGCACTGACCAGTCTCCAATTCCTGGAGTGTGCACAGCCCTTCGCGCACGTCGTTGAGGACTTTACGGCAAACCTGACCCCTCCACCCCCTTGGTTGAGGCAACGCTGTCCAGTATGCAGCCATTAGCCACACATGGCTTTCTAAAACTTAATTTTAATTAAAATTAAATAAGATTTTGAAAATTCAGTTTCTCAGGCAAACTAGCCACATTTCGAGTGCTTGGCAGCTCCATGTGGCAAGGGGCTCCTGTTTTGAACAGTGGAGCCACAGAACATTTTTGTCATCACAGAAAATTCCACCAGACAATGCTGCCCAAGGAACCCAGCCAGCCTCATGTTTAGATCTAGAAAAATTAAGAATATGTTTAGTCATCATGGCCACCATCAGTGGCATTCCTGGACTGTTACAAAAGGGGGGAAAAAAAAAAGAAAACTGGAATTTGGCCGATTTTCGGCATTTACTAACGTCTCCGAAGAAACAGTAGCAGTTCTCATCTCTATAAATGTTCACCTTATGCTGTTTTTTTATTTAACTGTCAATTTAAATCCTTGCCTTCGAGAGCATGCCTGTCTGTCTGCTGTAACTCAGCATCCCAGCTCTGCAAATACCCAGCTCCTAAGACAAGCCCCATGACAAAGGCCTGAGGTAGAGCTTTGTCCAGACTGAAAATTCATGCCCCCTCGCCACCAATCATTTCCTGAGATTATATGGAGCAGAAGAGACTGACAATGTGGGTCTGCAGTAGGTTTCATATTTTTAAGTCTTATCTTGAATGCAATAAGAGAGAAAAATGATTTTGAAACATTTGTGAAAAGGTCTAGGAGCTTGCAGAAATATCAAAGGAGCACAGCAATGAAATGATTCTGAAGAAGGCGTGGTCACCTTGCTGGGGGTTAACACCGGCTATGACACTGCATTTTCAAATTCTTGGTTTGAGCACAAAATTCACAGGTTGGCCACCCCCTCTGCTTGACTGAGACAAAATCAAAGTCCATCAGATGATGGGTTTGTGTGTCTCTATGTCAGTGTGATGGAAGCACAATCTGAGGGGGCCAAGGCCATGGCTAGATGGAAAAATTTAACCTGGAAGTGGGATTAACTGGTTTAAGTTGATTTTTTTAATTTTAAAAATGAGACTCCCATTCCTTAAAGTGCCCCACCCTCACCCCTAGCCTACACACACACGCACACACACCCCTCAAACACAAAACAAAAAATCACCATGTATTATTAGTCTTTCACTAAATTCCAACATAACCATGGTGGATCTGCCTGTCAGTAAGAAAATAACTTTTGCCACAGCGTGCACCTCAAACAAAAACTAAGCTGGGGAAGTAGTCAGGCCTATTTTCTTTAATGTTACATAGGACATTTTTTATGTCTCTTTTTTAGTATTATTAGGTTTCAAACTAAACTAGAATGGTTTAGTCTCATTTGAAATGGTATCTGCATTAAAGTAAAACAATCTGCTTGTAATAAGTATAGTATATACTTACATAATATACATATATTATTAATAAAGCGACAAGTATAATATAAGAAGTCATCAGCTGGCTGTGACCCCCTCTTATATGGGGATATGGGTTCATAAGAAGTCCATGGAGATTTAATAAAGGTTTCCTCTGTGTTACAGCATTTCTCTTAGTGAAACTAAGTTACAAAAAGCTCAGTGGCTACAAGCCCTAAGCACACTGTTGATTTTCTATTAGCATGAGTGACTAAACCTGCAAATAAAGTTTCTATTAAATGTAAAGCTAGATTTATTAAAAGTAATATACACCAAATGATATACTACTTCACTGATAACTGAATTAGTATATTGCAATTTTTCTTTACTTTGCCCCAACGTGTTTTTATTAAAGTGAAAAAAAAAAGCACCATTTTTTTTAAAGCATATTTTCCTGAATCTACTGCATCAAACTAGTTATTATTTAAATCCTTGCTGGAAGGAAAATTGGGTTCCACTGCTATTCTTCTATTAAATGCATATAACTTTAAATACGCTGCATCTAATTAATGGAAGAGGGCCCAGACTCTTCGGTTTATGAAAATATAGCAGTTCCAAGACAATACAAATACAGAAGTTCCAGGTACTTGGTTATCTTCATCTAGCAAATATAAAAATCAAACCTCAGAAATTATAATGTCAATTTCTGTGAAACAGCTGCAAACTCAATTCCGCTTTTGAAATTTACATTGAATAAAGTTTTTATATAAAAAATAATTTAAAAGCTTTACCCAGAACCTGGTGATTATACTGATGTTTTTAGTTCTACTGAGAAGATTGATAAAAGATATGTGCTTAAACATGTTCTATTTGTCTTTAAATATTCTCACTGTAAAATGGTAAAGACTGGTAAGCAAGCAATCTGTTAAAACTGGGTATTTATATTAACAGCACATAATCTTGAATATCTTTCAATCGGAAAATAGTTTATGTAACTTTAACTTAGTCCCTATTAATTTTGCTCCCTTCAGTTTATTGAAATAAATTAGTAAAAGTATCCAAAATTTAAGACAATAGCAAGGCTTAAAAATACAGGTTTCAGACTTGAATTTCTCTGGGAAATTTTTTCTTTCCAATTTTCTTTACCCCGAGATTTCATTTTTTTTCTTTTATCGGTGCTACCCAGTGAGTCCTACTTTTAACATTTGCAGACACACATTTCTCTATAAGTTAAAAGTAATAAAGTTTATTTCAATAGCTAATTCCTCAGTTTTAAGTTCTTGTACAACTTAGCTTTTGCTAAAATCTATACATTATCCCCCTAAATTAAACTATCACATTTGATTGCCTCTCTTTGTGCAAAAAGCCACGTACTACAAATAGTTTCTAATTGTTACAAAACTGTATACATACCTAAGGGAATATACAGATATAAAATTTTACTTATAAAAGATATTATTAAAATGTGAGTTCTCCTACAATCATATACTGTTGAACTTCTGCACCTGGCTGGTTCTCAGATAATCCCATTTTCTCAGCAAACTTTGCATTCTCTCATCAGAAACCTTGAAAAAGAAATCAGGAGTATTTTAATGAATAGGCAGAAACAAGCAAAAGTTCCTGAAACCCTCTGGAATAAAAAAGACATGATCAGGGCCTGAGGTCATGTCTTGTATACTTTAAGAGCCTCTCCTGTCCTATTTCACACACTCTTTATGATAAGTAGATTCTTCTGGTTATTGGATATGACCTGAGATTCAAAAATTGAAAACTGCCATAATACACTTTCAAAAATCTTGAATACTGTACAGGAACTGGAGGAGGCTTTTGTCTAGCGTGTGATTTCTTTCTCTTTCTCTTTTTCTTTCTTTCTTTTTTTTTTTGCCATAAAAAAAAGCAAATTAAAAGCTGGTTAGCAAAGTCCGTTGGCTTCCTTCACTTATAGGAGACAAGGAATTTCTGATGGGAGCTAGGCTGCGCCCCACCCAGTGGGCTGGAAAAGTGGATAGGACCCTACACTGACGTGGGGGGAAGCAGCGTTACAGCTACTACAATACCCTATGGTTCCTCTGTGGTCAGATTTCACACAATGAGTAGCAACCATGGCACATGTAAGTCAGCTACAGAATGAAACCTAAAACATCACTTGCCCAGAAATACCTAGCATCATAATCACTGCTCACTCAGGAAAATAGATTTTAACAAATTACATGTAAAACTTTAAAACTGAGATCCCTTTAGCATCCAGTGGGAAATTTAAAAAGGGGGGAAAAAAAAGATTTAGCTTTCCTAACGCATGGCTACAATAATTTATGTAAAGCAGGATTTTCTCTAAATAGACCGTGCTCTCCGATCCACATTGAAAATATTTGCATACAGTGAGTGTGTGTACTGATACATACATGGTAAAAACTTAAAAAAAATATGGACTGCATAAATCAGGAGCTGATTTTAAATCTACACCAACTTAACCAGATTTGCTTGCAATTTCTGAATTCCTCAGGTAGAAAGGCTCTTTCTTGCTGGCTGTGGTGCTAGAAGATGTTTGTACTGTATAGAGTGTGCAAAAACGCTTCCCCATATAAACAAAGAAAGGAAGGTCCCAGGATCTGGGTCTTCTAACCCTGTCTTTGCTATTAAATATCGACTCAGATGGGATGGATCCCAGCAAAATCAGTCTGTCATGGTACAGTAAACATGATATTTTGCCCAAGACATTTTTTCTCATGCATATAAGTTGCCTGCCTTTTATTATGAGATTTTCCCCCCCGATTGACACCCCATTATGTATATGCAGTCAAGCTCAAATAGGATTTCAAGTGATCAATATACTATTTGTGCTGAAAGTCTCTTAGCAGCTCTAGCAATAAACTCTGCAGCAACACAAAAACGGAGAGATATTTAGTGAACCGAGTTATATGGAAATCCATGTCTGGGCAAGGGAGCAGAGACAGGAAAGCAGAAAAGCAAGGGCAAAAGAAGGTAAGGCAGATGTTTTTCCTAATAAAAATCATCTTTCTATACCCTGAACACTGATGAAATGCTTTCAACGCCTACAAATTTTTCAGAAATATATTAAACTACATGTTGAGGTCTCTAAAGAAGCAGGCAGGGGTTGTCTAAACCAGCACTGGGTGCTTTTTCAAGAAGAGACAGTGCCCTCCATCAAGAGCCATCCTTGGAAGTACTCGATATCCATACAGTGGAGAAGGCAGACCTACGCTGTCCCTGGGAAATCTAAAATCCCACACCATTCAACGAGTTTGTGCAACAGAGCAATGGCCTCCTGCATATTTCAACAACTTTCCATTTTATCACTTTAGTGTACCAGATCCCAACAGGGTGACCTTCATTGGCTGAACCAAAAGAAGCATTTTAGTTCATGTGCATGGTAGGAAAGGTAGCTCGACAGTAACCACAGGATTTCATCCGGCACGAAAAGAACTCGGCTCCTGAGGCTGGATGTGTCTCCAGATTGGAGAATCTGTCTGCTTGAGCCGGGAGAAGATTAGAAGAGCCAGGGCCACCCAGAAAGATGCGACATCTGGGGAAGTGTCAATTCAGCATTACCCAGACACCAAAGATTCATATTTTTTCCCAGAAAAATACTGTGGTGGGGAGGGATAGGAAGCATGCCAACTGATGACTGATGGCAGATGTATCAAGTTACATCGCTGTACAGTGAACAAATGTTAGGCATTCCTCCCCTCACCCAACGGGGTTATAGCCTCTCCCTCTAGACTCTTATTTGTGAGGCTAAAATCTTGGATAGACTGAATGAAAATGGAAAGAACTGCTCTGCATAGAGCCCCAGAATTATCGATATGGGATGATTCAGTTTGCTGAACTTACATTTTGAACCACTCTCAGGCAGAAGAGCAGAGTCACCATCCACTGTATCAAAGGAACACCTGGAAGACCAAAATGTTTAGATCGTTAGCAGCCTGGACAGCATCCAGATTTCACGAGTCGCACAGAAAATCTACAGTAATTTGACCAGAGGAGATGGATCATGTGCTCCATCTAGATAAAAGTTACTACTCATGATTTCTGGGTCTAAAACCTAGAGCATGACTACTTTTAAATTGGCAACCTGAAAGAAGACACATTGCAAAAAAATATACTTTGCTTATAACATGAACAACTGTATTTGTTTGCTACCTCTTCTTGAGGGTCCTAAGTCCTAAGGTTCCCAAGCACAGCAGAATCAGAGCCCAACATGCACCAGGACAACAAATAAAAGCTCGCCTGACCACCTCAAAACACGTAACCGAATAATCCTAAGTAGCAATTCTAGTTTGTGTAGGATGTGTATGTGGCAAAACATGCCCAACAAAGAGCACTCGTATTCTGCAGAGACATATGTGCAAGTATTTAATGTCATAATTTTAAAGCAGCGATTTCCAGACGGGTTTTTAAAGGCAACTCCCTACTGATACTCAACCCAATACTCACCCCCCCCCCAAATATATGAATATATTAATTTTTAAATACTTAAAGCCAATGATATTATCTTACAACTCCGTGTAATAAGTGAAGTGGAAAGTGTGTTTTCTTTAATTCCCTTGCAAAATACATATAACTGGACACCCTTAAATGGAAAAAGGTAAATGGAAACAGGTAGAAAATGGTAGAGTCCAACTCTAAAAGAAGTCAGATATTAGATGCCCCTCTTCATCCTGCAGGGCTCTCTAGATCCTACAAAAGCTGAGTGTACATTAACACGATCTCTTACATGGTAAAAGACGACATTGGTTGGCAGGCTTAAAGCAGCCTAGGAGTTTATTCAACCAGCACATTCCCTTCACTGGGAGATGGGTGTTCTGGAATGCGCTTCATACAGTGCTGTGTACACACTCACTGTCAGAACTCAAGGAGGCACTGTTCTGGGACCTTCTCACACTGTAATTAACTGTGCACGTGGATAGAGCTAACTGCCACAAAATAATCATCACTGCTAATATTAGGACAAGACCCTCTTTGAAACCAAGCTGCCGGGGAGCCAGTGTCTGAGGAAAGCACCAGAGACATTCTACCAATGTGATTCTTGATGCCAAAGCTGAAATCTACAATTTTAGAATGATTCGTGTGATTTAGAAAATCACAGTCAATTTACCTGATGGTGTGTTCCTGGTGAAATCTCAAAGGTTTCCAGGTGCTAGGATTTGTAGGTGTGGTTTGTGGCTTTAAAAGAGGGTTAAGATAGTATAAGAAGGAAGGAAAAAAGCAGGAGGTGGTTCTAGCAGCTTTGAACTTAACATTAGTTCTGAACAGAACATGTAGTTTCCACCTGCAGTCTCACTTCAGACTGTTGAGATACTGCTAACTGGTCACAGCATCCAGATTTAGCAATGCACTAATTCACAATAGCCGCCAGGGAAAAGTATCATTTTCTCTTCTTTAAATGACTTATTTGCCTTAAAAAGTGAGTGGTAATATCAAGTGAGTGTTCTTTGGAAAACTTTCTTGGTTTTTTTTTTAAAAAAGAAAAGAAAAGAAGGAAACCTTGCTTTCTCTCTTCCTCTTGGTCGGACCTGTTGTCTGCAGTAGGAGGTGCAGGTAAGCATGGCGATGACAATAATGAACTGGGAATTTTTAACAAACGTCTCTTTCTTCAGAGCAGCTCAAAACATTTTCTTTCCTATAGACTTGATGTAAGATTCAAAATCTTCTCGCCTTGTTACCAAGATGGCCTTCCTCTAATTTGACCTGACAGGACTGGGTTCTGATGGGAGGACCACGCAGTAAAAAGCTCACTCACCTGTTTATTGCCCCTATTAGGCATCTCTGTTCTAACTGAGATGCCAGGGGCTTGTCTATGCCGCAAGCAGGTTTATTGCCTGAAAATGAGTCCCTTCTTTCTAAAAAAACCACAAACAAACCTTACTTTTATAAAGAAATTTTATTAAGAAGTCCAGAGCAAAAATAATTCCTTTTGGCTTCACTCGATGCTTTGATATGTCCTTCTAATCGTGTCTTTTAGCCCTAGGATCCTAAAATTTGGAAGCAGCTCCCACTTATATCCCTTTTCCATCAAAATCAACCTCTCAAAGTTAAATGGACATTTTTAACAAGCTGACAGGTGACATTGAATAACACTGTGCTTTTAAGACCTAACTATGGATACAAGTCGACCCTGCAAAATTTCATTGATTCTTTAAATAAATGTAGCACCCAAGCCTAGAAACTGCCTCTCTCTGCACTACTGCAATTGCTGAATTCATTTCCTGGCCTTTCATGCAGATGCTCAGAAACAGGGTGGGGCTCCCTGGTCTTGCATGCTATGGTGAGGGAGTCTGTGCGGCAAAGAAAACTCAATTAATCGCCTGTATTCCAGGTTTCAGTATCCTTCCCAAATACCTTTGAAATAACCACGTTGTCAGGAGTGCCACTGTTGCAAATTAAGATTTAAATTAAAATCGTTGTGTCAAACCAAATGTTCTGTGCACAAGCATGGGT
Organism: Hipposideros armiger; assembly: GCF_001890085.2. Classification (NCBI taxonomy): domain Eukaryota; kingdom Metazoa; phylum Chordata; class Mammalia; order Chiroptera; family Hipposideridae; genus Hipposideros; species Hipposideros armiger. Next base: position 5,254,414 of record NW_017731368.1, read on the forward strand.
GACAGGTATTGAAATGAAGGTGATAACTCCAGGAATCGGAGAAGATCGCCTTGAAGAAGAAATATGAGGAAGGGACGAGCTTCGAGCTTCTTTCTTTACGGACATCTCTGTTGAAGCTTTTTTTGTTTGTTTGTGTTTTACAGGTATGGTTCTTGAGAGTCCACAAGTACAATCCAACAACCCTGCTAAGCCAGGCTGGTTCCCTTATGAGTCAGCAGGCCACTGAGCAGTTCCGACAGTACAGCAAGCTGGCAAGAGCTGTCTTTGGACACACCCATTTTACTAAAGATGGTTTTATAAAAAATCATCTTTATGCTACTTGGTGTCAGATCTCAGAACTGCATGACAAACTGCACCCCACCACCTCCACCAAACAGGACTCAGGCTCCAATGTGGAAGCACTTCCCTTCACTCTATTACTGAGCACAATTGGATTAGGGCTCATTTCTTTCTTGATGGGCAACTCCTGTTTCTTTTTCTCTCTAGTCTGTATGTTATCAGCTTGACATTCCCTTCAGTGGCATATGACAAATTAAATTGGCCATCATTGCACTCATCAAAGGAGGATGCTTTCTGAGGACGGTTTCCTAGCTCCTTTTACAATCATGGACACACCAAAAAAAAAAAAATCTTGGGTTTTTTGTTTTGTTTTTGTTTTTCAGGATGTAGAGTGTTTAAGAGACAATGAGTGAATACAACTCATCCTAAAGAAAGAAAAGCAATCAATAGTCATAAAGCCAAGGACACAGTCTCTCTGAACGTGATTTTAAATACACAGCGCCTACACCTTACATTTAAAGCATTATTCCAAAAATACAGATATTAGGGGCCTTGAAAAACTTTACGAAAAAACTAAGTCAATTATTTTCCAAGTCTTTTTGCATGATTCAGCACTTTTCATGCTGATTTATGCCAAGGAGTTAAAAGGCAAAGGGACTATTTTCTGGGTGCCGGAACGCCTCACATACTCTTCACCGAGCCCCCTGCTCAGCTACCACAGGGGCATATCAGATACACGGGGGTCACTGGTTTGCTGCCCTACCATCCAGCGACCACCTCAGAGCAGTGCAATTTCTCTCTCCGGCACTTCAGTGGCTTTTGGGGATGAAATGACCCGCCGCAGAGGCTTTGCTCCATTTCGGCGCATCCTCCTCACCCGGAAGCCACACACGCAGCCACACTCAATGCACCTGTGTAACCCCCATCAGCTGCAGCTACACACGTTCCACCTGATGTGTCTTTTCAACCTTTGTCAAGTATCTCAAGACAAGAATTTCTCGAAGCCCTTCCCCCAAGTCGAGGCTTTTGCGGGAGCACCCAACCCACGGAAGCAGCGAGAGGAGGCCGAGCTGGAGAGAGACCTCGGACTCGCTTTGCAAAACTTAACCTGCGCACCGCACGGACCTGTGTCCGCATCCGTAGAGTCGCATGTCTCCCGCACTGTCCCCGCGGCATCCCACGCCCACACTGCACACTCACCTGCGGGTCCGCAAGCCGCGCACCACCGAGGTCCAGCCTCTTGTCGCGACCTCCGCCGGCAAGCCTCAGCGCTGGGTGCCCGGAGCGCCCTCCGGGGTGGCGGGGACCGCGGGCAGCCTCCGGGCAGGGCAGCACGATGCCGGGCGCCAGCGGGAGGAGCGCGCCCGGGCGGGTCCGCGCCGAGCCGGAGCGAGCGGGCGAGCCGGGCGGGAGGGGCCATTTGTAACCGAGCAGACGCTACCACCGCCCCTTACTCGCGGGGGGCGGGGGCGGGCGGTCAGGTGACAGCGGCCCACCCTACGCCGCGGAGCCGGGTGGTTCCAGCCCAGGAGGAGCCCCCTGGCGCGCTCTGATTGGAACTCCCGCCGCAGTGGCGGGGGCGGGGGGGCACGTGACAGCCTGGCCCTGCGGCCCGGCGCGCCCCACCCCCGCTGGGCACCCCATCTTCCTCTTGGAAAAGCCGGGGGACACAGAAGGCGGGAGAGCACGCGGGGTGCAGAAGAGCCTACAGCCCCTTTAACTGCAGCCTGGGGTGCTGCGGGTCGTTACCCAGAGAGGAAGGGTTCCCCGGCCGCCAGCCGGCCTTCTCTGTCCTCCCTCCCTGCCCTTGGCCAGAGTACCCTCCCCCCACACCCCCAGGCACAGGCGCTCCGTATGGACCACCGCCACTCTATAGGTGCCAGTGGTACTTAGGAGTGTGTTTTGTTTTTTTGTTGTTGTTGTTTTTCTCTGCACATCTGCACATTGTGCCAGAGAGAACCCACTACGATGCATTGCAGACAGCGCCCAACTCCAAGGCCCGGGAGACCCCGGACCACACCCGGGGATGTCTGACAGCTCCCGTGTTAGGTCGCAGAGGGTCTCAGGCCTGCTCCCTTCGGAGGAAGAGGGGGCGCCGCGGGATGTGCAAATCCCGTATCCTCCCCAGGAAGCCGACCAGGTGGAGTGGGGAGAGGGCGGCCTTCGGGGTGTGAATTCAGTTTCCAGCCTCTGGGAGCACGCTGTTAATAATAAAGGTCAAATTAAAACAACTAAGGTAGTGGTGCCTGAAGGGACGCGCCTCAAGATCGTGGGAAGCCGAGCTATTAATCATCTATAACAAGCGCTGCTTTTCTCCAGTGGGAGAATGGGGTCGTGAGAAAGCACCCCGGAGTTGCGCGCTGTTCTAAAGCCTCAGTGCTGCCGCAGAACGAATGGATTCCGCAGCCTCTTCCCTACCACTCCCAGGCCCTCCCTCCTGGCTGCACCACCCTAGAAGGCAGGAATTTGGAGAAAATGCGGTGTCACGTTCGCCACTGTGCCCGCGGACGCGTCTGCGCCAACTTCAGCAACACGTGGGGACCGCGAATCTGGGCGCCTGCTCTCCATGTGGGTGTACTTATATGGTTATTTATTGTAACCAGGTTGGAAGGAGAAGTCTATCCACTCGATTCTTTCAAACTTTCGTCCAAGGGAGTTTTGTACTCGGTTAGGGCGCGGTTTCCAGCTGAGGTCGCGGCGGACTCAGCCGAGTCCAGGGAACCACAGGGAGGAAGACGGCCCCGAGATCCCAGGTGCTGCCGCTTCTGTTCTCCAGTTGGACCAGCCGGGCAACACGTCTTTCTACCCTGAGGACTTTTCCAACAAGAATGTGACTCTCAATGTTGAAGCCGGGAACCTTGACCCATTGGTACCTGGGTTTCGCTGTGCGAGGGACAAGTGACGAGCAGTTTTGCTCGAAAAGGGGGCTTACCCGTAAAGCTTTTAGCACAAACGCTAGATAGGGAACGTTTGAGGAAGCTGAGAATCTAACCACTATAAATTGGATGGGGGGAAGAGGGAGAAGCATCTTGACCCAGAGAAACGCCCTGCTACCATTACGCTGCCCCCCCCCATTTCTCCAAACCACAAAGGTTGGGGCAGTCGCACCAATAAAGTGTAAGTCCGTCGGGAGGAAAAATGTTTGGTTCAAAAAACGCCTCTTTTAATAGGAAGGTGGGTAAGTTTTCCATTTCCAGGTGTTAATGATACCGCCACGTTAAAATTGCAGGTTGATTGTAACAAGAGAATCCCAGCGCACAGGACGCAGACAGAATTTTCACAATTAAAAATAAATAGTCTTAAAAATAAATAAATAAATAAATAGTCTTGCTCCCCTGCACCCCATATCCTACACACACACACACACACACACACACAC
>NW_017731368.1:5260948-5266775 GCF_001890085.2 Hipposideros armiger
ATTAAAAATATTAAAAAGATTTTGAGATCATCTTAGATTCGCATGCAGTTCAGAAACAATACAGAGAAATCCAGCACTTCTTTACCCAGTTTCCTACAATGATAACAATTCCCCAAATTATAATACAATATCCCAGACAGGATATCAGCACTGAGACAGTCCACTGGTCTTATTTAGATTTCCTCAGCGTGTACTCATTTGTGTGTATTTAGTGCCACACAGCTTTATCATATGTGTAGGTAGATACGTATCCCCTCCCACCGTGGTTAGGACACAGAACGGTCCCATCATCACAGGATCCCTCTTGTTGCCTATTATAACCACACCTACCTGGGGGAGGGGAGGGGCTGACAATCACTGATCTGTTTTTGTTTTTGGGGTTTTTAAAATCATTTTGTCATCTCAAAAGTGTTACCTCAATGGAATTATACTGTAATGTAGTCTTTTTGGACTGGCTTTATTTATGCAGCATAATTCCCTTGACATTCATCCAAGTCATTGTGTGTATCAATAGTCCATTAAAAAAAAATAAATTGCCAGGCAGCATTTCATGATATGGAGGTACCACAAAGGTAAACAGTTTGTTTAACCATTCACTCATTGAAAAACATCTGGGTTGCTTCCAGATTTGGGCTATCACAAATAAAGCTGCTGGGAGCATTTGTATACAGGTTTTCGTGTGAATATGTTTTCATTTCTCTGGGGTAATTGCCCAAGAGAGCAATTGCTGGGTCATATGGGAAGCACATTGTTAGTTTTGTAAGAAACTCCCAGGCCCTTTCCCAGAGGGCTTCCCATTGTATACTCCCAACTTCAATGTGTGAGTGATCCAGTTTCCCCTCATCCTCAGCAGCATTTGGTGTTGCCACTATTTTTTATTTTGATAGGTGTAGTAACATCTCATTGTGGTTTTCATTTGCATTTCCTTGATGGCTAATGATATTGAATATCTTTTTATATACTGATTTGCCATCTCTGTACCCTTTTTTAAATGAAATGTCTGTTCACATCTTTGCCCATTTTCTAGAGTGTTTTTTACTGTTTTATTTTTTTTCAAAGCACTTTATTGAGGTCTGATGGACATACAGGAGGCTGTACATATTGAATGGATACAACCTGATGAGTATGGAGATAAGTATACACCTGTAAAACTATCACCATGATCTATAGACATATCCTGCCACCCTCTTTATTATTATTTTTGTTATAAGAACAGTCATGATCCACCCTCTTAGCAAATTTTTAAGTATACAATACAATAACTATAGACAGTATGCTGTACAGTGGCTCTCTAGGACTCATTCATCTTGCATAACTGAAACTTTATACTCTTTGACTAATACCTCCTATTTCTCTCCCTGCCTTGCACCACCCCAGGCCCTGGCAACCAATGTTCCACTCTCTGCTTCTATGAGTTTGACTAGTTTATGTTCCTCATATGCGTGGTATCATGTAGTGTTTATCCTTCTGTGCCTGGTTTATTTCACTTAGCATAATGTCCTTCAGGTCCATCTATTTTGTCACAAATGTCAGGGCTTTCTCCTTTTTTAAAGGCTGAATAATATTCCAGCGTATGTATGCACCACATTTTCTTTATCCATTCATCCACCAGTGGATATTTAGGTTGCTTTTATGTCTTGGCTATTGTGAATAATGCTGCAATGAACACAGGAGTGCAGATATCTCTTCCAGATTCTGATTTCAATTCCTTTCTGGAGAAACAGGATTGTTGGATCATATGAGTCCTATTTTTAATTTTTTTTTTTGGAAACCTTCATACTGTTTTCTATAGTGGCTGTACCAACTTACATTCCCACCAGCAGCAAATGAGGGTTCCTTTTTCTCCACAACCTCTCCAACACTTGTTGTTACTTGTCTTGTTGATAACAGCCATTCTAACAGGTGTGAGGTGGTATCTCATCGTGCCTTTGATTTGCATGTCCCTGATGATTAGCGATATTGAACACCTTTTCATACACCTTTTTGTATGTCTTCATTTGCGAATATCTACTCAGTTCCTTTCCCCATTTTTAAATAGAGTTATTTGGGGATTTTTTTTTGCTATTGAATTATAGGAGTCCTTTACATATTTTAGATATTAACCGTTATCAGATATATATTTTGCAAATGTCTCCTCCCATTCTGTAGGTTTCCTTTTTCATTTTGTTGATTGTTTTCTTTGTTGTGCAGAAGCTTTTTAGCTTGATGTTGTCCCACTTGTCTGTTTTTGCTTTTGTTACCTGTGCTTTTGGTGTCATCTCCAAGGAATCATTGCCAAGACCAATGTCAAGAAGCTTTCCCTCTATGTTTTCTTATAGTAGTTTTATGGTTTCAGGTCTCATGTTTAAGTCTTTAATCCTTTTCGAATTAATTTTTGTGTGTGGTGTAAGATAAGGGCCCAATTTAATTCTTTGCATGTGGATACCCAGTTTTCCCAAAACCACTTATTAGAGAGACTGTTTTTTCCCATTGTATATTTTTGGCATATTTGTTGAAGATCAGTTGATTGTGTAGGTGTGGGTTTATTTCTGGTCTCTATTCTGTTTCTAGTCTCTATGTGTCAGTTTTTATGCCAGTACCATACTATTTTAATTACTGTAGCTTTATAGTACATTTTGAAATCAAGAAATGTGATGCCTCTGGCTGTTCTTTTTGCTCAAAATTGCTTTGGCTATTCAGGATTTTGTGCGGTTCCTTATGAATTTTGGGATTATATTTTTCTACTTCTGTAAAGAATGTCATTAGGCTGTTGATAGGAATAATACTGAATTTATAGATCTTTTTAGGTAGTTTGAATATTTTAATATTAATTCTTCCAATCCATGAACATGGGATGTCTTTCCATTTACTTATGTTGCTTTAAGCTTTCTTTCATCAATGTTTTATTCTTTTCAGTGTACAAGTCTTTCACCTCCTTGGTTACATTTATTCCTAAGTATTTTATTTTTTGTGGGTGCTATTATAAATGGGATTATTTTCCTTTTCAGATAGTTTGTTGTTGGTCTATAGAAATGCAACTGATTTTTGCATGTTGATTTTGTATCCTGAAACTTTACTAAATGTTATCACTTCTAACTCTGTGTGTGTGTGTGTGTGTGTGTGTGTGTGTNAATAAATAGTCTTGCTCCCCTGCACCCCATATCCTACACACACACACACACACACACACACACACACACACACACACACCCCAGTCAGCTACTCCAGCAAGGATTGGGGACCGGGAGACTGTAGCCCCAGGTGGCGGGGCCACTTGTTGCGGCATCGCCAGAGGAGGTAATTTCCAAGCGGATCTGGCAAAAATTCAGTTAAAATCCTGTCTCCCGGATGTGGACGCTCCAGAAGCCGAGGCCAGTGGTGAGCGGTGACTCAGTGCCTGTAGGGTTTTTTGTTTGTTTGTTTGTTTCCCCCCCATTTTTCTTTAACTTGAACTCTGGACCACCTTTGCTTGAAATGTTTTGTCTTGCATGTCTGGGAATTACTTTGTGCGGTTAAATGCGTCCCCCGTCCCCCCCCCCGCACCCTCAACACACACACACGCGCAGGGGGTGGCCCCACATGGGGGAGGTGAGTGGCACCGGTGCCTTGGACTTCTATGGGCTCTGCCCCTGGGAAGCAGAGAGAGGGGGACGGCCTCGGCGTGGCTGCTGTTGTGAGACAGGTAACTCGGAAAGGCCCTCCTCCCGCTGCTTTGGAAGTGGGGAGTCGCGAGTAGAGAGCTGGGGATGGAGGTGCCGGGGCGGTCCGGGTGCACAAACAGCGCCGGCCGCGGTGAAGGGCAGAGGTGTCGAGAGGCAGAGACTGCACCAGGGCAGGTGGGTCCTCGGGCTTCCGAGTTCATTGTCTAACGGGTCACGCTCTGTTGAGAAAACGAGCGATACCGCAGAGGGAAAAGAGCGGACGAGCGTCGGCAAAGGCCCCGCTCGCCGTGGGAGGAGGGCGCGAGGCTGCTCCACACTCGGCTCGCGCCGCAGTCTCGCTGGCGCCCGGCGGCCACCTCTTCGTAAACCCGGGCGGCTGCCGAGACTTTGCCTTCAGCGTCCTCCGGTGGCTCCGTCTGGGGTTTGCGGAGCAAACGCCGAGCACAAGAGCAGCTCGCTGTGGGTCTGGAATGGCCACGTCTTAGGGCTGTGAAAAGCTGCCCTTGGGGGACCTCGGGAGGGAGAGGTTCACAAAGTGAAGAATTTATCCTGGCTTTTTACATAGAATGAAGCCGGTAGGACCGAGCGCTTAGAAGACGCTCCAATAGGAACTGGGAGGAGGGTGGGGGTGGAACAGGGTTAATACTGGGTTTCGGACCACTATGGAAAATGCCCAATTTAAAGACGCTCCCGGTCTTGGGTCGCGCTCTCCGGAGCTCAGCCCAGGTGGAGGCGCCGCAGTGCTCGCGGTCACCTCCCCGCATTAGGACACCGGGCGTTGCCCTGCTACTCCCACGTGCCTGCGGCCAAACCCCTCCGAGCCGGCTGGAATCAGCCTACCCTCGCCCCTATAGATGGACCATTTTCCTTCCATTCGGAGGCTAGGTGAATGCCAGCAGGGACTTCGTGCTGGCCGCACCTCGCCGCCCCCGCCTCCTCCTTTGCGCAGGGAGCTAACCGCGGGGACGTTGCGGTGCCGGGCTCCAGTCCTGCAGTGCCTCTCGCCCCCTCCCCCGCGGCCACACCTAGGTCGCGTGCCATCTCCCTCTACCCGTCCCGTCCCCCCCGCGCCCCGCAACACTCAAGCAGCCTTCCCTCCCCCGCGCGCTCCCCGGGCCAACCCCGCCAGGGTTTGTGGAAGCCCAGGTCCGCGTGCCCGCGTTTGTGTGCTGGCGTAGGGGAGCTCACACGACGGCGTCCCATGACCCCTCCGCTGTCCGCAGCTCGGGGTACACCCACGTGGAACCTGCGGGCCCGCGCCGGTCCCCGGAGCCAGTCTCCAGCTCTCGGCTCCGCGTGCAGTTCCCTGGAAGCCCCACGACTTTCCCACCGGTCCCTGTCCATCCCAGTCTTGCCCGCAGGCTAGGGTTTGGCCAGAAGGGAAGCCCCTTCCCCCCCACTCCCGCAGCCCCAGCCATTTCCCGACAAAGCCGCCAAGCTTCCCGCACCGGAGCGGGAAGAAGGCCCCGACACAAGAGCAGAGATGCACGCGGAGAGCGCCTCCAGGCGCTGGGCCTCGGTGCGGTGCCGGTCGCTGGCCTGCCTGCTGGGTGCCGAGCTGGGGCGCCCCGCAGGCACGCCACCCGCCGTTCCTCCAGCGCCGGCACCTGGCCGCCGCGGTGCTGCAGGAACGAGACCCCGCGGCGCCGGTTCTTCCACTCCCACGTGCACCTCGTGTGCGCGCCCCAGGCCTGCAGATGCTACCCGGCTGGCGCCACCAGGATTTCCGCGCGGCCCCACCCTCCCCGGCCGCAACGCTTCGATCCCTGCATTTGGAGTCTTCTTGGCGTCTCGGCTGCAGCATCCAAGACTGGGCGCCGCCTCTACGAGCCGGGCTGCCCAGCCTGCGGGTCGCTGCCCAGAGCCCCCACTTTCCGCCCACGTCCTGCACTCACCTTTTCTTGTGGACCATGGGGTTCACCCGGGCTTTCAGCCACCGCCACGACCTCCTGGAGGGTGCAGCAGGAGGGCGTTCCCGAGGCACCGGCACCCTCCTTAAACCCTTCCCAGGCTGTCAGCACAGCACCTTCACCAACCGGCCACCCTCCCTGACAGTAGGGGAGGCATACAGCATACATAGCTTTGCTCCCTCTGCTTTCTTTCTCACGCTTACACCAGTGCCCACCTACACACACACACACACACACACACACACACACACACACACACACACACACACACACACA
>NW_017731368.1:5271555-5273467 GCF_001890085.2 Hipposideros armiger
TTCTCTCTCTCTCTCTCTCTCTCTCTCTCTCTCTCTCTCTCTCTTTCTTTCAATTTCTTTCCTAATTACTCTGGCTAAGATTCTCAGTATTATACTGAGTAGAAGTGGTAACAGTGGACATTCCTGTCTTGGTACAGATCTTAGAAGAAAAGCTTTCTTTTTTTTCCCCTTTACCGTTACATATGGTGTTAGCTGTGAGCTTTCATATATGGCCTTTATTTTGTTGAGGTAAATTCTTTCTATACTTAACTTGAGAGATTTTTATCATGTAAGGGTGTTGAATTCTGTCAAATGCTTTTTCTTTATCTATTGAGATGATCATATGATTTTTATACTTCATTCTGTTACTGTGCTTTGTCACATTAAATAATTTGCCTATGGTGAGTCATTTTTGAATGTCAGAGATAAATCACAGTCACATACAATCTTTTCAATGTGCTGTTTAATTTGGTTTGCTATTATTTTTGTAAAGATTTTTACATCTGTATTCATCAGGGATATTGACCTGTAGTTTTCTTTTTTTGTGTGCTGTCATTGACTTTGGAATCAGGGTAATGCTGGCCTAATAAAATGAGTTTGAAAGTGTTCTCTCTTCTATTTTTTTTGAAAAGTTGAAAAAGGGTTGGTATTAATTTTGCTTTAAATGTTTAGTAGATTCACCTGTAAAACCATCTGGTCCAGGGCTTTTCTTTGTTGGGAGGGCTTTGATTACTGATTCAATCTCTTTATTTGCTATTGGTCTCTCCAGGCTTTCTATTTACTCTTGATTCAGTGTTGATAGGTTGTATGTTTCTAAAAATTTATCCATGTCTTCTAGGTGATCCAATTTGTTGGCATGTAATTATTCATAATAATCTTTTATGATCTTTTTTATTTTTGTGGGATCAGCTGTAATGTCTCTTCTTTCATTTCTGATTTTATTTATTTGAGTCTTTTTTCTTAGCTTAGATAAGGGTTTATTGGTTTTGTTTATTTTTTCATAAAAAACAATTCTTAGTTTCATCATTTTTTTCTATTGTTTTTCTATTTACAATTTCATTTATTTCAGCTCTAATCTTTATTATTTTCTTCCTTCTGATAACTTTGGGCTGAGTTTGTTCTTCTTTTTCTAGTTACTTGAGGTGTAAAGTTGTTTATTTGAGATTTTTGTTTTTCTAATGTAGACATTTGTCAGAATAAACTTCCCTCTTAGTACTGCTTTTTCGTACCCTATAAGTTTTGATATGTTGTATTTTTATTTTCATTTGTTTCAGGACATTTTTAACTTTTCCTTTTGATTTCCTCTTTGACCCAATGGTTGTTCAAGAGTGTATTGATTAATTTCCATGTATTTGTGGCTTTTTTCTGTTTTCCTTTTGTTATTGATTTCTAATTTTATTCCATTGTTTTCAGAAAAGATACTTGGAATGATTTCAATTTTCTGAAATTTATTAAGACTTATTTTGTGACCTACCACGTGATCTATCCTGGAGAATGTACTGTGTGCACTTGAGAAGAATGTATTCTGCTGCTGTTGGGTGGAGCGTTTTGTCTATGGATGTTAGGATCATTTGATCTATAGTGTTAAGTCTGTGTTTCCTTATTGATTTTCTGTCCAGATGATCTGTCTATTATTGAAAGTAGAGTATTGAAATCTAATATTATTATATTGTCTATTTCTTCAAATCTGTCAATGTTTGCTGTACATATTTAAATGCTCTGATATTGGGTGCATATATACTTATAATTGTTATATATTAACTCTATTTTACGCTGATAACAACTAAAGTGCAATTGCATTAAACAATCCACATTTTTTAGCCTCCCCTCTTTTATTTTTGTCAGAATTTTCTTTTTTTTACATTGTATATCCGTTAACACATTTTTATGGTTATAGTTATTCTTTTTTTTTTTTTTTTTTTTTTTTTTTTTT
>NW_017731368.1:5273932-5303901 GCF_001890085.2 Hipposideros armiger
TTAGCTGTGGAGGGCAGTGTCACTGGCCCTCATATGTGGGATCCGAACCGGGGCCCTCTGGCGTCTCAAGCCAGCTCTTAACCATCGCGCCACTCGGCTGGCCCTAGTTACAGTTATTCTTAATGCTTATGATTTTTTAAGTTTTATACTAGGATCAAATGTAATTTATGCACCTCCATTACAGTATTACATTATTCTGTGCTTGTCTATATATGTACCTTTACCAGTGATATTCATATGTTCATGGCTTTTGTGTTACTGCTTAGTGTCCTTCGGTTTAAACTTGAACTCTCTTTGGCCCTTCTTATAAGGCAGGTCTAGTGGTGACGAACTCCTTTAGTTTTGTTAATCTGGGAAAGTCTTTATCTCTCCTTCATTTTTAAAGGGCAGTTTTGCTGAGTATGACATTTTTGGTTGGCAATTTTTTTCCAGTACTTTCAATGTATCATCCCATTCCTTCCTAGCCTGCTGTTTCTGCCGAGAAGTCCACTGATAGTCTTAGGGGGATTCTCTTGTATGTGACAAGTCACTTTTCTTTTCCTGCTTTCAAAACTCTTTATTTTTTACTTTTCACAATTTAATTATAATGTGTCTTGGTATAGATCTCTTTAGGTTCAATCTTTTTGGGATCATCTGAGCTTCACGGATCTGGCTGTTCATTTCCCTCAGCAGATTTAAGAAAACTTCAACCATTATTATTATTATTATTATTATTATTTTTTAGCTGAGCCATCCTGCTACCTGTTGGCAGGTCAGCGGCTGCTCAGCTCGGGCTGGACTCGAACCGCTGTTGCTCAGAGCCCAAACTCTTGAGCGAGCTCTTAACCAACTGAGCCACTCGGCCGGCCCTACAACCATTATTTCTTTAAATCAGCTTTCTGCCCCCCATGCCTCTTTTTTCTCTTCTCTTGAGACTCCCATAATGTGTATAATGGTTTTCTTTTGGTTTTCATTAATCTTGTAGGCTTTCTTCACTCTTTTTTTTAATTGTTTTTTTCCTTTTGTTCTTCTGACTGGATAAATTCAAATGACTTGTCTTTCAGTTTGCTGATTCTTCTGCTTATAGAGTCTGCTGCTGAAGCTCTCTATGGAATTTTTCAGCTCAATCATATTCTTCAGCTCCAGAATTTCTGTTTTTTAATGGTTTCTATCTCCTTATTGAACTTCTCATTTTGTCTATGTATTGTTTTCCTGATTTCATTTAGTTATTTATCTGTGTCACTGAGCTTCTTTTTTAGTTTTTTTTTGTTTTTTAGCTGAGCCATCCCGCTATCTGTTGGCAGCTCAGTGGCAGCTCAGCTCAGGCCGGGCATCAAACTGCTGTTGCTCAGAGCTTGCATTCTTGAGTGAGCTCTTAACCAACTGAGCCACTCAGCTGGCCTTTTTTTTTTTTCACTGAGCTTCTTTAAGATGGTTATTTTGAATTCTTTGTCTGGCAATCCAGAGATCTCCATTTCTTTATGGTTATAGATCTCCCCTGTTTTTTTTTTGGGGGGGGGAGGGAGTTCTTGCTGGTCTTATAATATTTTCCCCCCACTCTTTTTCTGTTTTTGAGCCATTTCACTCCTTCCCCTTATTGCTCTTAGATCCCTGTTTCTTTAGGGTCAGTTACTGGAGTTTTATTTTGTCCCATTGGTGGTGTCATGTTTCCCTGATTCTTTGATTCTTGTAGCCTTGCATTGGTTTCTGAGTGTTTGAAGAAGCAGCTGGCTCTTCCAGTCTGTAAAGACTGCCTTTAGCAGGGAAAGGACTTCACCAGTCAGCCTTACTAGAGATTCTGGGCAAGCTGGTTGGTAGAGATTGTGGGTGGGCCTGATGCCAGGGTCTGTAGGGGGGGCTTGCTTTTTCTTTTCCCCCTGGGAGAACTTGTGGGCTGAGGGAATCTCTCGTAGCACTGCACTGTTCTGGCTTGGGGGAAGGCTGATGCAAATAAAATGAAACTATTCTTCTTACCCTCTCAATCCATCTTTTCTTGTTTCTGTGCTCCAGTGGCATGATGTAATCCTGGATCTGGATTTTGGAGCTCTCATGATGATCCATGGATGGTTGTTAAATTAGTATTTCTGTATGAGTGCTGGGACCTCCTATTATGCCATCTTGCTATCATCACTTTTCTGAGAGTTCTTTATATATTCTAACGAGTCCTTTTCCAGATATATGGTTTGCAAATATTTTGCCCCAGTCTCTGGCTTGTCTTTTTATCCTCTTCACATGGGCTTTGGCAGAAAAATAGTTTCCAATTTTGAAGATCCAGTTTATCAATTTTTCATTTTATGGTTCTTACTTTTGGTATCAAGTCTAAGGGTTTTTTTTCCCTAGCCCTAAATTCTGAAGATTTTCTCCAATTTTAAAATAAATTTTATAGTTTTACATTTTATATTTAAGTCTGTGATCAATTTTTAAATTTTTCTATAAAGTATGAGGTTTAGGCTGAGATTATTTTATTTTTTTATTTTTAATTTTTGCATATGGATACCCATTTGTTCTAGCATTACTTGTTGAAAAAGTTATCATTTCTCCATTGAATTGCTTTTGAATGTTTATGAAAAGTTGTTTGGCATATCTGTGTGGTTCTGTTTCTGTGCTCTCTATTCAGTTCCATTGATCTAAGTGTTTATCCATTCATCAGTACCACACTGTTTTGACTACTGTAGCTATATAGTAAACTTTAATATCAAGTAGAGTGATTAACTTTATTCTCCTTTTAAAAAGATTTCTTTCACTATGGTAGGTCTCGTGCTATTCCATGTAAATTTTAGAATAGGTACTATATCTACAAAAGAAACTTGGTCTGATTTTGATAAGAATTGCATTAAGCCTATAAATTTTGGGGGAAAGCTGACATATTTTCTATGTTGAATCTTCTCATCCATGAACATGGTATATGTATTCTTTTATTTAGGTTGTCATTGATTTTATCCATCAGCGCTGCAATTTTCAGCATGCAGATCCATGTTTTGTTAGACCTAAGGATTTCATTCTCTTTGGATCAATTGTAAGTGATATTGCTTTTTCAATTTTGGTTTCCACATGATCATTGTTAATACATAGAAATGCAATTAACATTTTTGTGATGATCTTGTATCCTGCAGCTTTCCTGAATTTACTTATCAGTTCTAGGAGTTTTCTATGTAAACAATTATCTGCAAACAGGGCTAGTTTTATTTATTTCTTTCCAATCTGTATGCCTTTTATTTTTATTTTTTAATTTTTGCCTTATTTCAGTGACTAGAACTTCCAGTAATACATTGGATAAAAGTGGTAAGAACAGACATCCTTGTCTTGTTCCTGGTCTTGAGGGAAAAGCATTCAGTCTTTCACCTTCAAGTAGTTATTGTCTATAGGGTTCTTGTAGATGCTTTCTATCAAGTTGAGGTAATTCTCCCCTATTTCTGTTTTTTTAGAGTTTTTATAATGAATGAGTGTTGGATGTTGTCAAATGCTTTTCTTACATGAATTGATATGATCATATGATATGGTGATCAATATCATTGATTAGTTTTTGAATGCTGTCCCAGGCTTGCACACCTGGAATAAATCCCACTTGGTCATAGTACATAATTCTTCTTACATATACTTGTGTTTGTAATATTCTGTTGAATGTTTTTACATCTAAGTTCATGAGGGATATTGACATAAACTTTTCTTTTTTGTACTTCCTTTGTTTAGCTTTGGTATTGGGGCCTGATAAAATTAATTGGGGAGTGCTCACTCCTCTTCTATTTTCTGGATGAGATTGTATAGAATTGGTGTTAATTCTTCTTTCAATGTTTGGTAGACTTCTTTAGTGAAAAAATTTGGGCCTGGAAATTTTTTAAATGAGCACATCACTTACAAATTTAATTTCTTTAATGGTTATAGGACAATTCAGGTGATCTATTTTATCTTTGTTGAGTTATGGTAGTTTATGGCTTTCAAGAACTTGATTTATTTCTTCTAAATTTTTCTAATAAGTTGAGCATGAAGTTGTTCATAGTATTCCCTTATTTTCCTTTTATTGACTGCAGTGTCTGAAGTGATAGTTCCAGTTGAAGAACCAGCTTTTCATTTCATTGATTTTTCTCTATTGTGTTCTTATTTTCAATTTAATTGTTTTTGTTCTTATCTTTATTTTCCCCTTCCTTCTGATTGTTTTGGGTATCTTTTGCTTTATTTTTCTAGCTTCTTGATATAGGACATTACATTATTTGTTTGAGACCTTTCCTATTTTTTGACATATACATTTAATGCTATTAATTTCTATCTTGGCACTAGTTTAGCTGTGTCTCATGAAGTTTGGCATGTTTTTTCACTTTCATTCAGTTCTATTATATTTAAAATTTGTTTTATGACTTCCTCCTTGATCCATAATTTATTTAGAAGTGCGTTTTCCAAGTGTTTGGAGATTTTTCTGTTATCTTTCTGTTTTATTGATTTCTAGTTTGATTCTATTATGGTTTGAGAATACACTGTGTATGATTCAATTCTTTTAAGTTTGTTGAGGTTAGTTTTATGAGACAAGATACGACTTATCTTGGTGAAAGTTCCATGGGCTCTTGAAAAAATATGTATTCTGCTGTTTTTGGAGTGTTCCATATATATATATCTGATCTTATTGGTTGATGATGTTGGTGAGTTCTATGTCCTTAACTGATTTTCTGTCTAGTAGTTCTATTAGTTACTGACAAGAAAGTATTAAAGTCCCCAGCCTGTTATTGTGGATTTGTCTATTTCTTCTTCAAGCTCTTTCAGCTTTTGCTTCATATAACTTGAAGTTCTATGATTGGTGCGCACACATTTAGAATTGTTATGTCTTCCTGGTAGATTGATCCTTTTATCACTACACAGTATCCCTCTTTGTCTCTAGTAATTTTATTTGCTCTGAAGTCTACTTGGTCTGGAATAAATATAGCCACTTCTGCTTTTGAAAACATTAATATTTGAATGATATATCTTTTTTTCATCCTTTCAATTTTACCTTACCTATAGCATAGAACTTAAACGTTTATGCAGTTTTTAAAGTTTTTTTTTTTTTGCTGGCAATTGAAATTCTAAAAGTCATTTTGTCCAATAAAAAGTTTATGGTTTTATGACATTGGATTTGGCAATGATTTTTTTTTGGTTATAACACCAAAAACCACAGGTAACAAAGAAAAAACAGGTACAATTATCAAAATTTAAAGCTTTTGTGCATTATGGGATACTATCAAGGGATAGGAAGACAACCCACAGAATGGGAGAATATATTCTCAAACCATCTATGTGATAAGTGGGCATCTAAAGAACTCCTACAACTCTTCGACAACAACAACAACAAACAAATAACCCAATTCAAAAACTGGCAAGAGATTTGAATAGACATTTCTCTAAAGATGAAATAAAAATGACCAATAAGCACATGAAAAGACGTTCAACATCCCTAGTTGTTAGAGAAATGCAAATCAAAAATTATGAGATACCACTTCACATCCATTAGGATGGCTATAAAAAAAAAGACTGAAAATAAGTGTTTGTGAGGAAATGGAGAAATTGAATGCTATGCATTGCTGGTAGGAATGTAAAATGGTGCAACTGCTGTGGTAACAGTTTGGTGGTTTCTCAAAAAGTTCAACGTAGAATTACCAGATGATGGAGCCATTCCACTTCTAGGTACATCTCTAAAAGAACTGAAAGCAGGGACTGAAATAGGTACTTGTACATCAGGTTTATAATAGCATTATTCACAGAAGCCAAAAGTTGGAAACAATTCAAATGTATATCAATAGATGAACAGATGAGCAAAATGTGGAATATACATAAATGGAATATTACTCAGCCTTAAAAGGAATGAAATTCTGATACATACTACAACATGGATATACCTGGAAAACAAGCTAAGTAGAAGAAGCCAGATACAAAAGGATAAATATTCTATGATTCCACTTATATGAGATACCAAAATAGGCAAATTTATGGAGACAGAAAGTAGAATAGAAGTTACTATGGGCTGGGGAGAGGGTGGCATAGGGAGTTACTGTTTCATGGTTAAAGAGTTTCTGTTTAGGATGATGAAAAAGTTCTGGAAATGGATAGTGATGATGGTTGCATAACATTGTGAATGTGCTTAATGCCACTGAACTGTATACTTAAAAATGATTAAAATGGTAAATTTTATGTTACCTATATTTTACCACAATAAAATTATGCAAAAAGCTTATGGTTTGTCAAAATATTTACCCAATACTACAAAGGTGTTTCCGTACAGCTTGAGATGGCTCACTATCAAGAGGTACCCCCTCACTCCCATCCCCACTCCAATTTTGCTTTTGTGTACCTTTGGTGACCTTAATGTATTTCACTCAAGCTTCTTGCTGCATCAATTAGAGGGTATTTTCTTCCACCATATGATGATGGGAATTAAAATATCCAAATATTCTGGTGTAGGAAGCATTTTCTCATCTCCCCACTTATGTGGTCACTGAAGACAATACTGACCTTGGCAAACAGTCACCTTGGTAGTTTCATTAACTTGCCTCTTCAAAGATAATTATGTGCACTAAGTAAAAACTGTTTTTTACTTATTTTTTCATTCAGGTTTTCTGTCTCCCTGAGTTTCTTTTAGCTTTCACTGTTATTACGATCATATCATCATAGATAAAATGCAATTATTAAAAAAAAAATTAATGTCTATGCCTAGACTGCCAAAAAAGGGCTGAAACCATGTTCATTGGCCTACTGCATTCTAATACAGAGACCATGATGCAGTAGGCGCCGCACTGGAACCAAGGAGTCCTGGAATGTGCCCCCAACCATCAGTGTGGACAATGGGCTTGTTGAGTCAACCCTCAAGGTTGACTACCTGTAATCTTTTCGGGTTGGGCTAGAGGATTCCCAAGTTCTTTCACATTTAAAATGATATGATAAAAGGTCCTGGAATGTTATGCTGTCCACGACAAATATTCACTACCCCCACTTACTACAGAGAATAAGTCGTATTTTAAAACAAAGATATTCTTTACATGACATTTGAAAAGCGTACCCATTTAAGTATCACTCATATCAAAAGGCTTAATATTTTAGAGATTATTTTTTTTTCATGATTGGTCTCTGTCCATACGATGGGCTATATATTTATAGGGCCCAGTGCAAAATGAAAATGCAGACCTCTTGTTCAAAAATTTAAGAATTTCAAAGTGGAGAAGGTAGAGTATTAAACCAAGTACATGGCCCTTCTGACATGACTGCCCAGGTCTCACGCTTTCTGTCTGTGTGTAAAAAGTCACTCCCCTACCCTCACCCCACTCTCGGAAAAACATTCAAGTTGGCTGAACACCCTGAACACATGGAAAAGTTATGTATAGGTTGAATTTTAATACACAAATAGCACAAACAGGAGACAAATCTTCCAACCTGTCATGTGATAAGTCCCTCAAGAACAGGATGTGTTAACGAGCACTCCCTGATTAACTGGGAGGCAGCATAATGAAAAGTCTGCAAAGCTGGCCAGATAAAAAATGCAGATTCTTTATTTAACAAGTATTTATTGAGCACTAACTCATGAACTTAGCCCTGAGCTAAGAGTTCCATAGTGTGCAGATCAATCTGTCATCTTAGGTATTGCAGTCAATCTTTGATACCTTGGTTCCCTGGGTTGTTAGATGGGAACAAAAGTATTGCATACCTCAAAGCCTTTAGGAAGTAAGATGATTCCAGAAGTTCAAGTTGAACTATCAGTTATAATTATTGTTTTTGCAAAATTTAATGACAATATCTGCTGAAAATGACATTGTCAAAAATAGAGAATAAGTGTAGATTATAGGGTCTCAGGGTAGCTTGTGATTTTTCTTTCTTAGCTTACTTTCATTTGAACTCAACAGGGAATTACATTTCCAAAAACCATAACCAGGTCCTCCAATATCTTCTATGCATTTATAGAATTTCATCCTTGAACTTCAAAGACGTAAAAAACCAATAACGAGGAACTTTCTGGCACACTGGTTTTATACAATTGATGTATTCCTTAAAAAAAAAGAGTCAACTGAATTGTTGGAAACTGAACTATATTTGAAATGCACTAAAGAACTCGGATATTAAAAGAAAACCAGCGCTGAATCCTTTTGTACAACAAAGAATACTTTTTATAAAGCAAAAAATTACCCCTAATTTGCTTGATGTGAAAACTCAGGCTTGAGCACAGAGTTCTGTGACTGTACCAGTGGGAGCCCATTTAGACTGCACAATAGCGCCTCTTCTTCCTTTCAGCCTCAAGGATGTGCAGGTGAAAGGAACAGGTAGGAAAGGGTGGGAGGATGAGAGCATTCTTTATGAATGTTCATAATCCATTTCCTACTTGAATGAAAAGTGTTTTCCTAAGCAAAAGAAGACAATAGGACCCAGAGCCCTCAATGGGATCAACACTGACATGACAATGGAAGCACTTTTCAGGAAACACACCATGAAGAATAACAGCAAATAGCAATTAAACTCAGAATTTTAGTCAGCTGGGGTGAGGTGAGGTGGTGTGGGGGTTCACAGGTAATCCAGACCATTGCCTTCATACTGAAATAGGCTATACAAGAACCAGCCAGGTGGCTATTAAGAGATACACAGATTCTGAGACCCTACCTTCAGAGGCAAAGAGTCATCAGTCTGATTCAGTGGTAGTCAGATTTTGGAAAAACTGATTACAAAACTAACCATAAACAGGAAGCTGGAAGACTGGGGATGGGTAGAGCCCCTTCTCTATCCTTGGTGCCGCCTTCCCTTCCATAATGCTAATGCCTGGCCAGTGTATGTGGCTGTGGGTGTGTGACAGGTACTTGCTTTCCTGCTTTGCTCTCAGCCTCTTCTCCTTCCCACAATCTCCTGGAACCTGAGCGGGGTGGGCTTTCCCTTTGTTTTTGCTTGGGCATTGTATCCTTCTTTATGACTTCATCTAAGCCTTAATGGCTGACAGAAGGATCTTGTCTGCACTTGTAGAAAACTCTCTGAGCATATTTAAGGTAGGTTAGGCTAAGTGTTAATGCTTGGTAGTTTCGTTGTATTAAATGCATTCTTGACTTACGATATTTTCAACGTACAATTGATTTATCAGGACATAAAAGTCCCCAAGTCCCTGAGTGCTTCACTGAGGAGATAATGTTTGTGCCAGGTCTTGAAAGATGAGTAGCAAATTGGCACATGGCAGGGAAGAAATTTTAATGTAGATGGTGTAAAGACGTGGGGGCCTGCAGATACATGGGAGAAATGGGGACACTCCAGAGCTTTGGCTTGGCGACAGTGCAAAGACTGAGATGAGGTGGGAGAGGAGATGGGGAGGTCGACTGGTACTGGATTTCCTGCAGCATGAAATCCAAACCTCTCAGCATGGCTTATGGATTGATCTCCTGTTCTAACCTCTTCTTCCTGCCCCCAAATAATTAAATATGAAAGAAAATTGATAGAAAAACTCTTAACTCCACAACTGCACTGGACAATAGCAAGGAACATTCTTGGTGAATTAGAAACTGTGAGAAATCCCCAAAATATAAAAGGTAAGTGAGAGAGGATCAAAGAAAGAATGATACCCTAAAAGTTTAACCAATTAAAAGAGTGCACCCAAAGAAACAGAGTTAATAGAGCAAACGGAGTGAGATTTTAAAGTTTGTTATATTCATATAACAGATACAACTAAAAACTTGGAAATAAATCAATTGTTGAAATTTTTTAAAAAAGAAAGAAAAAGAAACAGTCAGTAGCTAGCCTGAATAAGAGAATAAATATAGGCAATGAATTGAGTTGAAAGATGGAATCAAGGAATTCTCCCTGAACACAACATAAAAATACCAAGAATTGAAAGCATGAAACCAAAAAAAAAGCAATAAGATATATCTAAAAATTTCAACATTCACCTAATAGGATTTCTAGAAAGAGAAAATAAATGGAACACACAAAGTAATAGAAAGAAAACATTCCCTTGTACAAACTATAAAAAATGATATTCCAATATAATAAAGAGGGCCCACCAAGTGTAAATTAATGAAAATCTCCCTCTCTCTCTCTCTCTCTCTCTCTCTCTCTCTGACACACACACACACACACACACACACACACACACACACACACACACGCAAATCTAGACAAATTGTAGTGAATTTTCATAGCACCAAAGGAGAAGTAAACCTTAAAACTTCCAGAGATATTAACTACAATGGAACAAAATTGTATTGTCAGACTTCTTATGGGCCACCAGTGTCACAAGAAGACAATGGAATAATATCTTTGAAGTTCTAAGCATAGGATGCCAAACTCTCAAGTGAGTGTGTGATTGAAATAGTATTTTCAGAGATGTAAGCACTCAGTTATCCAGACTCTGGTGTTCTCTGAAAGAAGCACTGAAAGCTATATTCTGAGAGAAAAAAAAAATGAATGTAAGAGAAAGAAGTAGGATTCAAAACAGCACTGGTGAGTAAAAACCCCAGTACAATTTATTGTTAGGTCTAAGTAATGACTGATTGTTTTAAAAAAAATCAATATAGGTGGTAAATCAGAAGATGAGAATGAAGATCAGAAAGTGAAACTATGATAAGGTTTTCTTTTCTTCTTAGGATGAGAATATAGAGAGTGAATCTTTCTAAAAATTATTAGACAAATACAAGTTTAAGACTCTGTGTTGCAGAATAATAACTAGGAAAATACAGTATATTATATCTGCCAGCCTATTAGAAAAGATGGAGCAAAGAAAATGCAATCAAGTCAATAGAGGGAAACAGAAACAACAAATATGCATGATAAAGTGAAAACATAAAATAACTGCAAACATATCAGTAATCAGAACAATTGTGGGTGTCTTAAATTCACTTGGAATTCACCTGTTTAAAGATTAGTTAGCTTAAAAAAAACAACACTAGATAGATACTGTTTCTGTAAGAGATACGCTTAAAACACATGACATGGGAAAGTTGGCAGTAAAGAGAGAGAATAAGCTTAAAAACCCAAAGCTTATGAAAAAGGCAGAAAAAGAATGAAATTCAAGGCCAAAAAAATGTCTCCACTCTAGAAGGAACAGGGACAAAAAAGTGTATTTCCCACCTTGTCCAGGGGATGCTAATTGGTGGTAATAAGGTCAAATGGCTTTTGGCAGAGAAGCTTTGGAAGGGATGGGAGAGGAAGCCAGGCTGAGGGCATGGGGGAGAGAATGTAGACAGTGAACATGATTCCCATCCCTGGAGCACACACCCTCTATCTAGATTGTCTCCCTCTGATTGTGAGCAGGACTTATGCACATGATGGGCTATCACCCCATGATAGGTTCTTCTATAAAGCAAAGACATAATTAAGGACCCTAATCTGTTGACTTTGAATTAACCAAAAGGGAAGTTCTCTTGGGTAGACAGATACAATCATGTGAGCCCTTTAAATTTGGGGTTAGAAGCAGAGAGAGAAGTCAGAAAGGTTAAAGCTACAGCAGATGCTTTCCTGCTGGCCTCAAAGAAGATGAAAGTCACCGTGAGTTCTACTGCCTCAAGGAACTGAATTCGGCCAACAAGCTTAATGAACCTGGAAAACGACACCAAGTTCCAGATGGGCCACAGCCCTGGCCAACTCCTTGATTGCACACCTAGAGCACAGGATCCAGCAGAATTGTGCCTGGACTCCTGACCCACGAAAACTGTGAGATGTTAAATTGGTGTTGTTTTAAGCCACTAAATTTGTGGTAATTTGCTATACAGCAAAGGATAACAAATACACAAAGAGTCTTCTCTTTGGGATAAGAGACTCTTAGAAGGAGAGAGAGATGGGAGGTATGTGAATTCCAGAGAGCACCAAGATGGAGCCGAGCCTGCCGAGGCCTGCAGTGTTTGTGAGTGCTGCGTTTCAGGTGGCCGGCTACCCGAAATACATTAAGCAATCTCTCCTTTGAGCAGAGAACTTATGCATGCCTGGGTCTGCCTCTGGAACAAATTGCTCTAATTGCCTTGGAGCACATACATGGGTGCTATAGTTTGCTGAGTCAGACGTAAGGGCAAGTTAGGTCCAAAGAGAACCTTGCTCCTCCATCTTTAGGAATTTCAAGAAGAATTCTATCTAGTTCACCATCATCATCCAGTTAGGCCAGAAGAGAAGCATCATTAGAACAAAAATGATTTGATGACTTGTTCTGATCACCTCCTATTTACCCTGTTGGTGAAGGAGAGGTTTCCTGCCCTAAATGGTACAAGGTGGCTCAACACACATCTGACACTGAACCGATGAAACTGGCAGCTGTTAATGAGTCACATAATCTCATAGCCCATTGGGAGGAGGACACTGCACACAAGGGGTTATATGGGGGAACAAGTGAACCAGAAGGGCTATGGAAGGCAGGCTTCGTAGTAACCAGAGGTTGGGGTGTCACCTGGTTTCTGCAGAAGGATGTGATTGGTTGTAATTTCACAGGCTGGCAGGGCAGTGAAACCCATGAGGTTGAGGACTAAGTAAGGAACAGCTGGTCTGGCTGATAGGTGAACTAGCCTGGAGGGGAGCCTTTCCCATTGGGTGGGTGCGGGGGCCTATCCAGTGAGAGCAGGGGAACTCATGGAGCCCTGTGCGGCTCAAAGATGTCAAGGTAGCACTTTTAAGTTTTAGGTTTCATAATACATTATTAAAGGCTCCTAATCCTAAATTTAATTGAAAGAGGGATCAGGAAAAATTAACCCACAGGTATGGATAAGTGTGCACATTTTTGTACCTTAATCTGGTAAATACTGATGTGAATTCCAAGGAAGCGAAATGAAATTGTTGATTATTTTGCTGGTTTTGCCACAATTAAGATTATATTTGTGGATGTTAAAAGTTAATTTTTCAGTTATTTTACTCATATGTCTTCTTTTGAAATTTATTTAAGTTAATAAGAGGGTTCATCAAATTTTCCAGATAGAATAGGAGCAAAAGCTATCAATAGCTTTCCTTTACACCAGCAATAACAAAATAAATAATAAAATAGAGAAAAATCCCAGTTACAATAGCAATATAAATGATAAAGTGTTTTAAAATAAATCCAAGAAGAGATGTATAAAACCTATATGTTAAAGATCATCAAAATTCACTGAAATATTTAAAAGAAGTACATTAATGAAGAGATATACTATTTATTGGATAGGAAGACTTAGTAAAATAGCAGTGTTTGTTTTTAATGAATTAGTCTGTTAGTTTTATATAAAGCCAAACAAAATCCCAACAGGATGTCTTGGAAATTGACAAGGTGATTCTAAAATTAATCTGGAATAAAAGATGAATAATAATAGTCAAGATATATCTTTGAAAAAGAAAAACAATGAAGTATTCCAAATACCAAAACATACTGTAAAGCTTTAGTAATTAAAAGTATGGTATTGGTCCAGAAATGAACTAATTAATAGAACAGAAAAGGGAGTTCAGACAAATTTATATACATGAGAATTTTGTGTAGGAGAAAGGGGGCGTGTTTAACTCAGTAAGGAAGCATGTTAAATTCAGTGGACTGCTCAGTAAGCATAATTAAGATAATTTACTATCCATTTGAAGAGAAATAAATTTAAATTTTACCTGTTGTCACAAACCAAAATATTTCAGGTGGATTACAGAGCAATTATTAGACATATAAGGAGTTATGAATTAGAATGTTTACAGCTATGGGAGTAAATTCTGCCTTGTTAAGAAGGCAGAATTTTCACATTAAAAACTACATCATCAAAGACATTATAAAAAATCAAATTGCATGTTATTGACCTAAAAAAATTTGCAACATATGTAACAACAAATTGATATAGAGGTATATAGAAAATCACCAACCCAAGGAAAAAAGTACACACAGCCCAATTAAAAATGAGGAAAATACGACTAGACAGTTGACAGAGGAAGGACAAATGTCCAATAAACATATGACAATGCTCAATCACAACAGTAATTGGGAAAATAAAAATTAAAGCAATGAAGTGTCAGTCTTAATCCATCTGATTATTTAAAAGTTATATGTTGATATAAATATCCTGAATTGAAGACAATAAAGAGGAATTGCACTCTCTTGTACATTGTTGTTGGTAGTGAATATTGAGAGCTTTTTAAGAAGTCTGTTTGGTATTATTTAATATGTAAAAGAATAGAAATCAATGAAATAGAAGCTGACACAGAATGCAATAAATTAATAAAACTAAAAGTTGGTTATTTCAAGAGATCAACCAAACAGCTAGACAGATCAAGAAAACAAATTTAAAAGAAGAGAGAACACAAGTTATCAATATCAAGAATGGAAGAAAGGATATTGCTACAGGTCCTATGAGTATTAAAAGGATAACAAAAGAACATTATAAATAATTTTATGCAACATAGGCATATTTGATAAATTAAATGAAGTGGATAAATTCCTTCAAATTTCTTGACAAATACAAGTTACCTAAATAGACATAAGATGAAAGAAAAAATATGAATAGTCCTATAATTATGCAGGAATTGACTTCATCATCGAAAATCTTCTGGCACATAAATTTCTAGTCCCAGATGGTTTCACTAATGAATTATGTTCTGTATGATTCCATTTGAATGAAGTTCTAGAACAGGCAAAAGGATGGAAAACAATCAGAAAAGTAGTAGCAGGATTGACTAGGAAGGAGCATGAAGAAGTTTCTCAAGTGAGGTTGATATTCTATATTTTGATGGAGTTCAGTGTGACACAGGTATACAATTTGTCAAAACTCCATGAATATTCATTTAAGAGCTGAACGTTTCATTGTGCCTAAGTTTTACATTAAAAAAATTAAAACTTAAAAATATTTGACACTGGTCAACTACATGCAAGTTGAATTATTTAGGGGGAACTGTACTGTTTTCTCTGATTTACTTGGAAATACATCAGAAAATTAGATGGATTAATGAATTAATAGAGGAATGGATGAGACAAGCATACAAAGATGTTAATGGTAGAATGATAGGTAGTGATATATTGGTACTCAAATTTGCTTCATCTTTGCTGTTTGTTTGAAAGTTTCATAATAAAGTGTTGGAAAAACTAAGCACACCCTTTGACTCACTCCATGTATTTTTAGTTATTTATCCTAGAGAAATAAACTTCACATGGGTACAAAGAGGCCTGTATATAAGGGTAGAAATTGCAGTATTGTTTGTAGTAGCAGAAAATAAAAACCAAAGTTGTGTGTGTGGGGTGCCCATGAGTGCCCATGGTTAAATGTACTATGATATAGCCATATGACAGAAAACGGCAAAAGTTTAAAAAAGAATGAGGTAGATATACATGTGCTGACATAGAAAGATCTCCAAGGTATATTTAAAGTAGGGAAAGAAATTACAGAACAATATGTATAATGTTTCTCCTTTATGTAAAATATAAAAAATGAACAATTAACATGACATATATATATATATATATGTAAACATATATATATTTACATTAGTGGTTAGAAAAAGGTCTAGAAAAAGTGTCGGCATACTTTTCTGTAAAGGGAAAGATAGTAAATATTTTAGGCAATGTCACTTCTGTTGCAGTTCCTTCACTCTGCCATTGTACTGTGGAAGGAGCCATAGACAAGACATAAATGAATGAGCATGGCTGTGTGCCAATAAAACTTGATTTACAAAGACAGGTGGTGGGCCAGCTTCAGCGTGTGGTCCATAACTTACCAACTGCTGATCTAGTTGTGTGATTGACTGCAGTGATGCTCCCAGTTCTTCACCCCTTTCTGTATCTGTGCCCGTTGCTATGTCTTTGTCTCACCCTCTCCTCCAGATTCTGAGCTCAGCCATGTCATTTTCTTTGAATCAGTGGGATACTGGCGTTACACAAATAGAAGCTGGAGAGATACTGGTGCAATGGGGCTTGCTTGCTCTTGTGCCTCTTCCATTACTCAGAGAACATGCCTGGGCTAGCCTGCTGGAGGAGAGAGGTGTGGAGGAGAGTCCAGTCTCCACAGTTGTCCCAGCTGAGGCCACCCACGATGGGCTGAGAGGCGGGTAAGCCTCAGACTTGTGGGCAAACCCAGTCAAAACGAGTAGAGCTGCCAAACCAACCACACCAGAGGTGCAAGCGAGAAATGTCTATTGTCATGTGCCACTAAAGGGTGGTTATGTAGCATTCACTGATAGAGAAACAAAACACACCCAACTGAAAACACTGATTATCTTTGAGGAAGGGTGGGGAAGGGGGGTGACTTTTGCAATTGAAAGGAAAAGAATAAATTTTAACAAAGGAAAACTGGGTAGTGTTGTTCTAAGATTCAGAAAATATAAGTTCCAGTCAAGGTTCTTTGGAAGGTGAGGCGGAGGCACAGACCCAAGGAAAGAACCAAGGTCCATTTGCCACTGATTTCTTCCATCTTTAATATCTTTCTATTTTTCCTTTATCGCCTGCCTGTAAATTTGTCCAAGTCTTTCGTATGCTAAAACACCCTCTCTTACCCTTGTGACCTTGTTTAACTTTCATCTATCTCTCTCCTTTTGTAAAACTGAATTTTATAAATAACAAAGGAATTAATGCATGCACATGCCAATACAAATCCAAACAATACAGAAAGCCCAACATAAAAAATAAAAGCCTTCTTCCTGCTCACCACCTTCCCACTAGTACGGCTCCCTGGACCCAATAGCTTTAAAATGATTCTGCTTCTATTTCTTTTTCTGGTAGTTACCCACATTTTTCTAAATGACACGTTTATCCTCTATTTCTTAACTTGCATATTTTGGCTCCTCTGTATGAAACATTTGGCATTTAGCTAATGTATTCTAACCCTCTGCCCTCACCCTGCTTCACACAAATTGTGTCTTTAAAAAAATATTAGTTTGTTTGTTTTAAAACTTTATAGCTTTAAATAATATTCCAAAGCATCTGTTTCCTGTATTTATAGTGGATTTTACATTTTCATCAGTCCTAAGCCCACCCACTTAATAGCAGTAGCCGGGTCCTTCCCACCTTTCGGTTCCTGTCTGAATGCCCTTTCCAGAGGCAAGCACTTCTAAATGCCAGATGTGCACATGGAGCACCTGGCCGTCTATTGAAATGCAAACCCTGTTGGTCCGTCTGCAGGTGGGACTGAGAATCTGCTTTTCTAACAAGCTCACAGGGGATACTGCTGCTGCTGGACTATGGACCACACTTGGGAGTAAAGGCGTGAAGGGGCTGACAAAACGTTCCTTGTCATATGGGCTTGGGTTCTGAGGCAGAACTGAGTTGCTGACCAGGAATGGGAGGCCCGAGTCCTGCCTTAGGGACTGGGCCAGCACCACAGGGCGGGGGAGTAGGCGGCCTCTGTCCTTCCCACGCCTGGCTCTTCACCTGGACTGTCACTCCCAAAGTCTCCCTGCTCCTCAATGCCTGGCAGAAGAATCTCTATTCAAAAGTCTTCCTGGTTTGACTCACCAGACTTTCCTAGGGGCAGAGTGAGTTCTGAGGCACTTTGTAACCTAGGGAAAGCATAGAAATGCTGTTTACAGGCAGGTGCTGGTCTACCGCCTTGCCAAGCGTCTTCTCTCCATCAGCTAGTTCCCTGCTTCTCCTATTAGGTCATGGGACATCATTACAATATATCAAAAATGTAGATAGCTGGCACTCTCCCTTCTGGGTTTCATCTGCATTCTGGGAAAAGAAGTAAGGGCCCTGAAGAGCCATAATAGAAGTCATACATTTGACTTAGTTTGGGTTCCTCCAGAAATAGACCCTGAGATGAGGAATCATGAACAAATAGTGTACGTGGGAGGTGGGAAACCCCAGGAGGGGAGGGGTGCAGTGAGAAGGCAGGGTGTGGAGTCAGGACCTGGATCTTAATTCCTTAGAGCAACTCAAGAATAAATGTAAGACGCACAGCTCGGATCGGTCCCGTCTAAGGGCAAGAAACCTGGGGTGTTCATGTGACACCTCTTTGTGTGAGGGTGGCTCCTGGGTTGCGCGGGGTGTGGGTTCCCTGGCACTTGGGGCCTGCTGTAAGGGCAGCAGAGTGGGTTTTCACAGCAAGAGAGAGCCCCCAGAAAAGCAATGCAGGTGCGGGCAGTATGAAGTCTGGCCACAACCCCCAACCATTTCAAACAGCCTCTGGTGATGGTGGTGGCGGCGGGCAGCCCAGGCCAGCAACCGAAGCCTGTTTACTTCTCCTCCACCATGTCTGCACATTAGATGCTGCATAGTATCAGCTTGGGGGTCAGGACTCCATGTCTGCACCTGACAGTGAGGCCGGCTGTCTCTCACCAGGGGGAGGGGAAAGGTGATGTAGGTGTGGGGGTGGGGTGGGGGGATGGGGTACCCCTGGTTTGGGATCCCTGGGGTTTTACACCATGTAACAATCAGGTCTGTTCCTCCCTGCACAGAATCTGCCTTGCTCCCCGGCCATTGGCTTTGTTTGCCTGGGAACACATGTCAAGGAGATAGATCTGTGGAGAGAAGCCATCCGGAGGGGCTATTTTCAAAGGCACTGCTTTAAGGCTGTCCTTCCAGGCCACCACATCCTGACATTGGGTATATTTAGCATCTCCCATACACAAGGCTAATGGATTATTTAGTTGCAGATCATTATGATACCACTTCAGTCTTTCTTTTTTTAATAGCAACTAAGTCACGACACATACACACAATGTACACATTAATAGCTACCTTATATTTATACACAGAAAATGCTTCCAATAAAAGCAACTCGTGTTCAACTTTCAAGCCTTTGCTATTGCACCGCCTATATTTGGGGGGAGGGGAAATGCTGCAGGTTAGCGTGTGTTGCCTTCACACTGTGGGCAAAATGTACATCTATTTGGTCAACGAAAAGAAGGCATCAAAGGTGTTTTAAATTGACAGCCCAAGACAGGAGTAATTCAATGTGCCATCCTTTGCCTGCTGCGCTGCTGGTTCACCTGACTGAATACAAATGTATATCGTCCCTTCCATTAATACAGTTTCCTATTATTCCACGAGTTAATCTCATTTTGCCAGCACAATATAGACTGTCGAGTAGCAAGTTCCAATATCAGCAATCAAAACTGCAATAGACTTGGGCTTCCAGACGGGAGTCTCATTCTGCTGCAGCCCCACAAGCTACACTGATGAACTGCAGATAACACAGGAATCAGACTGTCAAAAGCAGTGACCATAGTTCATCTCTGCCGTGCGGCCCCTATGCCAGGCTTGTCTCCCACTTTCTGAATGACGGATTTGGTGAGTTTCTGGACTTTGGCCTCTCCATTCTGAGATACTAATCTAGGCAGCAAACCCTCCACGGCTTTTAAAATCAGCTGCCTGGTCTCACAGTTGGGGCCCAGTCTTGAATGCTCCACCCAAGGCTGGGCCTATGTCCTCTGAGAGCAGACATCGGGTTTCATAGGGTTTGGCATCCCTGCACATCCTCCACAATGCCTGACACAGTGGATCTTCAGAAAATACAGGCTGGAGTGCCCAGACAGTAGATGTGAGCACACGGCAGAGGATAGTAGCTCCACCAGGGCTGAGCTCCCCTGGGGCATGCAACCTACGTAGGAACAGGTCCTACCATTTTGGTAAGATGGATCCGTTCTAGGAAACGCCCTCCCCTGCATGATGGCAGAGGCTCCGATTACTGAGCACTGACTACTACAGCAGTGCTTCTCATAGTTTGGTGGTCAAACCAACAAGAACAGTGCTAGAAGCTGGTTAGAAATGCAAACTCTAGGGCCTCACCCAGACCTCTAGAATTTCTGGGGGGCAGCGGGGGGTGGGGTGCAGCAATCTGGGTTTAAACACGACCTCTGGGTGATTCCAGGGCATGATTAAGTTTGAGAACCCCTATGCTAGAGATTCAGAATCAGGCCCCAGAGCCAGACTGCCTGGGCCACTGTCACAGCTCCTCGATGCCTTGGTGTCTGTTTCTCCACCTGAAAAATGGAGAGGTCTTAGTTTGCATTTTCCCCAAAGCAGACCTAGAAACAAAGATTTGGGTGTAAGTAGTTTACTGGGGAGGTGATCTCAGGAAGAGGGAAAAGGGAGAGTAAAACGGAATGAGGGCCCTTTTCCCCCCTCCTGG
Organism: Hipposideros armiger; assembly: GCF_001890085.2. Lineage (NCBI taxonomy): Eukaryota > Metazoa > Chordata > Mammalia > Chiroptera > Hipposideridae > Hipposideros > Hipposideros armiger. Next base: position 5,293,873 of record NW_017731368.1, read on the forward strand.
GGGCCGAAGGCTCTGGCAGCAGCTGGCCAAGTAGGGTTTCTGGGGGAAACTCCTGTGGAGGCTGAGGTGGCCAAGGCAGCGATGACGTGGGATCTGGGTTATGTTCGGCGGTACAAAGATATGAAGGTGTAATATAGACTCTGCCTTGAAAAGCTTACAACATGACCACACCTGACAGTATGGATGGGAGAGATTTGACTTGTTTGAAGGTAAAGGAAAAGGAGGCAGCAGAGAGACATACTGAAGATGTCGCAAGAGAAAAGGGAAATAATAAAGAAGGCTTGGGAGGAATTAGCATCTCAAGGTCACAGAGGGCTGAGCCTTGAAAAAGGAAACGTGAAGAAAGGCTGGGAGCGGATATACATGCACTTGGAAATGCTGGAGATGGAAGCTGAAACTGGGGGAGTTACCAACCGCTTAGCCCATCTATGCACTTTGATGTATTATTTCAGTTAATTTTACAAAAATCCTATGGAGTAGGTAGGTGGGCATTCCGTTTGACACCTGAAGAAATTATGGCTCAGAGAGATTAACTAAAAGCCCCAAAGTCGCCCAATAAATAATGGATGCGATCTGGAACCCAGATATATTTCCACTTCACAACTCAGGATCATAATTTCTGCCTTACAGGGTCTTTTAATATCTGATGACCTCTTGTTAATCTGTCTTTCTGAAATAATGGGTTAAGTTATTAGCAGCAGGATAAAAGGATAGAGCAGGCTAGACACCTTCAGAGAATGTTAAAAGTTTCGTGGAAAAGGTAAGGGAGTCATCCAAGGATGAGAAAAAAGGCTGCTGAACAGCAGTTAATGCCCAGCCGAAGCCAGACCCAAATTACCCAGCAGTCCACCCATTCTGCCTCCTAATTCTCAGAAAGGCAATGTTTGTTGAATATTGTTGATGTGAGCCCTAGAAGACGCACAGTACTGTAATGGAAGGCGCTGGTGCCACTGCCTCTGAGCAAGTTACAAGGCCTGTGCTTCAATTTTCTCATCTGTAATAGGGTCTGCATTCATTGACCTCTCAAATTGTATTAGGTTGGTGCACAAGTAATTGCTGTTTTTGGGCAAAAACCGCAATTACTTGTGCACCAACCTAATAGAATTTAATGATTTACAACCAAAAACATTCCAAGGGGTTTTAGGAGAGGAAGTGTGTTTAGTGGCTATTTGATTTTTTTTTTTTTTTTTTTTAGGGAAGAGATGGCTGAAACGCTATAGCTTTCAGATTCGAGTTTGGTTTTTCAGTTTAACTTCTCTGTTACGTGCCAAGCACCAGGTGCTTGTTTTGACAATCTGAGAGTTCTGACATGTGTTCTCAATAGAATGCATTTACGACCTCCGGGGTCTGAAGGCCTGGGTTCTAGTTCCAGGTCTATCACATCCCAGCTGTGACTATCCAAGTCGGCTAACTTCTTTAAACGTTAGTTTCCTCCTTGATAAAATAGGGATAGTAACCGTTTCTTCAGAGGTGTCAGATGAGATCATGGATGTGGGAGGTCTTTGTAAACTGCATAGGGTCTAGTAAATATGAGAAGAGTTACTATTATACCTGGCAAAGGAAATGGGGGTGTACTGTGATCTGCGCTGTATGAGGGAGCGAGGGTGGATGTAGAGTGCATTCCTCCATCCTGGGGTGCTGAGTGGTAAGGGAAACTGCTCAGGGTGTGAACTCTCAGTGCACTGAATTTAGAAAGGTATGTGTGGTTTCTTCAGGTATGATGTTGCTGGGTGTTTCCTCAGGTATACACTTAAAATCGAACCTAATCTTGCATCAAAACTGTGACTTAAAAAAACTTCCATTGTTAAAAGATTCTCTCCATTTCTTCTCTCAAATATGAACGTTGTTAGCCAAGCTCTCAGGAGAATTTTTTTAGATAGCTGTTGACTGTAATTGATTCAAGGGTAGACAATAATTTTAGGATTGTCTGACAGAACTTCAGTGCATTGCTTGGTTTGTTAGTTTCCTTTATGGGTGGCTCATCCTGATGGAACTCAACATGTTCAATCTCTTAGGGAAGACACCCTTGCCCTGACTTTACCCTGCATGTGCCACCCAGCTGATAACCAGCATTCTTAACGCTCCCCACCCAGCTGCTTACTCTCTTCTTTACACTTCGGTTGGCAACACAGTGTCAGAAATTGGTATAAAGGATAAATGATTCATTCTTACCTTGAGGGATCCCAAAGCACTTTGTCCATATCTCTGTAGGGTACTTTTCTTTCTTTATTCTCCCTACTAAACAGTACCTGTATATGAAAATAAACTGAATTAAAGATTAAAACAGAACAGAGAACGAGGCCAAAACAGATCCTGAGTGGCAACGGGGGTGAGTCCCATTGGGGATGCTATGAGAGGGTGGGGGGATCGACACCTCAGAATTGATTACTGTAACTGGGATCAACACTCCAGTATTTAGAGAGAGTAGGGGCATCAACACCCCAGTACTGATTACTGTAGCTAGCCCATCATTAGGGTGATTCTGATCTCTTTTCTACAAACTTCTCTCCTTTGTTGGTTAAGGGTCACTCCTGGTGTTAACACCCTATATGACGTGACAGAGTAAAACTGACAAATGGAAGTGCCTCCTTCAAGCCCCATGTAGAAGTGATGAGAGCAGAAGCCACACACACCAGCTCAATGATGGCTTCTGCTCCGCCTACTGGGCAACAAGTCACTTTGCATGGCAGCAAAATGGCGAATGCACAAGTGTTGTTTTGAGTTGGGTTCCCCCAGAGACAGACCCTGGGACAGGAGTCCAAGTACAAGTGGTTAATTTGGGAGGAGATCCCAGGAGGCCCCTCGAGAGGAGTGAGGAAGTGACTCAGGGCAGGGAAGGAGGCCAATGCAGGACGCTTTTCTGAGCAGGTCTCCACTGAGGGCAATGGGGTCCAATCCCACTGGGGTCTCTGAGAGACTGCAAAACACACCTCAGAGCTGTCCCGCCCTAGCTGACAAGGAAACCGGGACTGTTATCCACCAGCTCCCCATTTGTCCTAATGGAGGGCTGCTTCCAGGGCTGTGGACGCTCCAGCATTCCAGCTTTCCCATTGCAAATGCCTGTCGGCAGAGTGGCATGTGTTTACTGAGTAACTTGCACATAGAGGTGAGCCCTACACCGTCTGGGTAGGCATAGGTCATGTCTGCTACACACCTGTGTCAGGAACGTTTGGGGCTGCGTGCAAATAGGAAAGGCTGCAGGTATTGCCAAGATTCTGGTACAGCTGTGTTTGGTTCTGTGAGGATGGGTGTGAAGGGAGAAAAACACCCCGTGATGTCCACTGAACCTGTAATGGGGTGCTCTGGCTAGTGGAGCCCCATTCTCTTTCTATCCATATTCAGAATGGAGGAGAAACGCATATTCTCTCTTTTTGTCTCTGTCCCACTTTTTTTTTTTAAAGATTTTTATTGGGGAATTGGGGGGATGGGAACAGTGCTGGGGAATTGGGGGGAGGGGAACAGACAAGTTGCTGTTGTTCTTCAGTCTAGTTGTGGAGGACGTCGCTTCACTGGCCCAAGTTGGCACCATCATTGTGCTCTTCCCAGGCGAGGCAGATCAGTCGCCGGCTTCTGGACGGCCGCTCACTGCGGCTGCTGGCCGCTCACGTTGGCTGCTGGCTACATACGGTAGCCCATGGCAACCCACTGCCACAGGGGCTGCAGCCTACGCCGTCGCCAGTGACTCACGACAGCCCAGCTCCAGGTTGAGCTGTTGTTCAGCATCTTAGCTGTGGAGGGCAGTGTCACTGGCCCTCATATGTGGGATCCGAACCGGGGCCCTCTGGCGTCCCAAGCCAGTTCTTAACCATCACGCCACTTGGCCGGCACTCTGTCCCACTTTCATAGCAGCTGTGGCAGTGGAATGACTCTGCATCCTGCAACCCCCCCCCACACCAGTCCCTCAAGACACTCGAAGCTTTAAATTACAAAGGACAAAGGTACCTTCTGTGGCAGCTATGGAGATGCAGGAGCTTGGATCTCCCTTCTAGAAAAGACTTGCCATTCAGCTGGGAGGAATGCAGTGAGGTAATGACCCCAGCTGCATGCCTTCGGCCAAGCTCACCTTCTACCTGATGGCCTCATGCTTGCCAGGTGGTTCCCAGCTGGTGACTGAGCAGAGCGAGGGCCCCAGGGCCTGACCATTTCACCCAACGCGGAACTCTCCTTTGGGTTGGCCAAACTTTGGCCTATTGCGTGGCAAGAAGCTGTTCTCCCTCCTCCATCTTACTTCCTCAGTCTTTTATTGTTCACAGGTGTTACCTCTCAAGAAGCCTCCCATGTGCGAGGGCGCACATATATGAAGAGAGAGGGTTAGAGAGAGGACTGGCTACATAATTAGCAGGGCCTGATGCCAAGAAAATATGGAGTCCCTTATTCAAAAATTAATGAGAATTTCAAGATGGCGACAGCAGAGCATTAAACCAAGTGCAGGACCCTTTTGCACATTGGGACCTGCAACAGCTGCAGGCCCATGAGGCCGGCTCTGGGTATAGTCTCTGGATTAGTAGCTGCAGGGAGCAGGTGAGCACCCCCAGATGCCTGCCATGTGGCTATATGTGCTCTGTGTGTGTGTGTGTGTGTGTGTGTGTGTGTGTGTGTGTGTGTGTGTGTGTGTGTCGGGGGGATTTGCTTTGTTACTGATGGCAGAAGAAGAAGGAGGTGGAGGAAGTTGTCGGCCACGCTTACATATTCAGTGGGCTCTATTAAAACACTCAGCTACTGGTAGAGATCAAGCAAATCAGAGGCAGCCCTAAGGGGTGTTGAGAATGTGGGATTCAGGACGACTTCATAGAAACCACAGGGGAGGACTATGGGCTTTCAAAGGCATTGGAGAGCTGAACCAAGTTTGCTTAGCTTTCTGCATGCTGGGTGAGGTTCTAGGGCCAGGGCAGGTGTCTGTGGGGCAGTGGGAGGGGCCCCCTGGGGGAGCCCCACTCCTTCACTCCTGCTTTAACCAAAGTGACTCAGCTTGTATCTATTTGATATTTGGGTTCTGCTTGGAATCCACTGCTTAGGGATACACTGCCTGGGCTCCCTGAGCAACTTCTGAGCAGTGGGTGGCTGTGGGTGGGAGACTGTCCACTGTGTCCCTTTCCACAGGCGGCAAGCAGCTGCCTGAGTGGGCAAGTCTGCAGGGTCTGGGCTTGGCCACAGCAGGCTCCCCGAGTCATCCTGGCCTAATGGAGAAAGCTTTCCTTAGTTTCTGTGAGTCCCACAGCATCACTGAAGAGTCCCAGTGGCAGGGCATGTAAACACGGTCCCCAGCATATCTCTGGAGTGGTGTGGACAGTCACTGTGAAGGTCTGTAAAGTGCATGAACATCAGGACTTCCTCTGTGAAGCTTTTATTCACGTATGGCAATTGCCTCAAAGGCTTCAGGCCAGGCCCAGCTCATAACTGGATATTTGATATTCAGACACAGTATTTAACAATCAGAGATTTCATGTAAAAGTTTGAATCTCTGACTGGTCTTGAAAAAAAGTGCCAACTTTCGGCAGCCCGGGCCATGTCTCTACGTGTAGCCAAACTTACCTGGAGCCGTGTAGCAGGTGCCTCCTTTAACTGGAACACAGGTTCTTCATTTGATCCGGTCCCCACCCAGCCCACGTCTCTCACTTTATTCTGTGCCTGAACCCTGTGAATATTTGCACTTCCACTGGTGATATACCATGAACACACCTGGTGTCCCCAAACGTCCTCCATGGAGTTATTGGACCTCAGAGGTCATTTAGCACATTCCTTATCTCCAAGCATGGGTTTCTGGCCAGGGTTACAAGGATCTGAGTTCGCTTAAGCTTAGAGTCAAATATTTAACCTTTCCTTTTTCTTTCTCTGTTTTGCTAGGAGAGATTTTTGTGACATGTGTGTGCTGTGCATGCGGGTACTTAGGTCTGGACTCCTGCTGGGTCCAGGGGTTCACACCTTGCTCACACTTTTCTCCAGCCTCCCCATGGGCTCTCCTTGGGCCCCATTCTGTCTCCCTGGCTCTGTCTCTCTCTTTTTGCAAAATGAATACAGCAAAAGACCTGTGTGGCGGATTATCTCATTAGCAGAGCCCTCGCAGGAGCAGAGTCGATGAATGCTAAGCATGTCGATAATTACACCCTTGGTTCGAGGCCAGAGGCCCCTCTCTCTACCCAGCTGCTTGCCAGCTCCAGAAAGAGACCACAGGCTTCCGCAGCCCCACCCAGGGAGCTTGGAGCCACAGCGTACCACGCAGAGAAGTGAGCTATTTCTGAGTGTGTATGTGGGAAGGGTGGGAAGATGGAAAAGAAAAGTGAGAAAATGTATGTAAGCAAATATTTCAAAGAAAAGAGGGGGAAGCTCCTCTCTAAACAGCCTTATAAAATAATCGACGCGATCCTGCCAGACCCGAAAATGAACAGCAGGCCCCGTGCCCCTTTGTAGCCCGTGGAGGCACTAATGATTGCCAGTTTCAGTCTGAAGGCAGTGGTGAGGTCCTCAGGAAAGTGCAGCCAGTCTCAGGGCCCTTCTTGCCTGCCTGGAAATGATCAGCAAGTCCTGACGCAGCACTCCCCGAGCTGAGATGACTGTGCTGTCTGTATTCTACTGCAGTCATGAGGGACAATGTCTAGAATTTAACATGTTTATGGCAGCGCCAAAATGACTTCAGTAGGATCTCCTTACGGGAACAAGAGAGGCAGGAAGGGAACTCAGCAAGCTAAGAGTGAGTTTTGTTCTTTAATATGCAGGAAGAATGACCAGGAACGTTTGCAATTAAATAAGAGTAATTTTGTCCCGTCACCTCCTTTCCTGTCTGCATATTTAGCTGATTCTAAAACTTCCCCCCAACCCTGCCTCTTCTCCACCTTCAGGGGGCAAGTGGAAAAGGTAAAGGAGGAGATTTGGAGTGAACACTGAATGAACAGAGCTGAGAACATCACGACAGAACTGAATCAGCTGCTTAGTGGGGACAAATGTCCACAAGTGACTCAAACTGAATGAAATAGCACCCCAGATCACTCAGTTTTGAGACCATTTTGACACGCAGGCTTTTCTTGGTTTCAGTAGTTTCGGAAGGTATATGAATTTGCTTCTGATTTATGTTTCCGATTCATGTTCCTGTTAAACATTTTTGGATTGGGTTCCATTTGGGTTTTAGCAAATTAACTTTTTTTTTTCTGGGTTTGGCTCTCAGCTGGGCTTCATTTAAGACCCAGTCACATGGAGCTCAGTAACAGACATTTCAACATGGAAAGCGCAGTGGAGTCAAATAGTCTAGTTATTGGTTTGAATAATTAAAAAATCAGAATCTAATGGATGAGAAGGATCTAGAAGAGCTTATATTGACCCACAGGGACCTGAGATAAGGCAGTTCAGGAACCCATCTTTTATGACAGGCTGGGAACTGGTAATGTTGGTGCCAGGATCACACGATCAATCTTCACAGTGATATGAGATGTGTTTATTGTCAGCTATTCATGTGGATGAAGACAGTCTGAAATTTGGTATTTCCTTCAGTGTTGGACACTGGGTGCCCCACTCGGACCCCTTTACGGTGCAAGGGCACCAGCCCTCCGGCTGCTCTGTTAGCTGCTAAGGGCACACAGCTGCCCCCTCCCTACACTGGCCTCAGTCTACAGAATAGGGGCCACCACCCCCCAACTCCCACCCCCTCCAAGGTTACAGGTCACCTTGACCCCCACAAAGCTGACCAATGACCGACTGACAAGGGATTTCAAAGGTCAGCCCCTTTGCCTCCAGGGGGACAACTCTGGTGCAAGTCATGCTCTGAACTCCCTGTGGGGACAGGCTGAGCTAGTCTCCCGTTGAAACCAAATCCCTGCATGGCTCCTGCCCCTGCTCCATCCTGCTTCCCTGAGAGCTTCCCCAATGAGAAACCCCACCTCAGGTTCTTCTTTCTTCCAAGTACCTGTTAGCTCAGGATGCCAACTGTCTTCGGAAAAAAAGTCCTCTCCATTTCAGATGTGCTCTGCTGAACTCCTGTCCGTCATCTTAACATTATGTTCCAGTGGCCTGAGAAGGGTTTTCAGGTTAGCAAGCTGACCCTGCTCTCTGGGACTGGGTGCCTGTGAACCCCCCGTAGGTGGATCTTCCCTGTGTAGGGGCCTCCAGGTGAGCAGGTGCTTCTAGTAACGGACAAGCACAGCACAAGGTCAAGGTCATGCTGGATTTCTTCCTGGGATAAAAAGAATTCATTTTTAAGGAACACTTCTAACCCCTCTCTCTCATATCCTAAAATGCAGAAGAAACACAAAACAATAGGAAAATGCCTCAACCCAGCAATTCTATTATCAGCTCTTAGACAGCTCTTCCCTCCCCCCCAAATTGCTCTTTATTTCCCCCTTAGATTATCTTCCACGCAGCTGGAAAGACCATTGAATCTAGGAGGAAAATCAGCAAAACCATACAGCTTTGTTGCAACAAATGGCACTTCCTTCCTGGACATCCATGTTTCAGCTCTTTTGCCATTTGTATGCTGGTGCGTGGGGTGTGAGTCCTTGTTGGATACTCATCCTGCTCTTGGAATTTTTATGTGGGTGGGAAGGACCTTGAGACCATAGTGAGTATACATTCAATTTGCTCAGCAGAGTAGAATCCTATAATAATACAGGAGCATGGAGCTACCCTAGGAAAATATCCGTGGCTGAGACCATCTGGGTCAGAGCGAGAGACACACACGGATCCCTCAGGGGGGGGGGAAGGACTTGCCCCCTGCCCACTCTAGCCACACCATGGGCAGAGCGCAGCACTTCAGATAGCAAATAAGTTAGTAATTATCGACCATCGGCAATAAAAACCATGTGTTCCGGACGGAATCAGCTTGGGAAAATCTTTTCACTCTAAAGCCCAATATTACTGATGGCTCTGTCTTCCGGGATGGTTACATTTGTAGCAGAAGCTGCTGATGCCTTGCCTGTGGCCTTTCCCCACACCACAGGAAGTTGCTCCGCTCTGAGCAGGAGAAACAGGAAGTGAAGGAGAGTAGGGCAGTTACCAACAACGAATGGGAAGAGGCTCATAATGCCCAGCGCTTTGTTCTGCTGTGAGACCTGAGGTTGCTCCTCAGGGAGTCGCCAGTGGGTGGGCCTAAGCCCCCAGCTTCCTGTCAAGGTAACTCGCTCATCTATGCACTCTTTATTGACTTTTCTCCCTTCTATCTTTTACTTGCCCCCCTATGTCTGCTCCCTGAGATAGCCTCTAGAGAAACGACCTGCACACAAGTTTTCACACTGGGTCTGCTTTGGGGAATCCCCCCCAAAATAACATCGATCCATCCACTCACCCTACTATGAACCCTCGTAGGTTCCCGCTACTGTTCTGGCCATGGGTAGTGGAGGGAGAATCAAGAAAGCACAGAGCTGACTAAGATATTCTTCCTCTTGCCAGGGATCTCTCAGTCTACCTGCAATAGATGATCACCATGTGATGGGGCAGTTCTAGAACAGAGAGAGGCATGAAGTGCTACAGGAACACAGAGGAGAGAACAATTAACTCAGCCTGGGGCATCCAGGAAAGCTTCTGGGAGAGGCAGTGTGTCTGCTGGTCTTGAGGGATGAGTAGTGCCTCAGAATGATGCCTTCCTGGAAGAGGAAATTTCCAGAGTTGGCATAAAAGGGAAAAACTTACAGACAGTAGAAAGTACACTTTTGATACTAGAATCCCTCTCAGCTTAGCATCACTCACAGTCTCTGATGTTTCCTTTCTTTCAGCAAGATAATTTTTGTCAATTAACTTCTTACATGAGGAGTTAACTGATTTTTATCAAACAAACAAAGAAAGGGCAAACATTTCCAGGTGGAGGGAGGAGAAGGTGAAGAGGTATGGAGGCATAGATGTGTGCGGCAATTAGTTAGGCTTCTGGGTTGGGGTTTAAGTGAAGCTGAGGGGACAGGTGGGGGCCAGATTGGAGACCCCATAAATGTCACTCTGGGAGCTTGGACCTTGTCCTGTTGGCTTGCTGAGCATAGGAGTGATGGCTCTGAAATGACCTTCCAAAACATTTAAAGTGGGTTTCTTGCAGACAATATATATATATATATATAT
>NW_017731368.1:5303953-5331714 GCF_001890085.2 Hipposideros armiger
ATCTTTTTTCAATCTGTCAGTGGATAAAACTCTTGTTTTAATTGGTGTGTTTAGACAACTCACATTTAAAATGAATATTGACATAGTCGGATTAATGACTACCATATTTGGAACTATTTTCTATTTGTTGTTCTTCATCTTTGGTGCTTTAAAAAAGATCTTCCCTCTTTTTCTGCTTTCTCTGATTTTAACTGAGCATTTTATGTGATTCCATTTTATCTCCTCTCTTAACATATCAATTACATTTCTTTAAAAAATCTGTTTAGCGGTTGCCCTAGTTTATAATATGCACTTACAACTATTTCAAGTTCGCTTTCAAATAACAGCATACCGCTTCACGGGTTGTACAGGTACCTTAACACAGAGTATTCCCAATTCCTCACTCCTGTTCCTTGTAGCATTGCTGCCATGAATTTCACTTAGAGTGATCTTTCAAAATGTAAACCTGAACCAGTGTGGGCAGTGAACTGTAATGAGACAAAAATAATCTGGGAGGACTCTGAAGTCTTGGAGGCAAGAGCTGGTATGTGGTAGACCATTTGCAAAGATGGCTAAAATAATTCCACCCATTCCTGTACCATGCCCCTTTGCAATGCGACTTTGCTATTCCTCATTAAGAAAGGCGTGGCATTTATTTCTCCATGCTTGGAATATGGGCTTGGCCACATGACACTTTGACCAAGAGGATGTTGGCAAATGTGCCACAAGCATGGACTTGAAAAGTACCTGTGCTTTGGGGGTTGGCCTCTTGTAACTGGTACAGAAAGGCTCGAAACCATATCATCCCTGTTGAGAGCTAAGCTTAGTTTTGTTACGAAGAAACAAAGAAAGCTTCCCTTTTGCACGTTCTGGGCTGTGGTCTGGGTAGTTCAGACCTGTGGTTCTTGCAGGAAAATCCCCTCTTCTGCCCAGCTGCCAGCACATCAGCCCCAATCCATCACAGGCCCATCAGCTACTGTGTCCGTTTTCTGGAGGCTGCCAGCAGACAGCCCTCTGTTCGCTGGACTTATAATAGCATTAGGAGAATCCTGGCTCCATCACTGCTCTGGTCCTTGGTATTCCAGAAAAGTTACCAACCTATCTATTTTATGAAGAAACAGCCAAGACGCAGGGCACTTTCCTCCCCAGCACACGCGCGCGCGCGCGCACACACACTCTCTCTCTCTCTCTCTCACACACACACACACACACACACACACACACACACACTTAAATAGCAACGAGGCAGGGCCAGGTTGACGGCTGATGATTTGGAATGCAGGAGAGGACACACACACACACACACACACACACACACACACACACACACACCCCTTAAATAGCAACGAGGCAGGGCCAAGTTGATGGCTGATGATTTGGAATGCAGGAGAGGGCCCAAAGGAGCACTGAGATGTCCTTGGAGTTCAGATCAGGTGGAAGTGGGTTCGCCCGCTGGATGGGATGGGCCTCCCTTCTGGCTTCCAGTGCCCGCTCTCTGCTCTTTCCCGTAAGCCTCTGGCACCAGCAGCACTTAATCACCGCATTGCCACGTGTAAAAATTTAAGAGGTCTGCTGTCTCGAAGAAATGAATCCAGGTTATTTTTTAATACTTCCGCCCCTACTTCGGTTCTTTCTTTCTGCTCTCTCATAACCTTGATTTCCCTGAGGAGGTTTATTTCTGGCACGTGCTCCAAAGAAAGCCTCAGGTGGGGCATAGATATTTGTTGAGTGCACTCTAGAGCTGGACCAGGTATAGCTGCTCAGGTGCAGAGCCCACCTTGCCCCTTTGAGGAGCTGGATGGCTGCCTGCATGATAGGTGCAGGGCCTTTCAAAGGCACTCAGTGATCCTGGGTAGGACTTCCCACGGTTTTGCCCCAGGTACTTGGGGACTGGCCAGCAGACTTCATTGGAAGATGTTTCAAAGCATGAGAAGAGCCTGGTACCCACCTTGCCCACCTCAGTACCCCATCCTCAGCCATGTCTGCCACTGTATCAGATCCTACAGAGCCCAGTGTCACGGTAGGGGTGATGTCTGAACCACACCCCAGAGTATCTAACCTGGTGGGGCAGGCAGACAATCAGGTTAAGTTTTCTTTACTGGTGAGAGTAAAACCCAAAATTTGTGTTAGGGTCTTAGCACTGTAATTAATAGCTGATAACCTGATAAAGCTGACCAAGAGGCCATGTGGCATGGTGTTAGAGATGTGGCCTTGGTGCAGACAGGCTGGAACTATTAACTATGTGGCCTTGGCCAAGATACTTGACCTTGATGAGGCTCAGTTTTCTCCTCTGTATAATGAGAATTATTGGCAGGCCTAAAGGGAATAGTAGAAGTAAAGCAGTTGTCACATAAACACTCATCCAAAGAAAGAAGCAGCAGTGGATGTTGTCAATATTATTATGCTTATAAAATAATAATAATAATAGTTATTATTATTAATGATGGAAACACCAAATCTGATTGGGGCGAGTGTGTAAGCTGCAGCCCATGAGCAATAATCCAGAGCCAGGGATGCAGGAGCTAAGGCGATGCCAGCTCAGGATGGGGCTGGACAGGATTTCAGGGCAATGCTTTATGAAGCTCTCCATCTGGTCCCATCTGATTGTCACCCTTTCTGTTCTTTCCCGTGCAGAAATCCCATCCTATATTCCTGGCAAGTTCTCAGTCATTTGCCTCAGTTTACCTGCACATGTGTTGGATGGAATGGATAGCGGCATTTGGCTGTGGGATGGTGGCTGTGCCCACCTCCTGTGCCATAGAGTCAACTGATGACCTTGAGATCACAGATGACTCTTGGCAGAACCCCAAAGTGTCTCTCTGTCCTGGGCTTAGACTGGACAGTCTCTGGTTATTCCAGGGTGGAGCTCCCTTCCATTACGGTGCAGCAGCTCTGGCCGCTGTACACAGCATCCTAATAAAGAAAAAGAAAACAAAACCCAAATCAAACAGCCATTCCCAGAATTGCTGGGGCAGGAGCAGGCACAGGCTCCGTTCATTAGCAAAACCAGTCCTGGTTATTATCTGTAATACACGGACCGAGTCTTTATGGCATTTTAATCTACTCCGCTCACTCTTTGAGGGACCAGGACTTGATTCAGAAATCAGGTCAACAGTTTCAGGACTGCAATTTGTTGACAAAGTAATGGTTTGCAAAATGCTCCCACGTTCTCGCTCTGGCACCGTGGGAGAACAGAACACTTGGCCTCAAAGTCTAAAGATCCGAGTTTGAATTCTGACTTAACCACTAGCTATCTGGGTGACCACAGGAGAGGCATCCAAAGGTATCTTTGTTTGGGTCTTTCCCAAAGCTGATCATCAGATGAGGACCTGGGCGCAGAGTTCATTTGGGCAGGGGGCTGAGGAGAATGGGACAGGGGTGGAGAAAGTGCAGTAATGTGTGTGATGGGAAGGATCTGTGGACACTTACCGGGGTGCCCTGCCCCCTGGCTGGGAACAACTCTGTGCCCCGTTTCTCACAGTGCTAAGCGCTGACTAACTCACTCTATGTTGTTTGCCTTCCCTCACCTCTCCACCCCAACTGGTGTTTTTTGGGGTTATCTCCCCAATCAACTACCTGTATCCAACTCCTTGTCTCAGAGTCTGTGTGGGGTGGAGGGCGGTGGGTCTCAAAAGAAGACAGTAGCAGAGCTGGAATTTGAACCAATGTGTGGCTGACCCCCAAACGATGGCACACCACATGTAGCCCTGTCCAGGTCAGCCAGGCATTTCTTCCTGTTGTCTGGTTCCCAGCATCTCCTGGTACTTACGACGCTATTCAGCTCCTGACTGACTGTCCTCTTTCTCCCAGGGTCCTATCTAGTTTCCAGTCACCCCCACCCTGACTTTCTGGCCTTCCTGGGGACCACACGCTGAGCTGGGAGCCCCTGAGACCCTAGGAAACCCTAGCTACCCTGAGACTGTGGGGGTGTAATTATCTGTGGCTGCGGTTTGCCTGTGGCCTGGAGTTTTCCAAGCTCTTTGCGATCATTGAGATGCCACCTGCCCAGCTTTTCTATGATGTGGCCTAGGAAATTGCCCCTTTGCTTTCTTGGCTCCCTCCTCAATGCCTTTGAAATGGGCCACCCCGGCCCAGTTTACAGCCTGCGAGGCTCCTCTGTCTGCAGTTATACAACCTTCTTCCCTCCTCCCTTCATGAAAAAAAAAACAAAACCTAATCAAAACTAGACCTCACATTACTGAGGAGCGGAGTCGATCATATTTTGGCGGGCCCTGTGAAGGTCGCTAGTGCGGCCAAGCAGTGTATGGATCGGGGACACGCTGATGTCATGTATGGTGGCTGGGGCTTGTCCCTGATTTGCATAGTCTGGGATCCTCCCAGGGGCTCTCTCTGCCATAGGAGAGACACTTCCTATATCCTCTGTGTCCCTAATTAGGCAGAAATCTGCTCCTGGGCCAGCGTTGCTGGCTGGAGGCGAAGTATGATAAAGTCTCAGTGGTGATGGCGGAGAGAAGCACAGGGCGGGGTGCAGAGATGACCCGTAAAGCACAGCCTTTGTGTGGGCTTTGCTCAGCCAACTCCCGCGAAGCTTGACTGGGAAGTTCGTTAAGCTCCTCCCACTTGTCAGCTAGTCCCACTGAGGAAGGTCCCAGTCTGAGACAGTGACCATGTGGGCCATCCTGGGGGCTCCTAGAGGACTGGCCATTAGCACTGCCTCTTCCACAGGTGAGGGGCAATGGGACACCTGGCAGAGAGCCTGAGTGTGAGGCCATGGGCCATTGCTATTTGAGGAATGAATGCTTCCCGATTGGAAATGAAAGTTCGCCAGGTGGCTTAGCTGGCGGGAAACAGAGTGCACAAACGGGACTCTAGCTGGGGTAAGATTACTGGATATACAAATACAATCAAAACACAATGCAATCTAGCCAGAACACCTCTATGTGGCTGTGAGTGACTCTCTGACATTAGAAAGAAGGTTCTGGGTGCCCATGAATTTCACACTTACTGAAAATAGAATGGATTTGTTAGTTTCTCTAAAGCTTTCTGAAATCTCAAATCCTATTTTCACTTATAGGGCTCTTTCTTTAATGACGATGTCCTCCATACAAGGGAGGTGCAGCAGCCGCCTTGGTCCCGCTCCCTTCTCCTGACCAAATAGATCATCCCGTATATTCATGTTGGGTGGGTTACACTGACATTAATAATCTAGGCAGTTTTTTAAAACATCATTCAACACTGTTGGTGGAAATGTAAAATGGTGCCACTGCTATGGGAAACAGTATGGTGGTGACTCAAAAAATTAAAAATAGAACTATCACGTGACCCAGCAACTCCCCTCCTAGATATACAACGAAACAAATTGAAGGCAGGAGCTTGAACAAACCTTTGCGCACCAATGTTCATAGCAGCATTATTACAATAGTTAAAAGGTGGAAACAACCAAATGTCCATTGACAGATTAATGGATCTACAAAATATGGTATATATTGGGTTGTCGGAAAAGTCGTGACACATTTTTGCAACAAAAAACAGAAAAAATACGTCATGACTTTTCTGACAACCCAATACATACAATGGAATATTATGCAGCCCTAAAAAGGAATGATGTTCTAAAACATGGTTGAAACTTGAAAGTATTATGCTAAGTAAAATAAGCCAGGCACGAAAGGCCAAATATCACATGATTCCATTTACATGAAGTGCCACGAATAATCAAATTCATAAAGAAAGTAGAATAGAGGTCACCAGGGGCTGGGGGAGAAAGGAATGGGGAGTGTTTGATGCGTACAGAGTTTCAGTTTGGGATGATGAGACATTTCTGGAAGTGGATGGTGGTGATGGTTGCACAACAGTGATGTGAATGTACTTAAAGCCACTGAATTATATACTTGAAAATGGTTAAAATGGTCAATTTTATGTTATGCATATTTTACCACAACAAAGAAGTAAAAAAAAAGAACGTCATTCAGTGAGAGTGTTTGTGATATACACTTTCATGATGTGTACAAAGGTCCTTTTACTCAATCACGATAGCTTTTCTGCATACTTTACCACAGAGCCCTGCTAATACATCACCCCAGAGCCCTACTAAGACATTGTCACAGAGCCCTACTAATATGTCACCCCAGAGCCCTACTAATATGTCACCCAGAGCCCTGCTAATACATCACCCCAGAGCCCTACTAAGACGTCACCACAGAATAGTACTAATACATTACTACAGAGCAGTACTAACACTGTACTACAGAGCAGTACTAATTCTCTGCTAGGTCTTCAGGAGGGCCTCTTTGGTTTCCAGGCTCTGAATAGCTCACCAGCTTTTCCTGGGTGGTGTTGTGGGGAGGGGGTTAGGAGTGCTGTGGGTTCCTGATCCCTGTTCCTTTAGTCTGTCAATGATCCACCTTCCTGGAAGAAACAAAGGTTGGAAGATGCTACAAAGGCTGCAGAGATTGTCCAAGCACCTCGGGTAGCAAACGGCTCATAGAAAGCTGGGGTGGGGTGGGTTGGGGAAGGTGCACTTGGATGAAGCGTGAGAGGGAAATACATCTGAAATCAAGGCAGGTTTAACAATTAAGGGGAAATGGTGCTTAGCAAAGTTATTTGTGGTTTTCAAACTCAGATTCAAGAACAATAGAAAAATTGTTCCAGATGTTCGGTGTAACTTGGAACAGAGCCAGGTCCACCCACCCCAGTGCTGTCTGGGGGAAGGAGGGAGGAAGGGAAAGGAAGAAGAAAGAAGGAAATAAAAGAGGGTGGTGGGGTCGATTTAACTGTGAAACTAAATACAAATGACAGAAGAGGCCAAGTTCTCTGCGCCTGCTAGGCCATGAATGCCAGTCAGGGCACCTTGAGTTTCCGAATTTAAAATTACAGGATGGAGGTTTAAATGAACTCCAATGTTGAACACTTGGGGGATGTTTCCTCCCGGGGAATTCAGGGTTAGGAAGATTCCTGTAGGGTGTATTGGATTCTCCCTCTTGAATCGCACTTGGGTTTCTTTATGAGTTCTTTATTTTTGGGCATTGTTTTCTGAATTGAAAATCTTGTCATGTTAATTTATTTATAATTTAACAGAGGCTGAAAGTGCATAGATTTTTACTGATGAGCTATAGTAATTAATTTGCTGCTGAGCGCTGGAGTGCACAGGAGAAGGCTGTGGGTGAGTTTCTGGTAGCTGTTGGTAGTCGCCATGAAGTTGGATTAAATCAGCCCCCTACTGTCCTAGAGAACATAGCCGAGTCCAGAATTAACATGGTTGTTATCTGTAAGCCATCCAGATACATTTAAGAAAAACACCTACTACCCAAGAGTGGAAAAAACTCCACCTGCTCTCCAACACAAAGGTTGCTCGTACATGCAGAAGCCATGGGACAGTTCATCTGACACTCGCTCCAGGCCCGCCTGTGTTAAGTGCTAGCAAAGGAAGACTCCTGCCTTTACGGAGCTCACAGTCTAGAGGGGGCTGACAGACTCTTGACCATCAACCAGCTTGTAATTCCTTCAACGTTATGGCCAAAGTTTGCACACAGTGTTAGAAATCCAGGAAACTAGTGAACAGTTTTCTGTTTGTGTGCATGTGTATCTGTGTGCAGGTATGTATGTGTGATTGAGTGTGAGAGAGAGTGCATGTGTGTGTGTGTGTGTGTGTGTGTGTGTGTGTGTGTGTGCGCGCGCGTGCGCGCATGTGCGTGTGTGTGATCAGAGAAGGCTCCACAGAGAGACACTTGCCCTCTGTGTTGGAGAATGACTAGAATTTCAAAAGGCAAGGGAATTTCAAAAGGCTAGAAATTCCAGGTAGAAGGAACTGCATGAATAAAAAATAGATCATGGTTTAGGGCAAAAATAGTTTTTGCAAAGGAAACAAGATTGACTAAAAACCAAAAAATAGTTTGTCCTCTCCCTCTTCTCCTTTTACTTCCTCCTTTTCTTCCCTTCTCCAATTTTTTTCACTTTGTTTCCCAAACAGTTCATCCTAAAGCCATTAGCTGGGAGAAAGCAGGTAGGCATCCTCGCCCGAGGAGTGTCAGAGCCCAGAGGAGTGGCACAGACCAAGCCTGGAGGGAGTGCATCCACATGGAGGGGTGAGGGGACCATCAGGAGACCTGGCGTGGTGTAATGAATATCCACAGAGTGGGGCAGACAGGAGTGGAAATCTGGGGGAAGATATGCCCCCAGAGGGGGGCAGGCTGGCAGGAGGTATCAGAGCCCAAGTAAGGCAAGGAGGGTTTTCATCCAGTGGCAGAACAAGCAAGGTGAAGGAGACAGGAGGTAATTTTAAAAACAAACAAACTCGAGATTATATACATTGATCAAGCTCATTTATTCATTCAATAAAAATGTGTGGAGCACACACCAAGTTCCAGATCCTGGAGTGGGGTAGGCAGAGGTAAGTAAGGTGGACACAGTTTCCATTCTCACAGAGCTTAAGGGTTTTGGGGAGATACTCTGCTCAAAACTAAGGAAGAAAGAAACTAATGTGTTTTGCAAAAATTTATGCCTCATAACATATATGGGCCACACATAAACCCAGTGAAAACCATATTCAAATTCTTACTGCAAACATAAGTCAGGGGAGCAGCCCATCACCCCAAAGGGATCACAAACAGGTCAAGTTTAGAAACACTTGTCTAGATTTGCCAACGTTTAACCAGTTTTTTGGGTTTTTGTTTTCTCCTCAATGGTTCTTCCATTCCACTACAGAAAGCTCACTTTCATTTTCCTGCTGAAGTGCACGCATCTACGACTTTGCTGGCACGCGCGAGCACTAAATTCCAGCCAGGTTAGAATTCTGGTTGAGAGCCATTGTTCTTCAGCGTTCTGAAGACACTCCTTTGTATTTGGACATCCATAGCTGCTCTAAAGAAGTCTGCTTCCCAAACAACAACCATCACATTGATGGCAATCTTCCTTTTATCTCTAGCAGCTTTTAAGATATTCTGTTTGTATTTGGTGCACTGCCGTTTCATTATATCAAAACAAGATGGGAATTTGTTTCTATTTACTCTCTTGGAGATGTAAAGTCCTCCTTTGATCTAAGAATTCAGATCTTTCTTTATCTCCTTGAATATGATTCTTATCCATTCACTCTACATTCTAGCTTCTTGAAGATATGTTGGTCCTACCCTTTTGTACATGGCTCTTAATTTTTTTTTTCCATAAATTCTCCCCCCCCCCATCTCTCTCTGTAATTTCTGGGTGATTATCTCAAACTCCATCTTTCTATCTATTAATGCTCCTTCTCCTATGTCAACTTGTCTATTGAGTTTTTAAAATGTTTTTACTGAGATATAATTCACATGTTATAAAACTCGCCATTTTAAAGTGTACAATTTAGTGGGTTTTAGTACATTTATAAGTTTGTGCAACCATCATCACTATCTGATTTCAGAACATTTTCATCATCTCAGAAAAGAAACCCTGTACCCATTAGTAGTCCCCCCGACCATTTGCTCTTCCCTGCATCCTCTGGCAACCACTGTCTCTATATATTTGCCTTTTCTTAACATTTCATATCAGTTGAGTCCTATAATATGTGACCTTTTGTGTCTGGCTTCTTTTGCTTAACATGATGTTTTCAAGGTTCATCTATGTTGTACATGCCTTAGTGCTTCACGCCTTTTTGTGGCCAAATAATATTTCACTGTATGGATAGACCACATTTTGTTTATCAGTTCATAGACATTTGGGTTTTTTCCACTTTTTTGGCTGTGATGAATATGATGCTATGAACATTCGTGCGTATGTTTTTGTGTGAACATGTGTTTTCAGTTCTCTTGGGTATATACCCAGCAATAGAATTCCTGGGACATAGGATAACTCTATATAAACTTTGTGAGGAATTCAACTGTTTTCCACAGTTCCATAGAGGTGACACCACTTTACATTCCCACCGGCAATGTGTAAGGATTTCAATTCCTCCATATCATTGCCAAAACTTGATATTGTCCACCTTTTTTATTATAGCTGTCCTAGTGGATGTGAAGTGGTGTCTCATTGTGGTTTTGATTTGCGTTTCCCTAAGGTCTAATGATGTTGAACATCTTTAATGTGGTTTTTTTAATTGACTAGTTGTATATCTTCTTTGTAGAAATGCCTGTTCAAATTCTTTGCTCACTTTTAAAGTGGATTATTTGTCTTTTGATTGCTGAGTTCTAAGAATTCTTTATATATTCTAGATGTGAGTTCTTCTTTTGATTATAATTTGTAAAAATATTCTCCCATTCTGGAGTTGTCTTTTCAATTTCTTGATGGTGTTGAAAAGTTCTAAATTTTGATGAAGTCAAATTAATCTATTTTTTTTCTTGGCTGCTTGTGTTTTAAGTGTTATATTTAAGAAGTCATTGCCTAATCCAAGGTGTTAAAGATTTACACCTATGTTTTCTTCTTAGAGTTTATAGTTTTAGCACTTAGATTCACTTTAGGTTATTTTTTATAGATAGTATGAGCTAAGGGTCCAATTTCATCCATTCGCACGTGGACATCCAGTTGTCAAAGCACCATTTGTTGAAAAGACTATTCTTTTTCTCGTTGAATTGTCGCCTTTGTCAAAAACCAATTGACTAAAAAGTGTAAAGTTTTACGTATATCTGAACTTTAGTTCTATTCCATTGAGCTATGTCTGTGCTTCTGCCAATACCACACTGTCTCAGTTACCGTAGCTTTGTAGTAAGTTTTGAAATCAGAAAGTATTTCAAAGAGCAGCGTTAGCAACACGAGTCGGGTTTTCTTGACGCCCCTCTCTCTCTCCTAGGGAAGCACAGAGCTCCATTGGAAGAGCCCTCCATTAAAGCTTCCTCCCTGGAATACAATAAAAACAACAGGTGCCGAGTTAGGCCACCCACTTACATTGTCTCACTGAATCCCGACAACAGCCCTATGGGTAGGTATTATTATTTTTATTATTTCCATTCTACAGATGAGGAAATGGACTATGCCACATACATTCCAATTGCCCCTGCAGACTCACACTCTGTGCTCTGGCGGGTGGGGGGTGGAGGAGGTGGGGGAGTGGCTGGCTGGTGTGTCCTTACCCCCACTGGCTCTTCACCCACTGGGTTCAGGCTGGGTTTGGCAGGGGAGCCCCTGTGGGAGTTCAGAGGGTGGAGTGCATGAGGTCAGGGCTTGTATTCCCTGGCTCCTTCTCAGCGAGGGTACCTCTGGCTGGCCTTGACCCTTCCTGAAGGTCATGGCTCCTCTCAAAGCAGCTTGCTCTACACAACTCCCTCTCCTCTGGGTTCTGGTGACTTCACCCTTCCCAGTATAGGGGTGGCTACAGTTTCTGGGAATGTGGCTTTCCCCCAAGTGCCGGATGGGTCTCAGTGCTCTAGCTGAGTGAACCCCTCTGAGTGGTCAGTTGAGCAGGCTCAGGAAGATGCCCCCTTGAGGAGGACCTAAGGGACGATCCATTTGCTGTGCCAATTTCTACAAGCACTTACTCTTAGGTCCTTGCCAAGCCATGTAATATTAATGGTAGTAGTAGGTGGAGCAGCTCCTAAGAAGGAAGCTTGGGAAAACATAATGGAACTTTCAGATGCAAAGTACAAGGCCATGGAGCTCCGCCTTAAAGACTCTGTCTTGAGAGGCCCATCGGACTCTGCCAAGTTTGGAAAGCCATTTAGATCTTTCAAAGCAAACGGAGAAAGAGGGAAAGTCATAAGTCAAATGTCAAGGTACGTTCTAGTGGATGAGCCCATTAGCAATACTTCTGAGACACGTAGGCTTTGAGAATCTTCAGGGTGATTTTGAAATGATCTGGGAAGGTTCCAAGTGTCTGCTTGGAGACGTGCTTTGTGGAGAAGGGGAGGCCACACCCAGGCAGAGCTTGAAAATCACTGCTACCATTTCATCCTCTTCCCACTGAGAATTCCAGGATGCTGACTACATCAAAACAGCATGCGCGCTTCACCTTTGAGCCTTTTAAAAATTAACCCTTTAATTTAGGACCAAATATCAGGACTCCTGAAAAGTTGCAAGAATATTTCTCTGGACTCCAACATGTCTTTCACATAGTCACCTATTCTTCACCTTTTGCCATGTTAGTTTTATCTTTTTTTTCTCTCTTTCAATTATGAGGTTGAGTCATATGAACTATGTATGTAATTTATACCTATTTTTATTTTTGCTGAACATTTGAGAGTAAATTGCAGAGACCAAGACCCCAAATACCTAAGTACTTCATATGTACCTCCTGGGAAAAAGGACGGTCTCGTACATAACCACAGCTCAAGGAGAAAATGTGAGGAATGACCGTTGATATAATTGCTAACTACTCCAATATCACCTTCTAGCGCCATGTTTATTCTCTCCATTTCAGGATCCAAACCAGCATCTCACTCGGCACTTCGATGTCAAGGTTAGAGTCTATTGGTGGGTGCTTGAGTGAGGTGGGATTCAGTGTGGATCAGGTCTATGCTCATTTGTGTATCTGGTTCTAGATGGCAGGGGAGCAGTTATTTTTCACCAGAGGAAAAGGCTCCCAATGTGCCTGAGACGAGATGCTCTAGGGCTCAGGGGAATCCAAGGGCTGTGGGTGACTCTCCAGAGAGACGCCAACACAGAAATGCTGGGACAGAAGCTTCTTGCTCTGGGTCCCTACTTGGCGGCACCACACTTTGCAACAACACCCATCTGCAGCCTGACCTCGCAGCATCTCCCCTCTCCCTGGGGTGGTTGAGTTCTCAAGAGTCTCAGGAGCTCTTCCCAGGGTTGCACAGTCTCATCTGGGGAATCCTTGTCCAGGATTCTGTGTCCCCCTGGCTTTGAAATCAGAGTGCTTAAGGCCACACCATGTTCTACCCGGCTAAGCATAGTTAGTCCCTAGTTATGATACAGGGACAATAACATCTACTTCGCTAGTTTGTAAAGAACCAGGATAGTGTCCATAAAATCCTGGAACACACAGGCTCTCGGTAAAAAGAAAATCTCTTTTTTCTTAAAAATTAAATATCTTTGTTTCTTCTTGAAAAATAAACGTCAGATGGAAAGTTCAACTCAGCTGACCTTATTATATATGAATATATTTATGTGTATGTTTGTATATACACACATAAAGATAAACATATATATATATATATATGATATATTTATACATGCATTGTATGTATTGCTGGCTTGTGTCAATTTACCATCTACTTATAAGTATGATTTCCAGGCCCTTTCTATGTATTACAGAGGCAAAAAAAGAAGAGGCAACAACAGACATTTCTGGTTGGATAAGCCAACACCAATCCCAATTCTCTTCTCCCATGCCAATCTCCACTATAGAGGTGGGAGAATATGATTATTTTATAGATACAGAGGACCTTTTAAGCTTTAGGGGGCCACAAGGCACAGTTCTGGTCAATAGGATGGAAGCAGGAGCCTCTTAGAGCTTTGGGAAACATGCTAGTACTGCCCCTTCTTCCTTCAACCTTGCCTTGGATGCAGATGTGATGTCTAGAGCTGTAGCAGCCATGCTGTGCCCACGAGGGGAACCCTTTTCAACCCTAAGGGAAAAGGCCAACATGCGAAGGATGTCAGAGCAGAATCAGCACAATCCATTGAGCTGAACCAATTATTACAACCACCTACCTCTGATGTTTTTGTTATCCAGGAAAAAAAAGTTGTATCTAATAAGTTCCCTATAAATTGGGGTTTCTGTTATATATTCTGAAAACATCCTTAATTCACAGAGGCATAATTTTGAGAGACATTTCTAAGGGAGATGAAGTCTGAAACCCCTGAATTTTGTTAGCTTCATTTATACTTGGAGGTGAAGAAAAGATAACTAGTTTAGTTTGAGAGATGTTAAATTTGTCATTGCTTTGTCAGTACTTGCCAACACGTACTATCTCATTCAATCCCGAGTCCAAGCTGAGATCAGATACAGACATGGAGACTTTGCCTGAGGAGAGGGTCATTGGACCAGGATGGTCACACTCTACTTGCTCTAGTCCATCGGCCAGGGAAGCTCACGTGGGAACAGAGAAGGGGCCAAGTCCATCAATATTTGGATATTGGCCTAAAGGTTGGTCTTGAATATAACAGAGGAGAAGTCAGGGAGATGGGAGGAAAAGCAAGAAAGATCCATCATCATGGAACCCACAGAGAAGCTGTGAGGCGCTATGAGGACATTGGCGACTTCAGAGAGAAGTTGCAGAGGGCTGCAGGGAGTGTTCCAACCCAGAGTTGGGCGGCTTGAGTGTGTGTGCTGAATGAGGGCTTCGATGACCCATCCTGGGGCTCCTGTCTCCCCCACTTTAACAAAGAGCTGGATTAGAGGCTTTTCAGGTGCAGTCTGACTCTCACATTCTGTGAGTCCATGCTCCCTCCTGGACCCAGATAGCGAAGACCTCTGCTTCTAGATGCCTGGGGATGAGGAGAGAGACAGAATGACATAGGGGGGAGGACAGGAGAGAAGTACACCAGAGGGAGGGGGTTGGCTCTTTGCAGAGGTATCGGGACAAAAGAAAGCCTGTGGCGTTTGCAGTTTTGGGCGGTCGAGAGGTGATGGAAACGGGGCAGCAAAGCTCCTGACACTGGGGTATTATCATTTCCAGCTCATCAGAAAAACCAGGAGGCTCATGTTTCTCCTCCCTGCTCCGCAGCTGCTGCGGGCTGATTTAGGGCATCTCATGTACTCTGCTCTCCGGCTTCCGCATTCGTATTTGGATTTCCTCTTACTTGTTTTCCCAGCTTGAGTGTCAATTCTACACTCCTTAATTCCCTCAGCCTCTAGGATGGAGGCTTGCACACCGGGAGCTGTCAGTACGTTTACCATTTTTCATGTGGGGAAAGTAGATTTTGGTTGAGGTCTCTGCCTGTTGTTTAAATCGTTGTCACCCTGCCTTTGTTAAGGCATGTGACAGCTGTACAGGAAACAAGTGCCAACAGTAGGCATGCCCATGACATCCAAATATATACCTCCAGTCCACTTTGCCTCCACGTCTGTCTCCTCTGTCCAGCTGCCCCTCTGTCCTCAGCACCTCCACTCCTCTGGCTCAAAGATGCCTCACATCCAACAGAACAAGGGCCAAACCCGTGTTCTCCCCACCCTGCCCCACAAACCTCCTTCCACAGATTTCCCCAAAGGGCGCCAACATTTACTCTGGACACCTCGCTCCCTCTCACCCCTCGTATCCCAGCCACTGCCAAAGCCAATGAACATGTAGCCCTGAAATGTCCCTTCCCTCCACCTCCATCACTCGCGTCTGCCCATCCACTGGCTTTCTCACTTGCACCACTCTAACAGTTACTTCTCGCTGATGCTCCCCGTCAATCAGAAGCCCAGGCTAGCTTTACAAACAACCACCAACAAAAAAGGATGATAGCAATCCTTTGCTTAAAACCATTCCATGACCTTCCACATCAAGACCCATATCATGGCTGTGGCCTCCAGGAGCTTTCTGGCCCCAGATCACTGTGTCGGCCTCAGCGCCCTCTTTCCTGAGCTGTGCTTTCCGAGAACCCGCCGCCACATCAGCTTGAGTTCCTTAACCACTCCCTGTGCTGTTTCCCTGGTGTCTCCACTCCGGTATGAAACAGTCTCCTCCATCTCCCACTCCCTCATCGCCTCCATTGAGTTCCTGCTCAAACTTCACATCTCAGTTCAATGGTCAGTTTCTCAGGGAAGCCATCCCAGTCCCCACAAAGCCCAGCTGGGCCCTCCCTCGTCCACCCTCTCACAGAAGCACGGAGCTTTCTCTTTGCAGCACTTACCACAGTGATAATTCGATATTTGCCTGCCTATTTGATTAGTGTCCATCTCCCCATCATGACTGAAAACTACATGGACACAGAGGCTGGGTCTGTTTTGGTTCCCAGCTGAATCCCAGTAGTATCTAGAATACCATGTGTGGCAGATGGCAGGTGCTCAATAAACATCCTTTGAAAAAGGAAGGGATGACTGGGTAGATGGATGGATGATCAATACAGCCTAGACTCTCTTTTTTTCTGTTGAGGGAAAAAGCTGCACCGTTGTACATGCCACCAGCACCAGCATGGGATGAGGGTTCCAGTTTCTCCATGTCATCACCAACGCTTGTTATTACATAGACCTATCTCCATCCTAGTGGGTGTAAAGTGATATCTCATTGTGACTTTGACTTGCATTTCCCTAAAGATGCTAAATGATGCTAAACATCTTCTCAGGTGCTTGTCAGCAATTTATATATTTTCTTCGGAAAAATGTCTATACAAATCCTTTGCCCATTGTTGTAATCAGGCTGTTTGTCATTTTATTGTTGAGTTGTAAGAGGCTAGACCCTAATCATATGCATGATTGGCAAATATTTTAGAGAAGTCTTTATCTTTGCTCCCTCCTGAATCTCCCCTAAAATGACAGCAAAGGAATAAAATTAGATTCATTTTAGATTGAGAGAACAAGAAAAAACAAAACAAAACAAAACACAAAAACACTGACAAGAGCTTTCTAAAAATCCTCGGAAGCAGAAAGCATCTGGAAGTGTGGTCTCTGGTTTTGAACATGGAGGCAGTCACATCAGAGGTGAGGAGAAGGAATAAGAAACCCACTCTGCAGAATTCTGGAAGAGTCCAGGGCCTTAAAACACCAAAACTACAGAAGTTGGGCATCAAGCAGGGGATAACACATTAGTTTTGTCTAGATATGAACTGGATGGACTCTAGGTCTCATGTATGGCCATTCACAGGAGATGAGAGGTTTCTTTTCTAGAGAAAATTCCCTCAGACATTTCAGATTCAGTGGAGGTGGGAGAGGCATAGGGCTCACAGCAGGCAGATGAAATGAAAGTCTGCATCCTGAACAGGGCTCTCTATGGTTTCCTTACATTGTCCCCAAATGTGGACATTTGGCACCTCTATTCCAGGCAGAAAACTGGAAGGTTCTTCTCTAGAGAATCTTCAGAGCCTCAAATGGAACTCTCCTGATCCTGGCATCGGGGGTAAGGCCAGACCTGAATGCAACCTGACCACCCCCACCCCCAGACCCACCTGCTGACACTGACCAGTCCGTGAGTACTGTCCATGCTTAAAGCAGAGAAACACACCCCTGGACCCTGAGCCTACTGCATGAATGTACCTACCCACTAACTTAATCCACTTAGAGAGAGAAGAAAATATATTTCAGCCAAAATAAAATACAAACAAACAATAACAACAACAAACAGGGACAGACTACCATGGAAAAGGAACAAGAGAATATGAAAGCAGCTTCGAAAATGAAAAATGTAACTAACATTAAAAAAGTAAATAGCAGAACTAGAGGATAAAGTATAGAATTTCTTTCAGAGGATAGAACAAAAAGCCAAAAATATGGATGCTAGGGCAGGAAAGAAAGAAGGAAATTATTAAAGAAACATTACAAGGAAAAAAATTCTAGAACTTGAAAGGGCACAATGATCATCCAATTCAAGAAATGAAAGAAAGATTCACACCAAGGTACATCAGGAATAAGGAAAAGATCCTGAAAACTTCTAGGGAAGAACTAGGTCTCACACAAAGGACTGGGCTGCATAATGGCATTCAACTTCTCCATAGCAAAATGAAAACAATGTAGTAAAAAGTATGAGGAGAAATAATTTTGAATAAAAAAATCTATATTTCCAAGTTATTAATCAAATTTGATAGCAAAACTTTTCAGATGGGTACAATCTCAAACAAATTGCTTCCTAAGCAACCAGTATTGAGAAATGATGGGAGGATGCGCTTAAGAAGGGAGAAAACAGAAAGAAAAAAAGAAGAAGAAAACTTTTGACCCAGCAAACGAGAGAACCACCCAGAAGGATCACAAGGGCACATTTGGAATGTTGCCCTCATTCAGTCCAGAATAAAGGAGAAGGGTGGGAAGTCATGGAAGAGAAGTCTTTAGGAAACCATAAAGCATTTTATAGGCTTGGTCACTTAGAAACTGTTATTTGTAGACACTTTATAGACCCACTGGAAGATATAGGGGAAAAAAAGCAATATTGGGTTGTCGGAAAAGTCATGACGCATTTTTGCAATGAAAAACAGAGAAAAAATACACCATGACTTTTCCAACAACCCAACAGAAACACAGAAGGTGAATTAAATGGAGAAAATTGAGGCAAAGATTAACTCCAGGAAAAACAAAAACTTGTACAAGAAATGAAAAGATGAAAGTATCTCCTGCTTCAGCAGTGATCAATATTTACATAACTGTAATAATGTAAACACTGGCTGCTGGTTTAGTTCCTGAAATAGCATAATTGGAGAATGGGTAACGTGGAAAGGGGGTGGGGGTGATGATCTGTGAGAGAGCTAAATCCTTATCTCACCTAATAGGAAGTGAGTAGATCATTTCTGATAAATCAAGAAAGTACAGCATAAGCATGTTCTTTAGAAATAGGGGGGTGAGTACCCGGACAGACCACTGAACTAAGTGGTTGCCTCTGGGGAGTGGAGTGGCAGGCTGGTAATAAGGAAGGGAGAAACCAATGCTTTTTATTGCCAGACTTGCAGTATTATTTCACTTAAAAAAAAGAACAATTTAAAAATCAATGACAAAACCATAAGGAGGTTCCTTTTGAAACGTGAAACGTGCTGTGAAACCAACCAAGAATTGAGTTTGTATTCCATTTACCTGCGGGAAAAGTGACAGTGACATTCATAGTCCCCACAGGATTTTGATCAACCGGGTGATTTTTATCTATATGTTCTCACATCATCCCCTCCCCCAATGCACCCTGCCTTGGTAAAAATCTTTGTGTTTTAGACCAAAAAAAAAAAAAAAAAGGAGAAAATAAGCATGTGGAACTCCAAATAGCTTAACTAGAAAAATCATGGCCCAAAGCACATATTTGTATCACAAACTCTACTCTCTGCTTGAAGAAACTTAAAATCATTAGTGTCTACGTTTGTGTCAAATGTGTGATCCTCGGTGTTTTCCAGTGGAGAAGCACGTGTTTCTGAAATAAGCAGGAGACAAACAGGAGGGAGCCAGAAAGCCAGGAAGTGTGACTCAGACATTTGCTTTCAGCTTTAATTAGTAAGTCCTGCCAATGTACTTCTCGGAAGGGGAAGCTCGTCTCATACCCTCTTTCTTCTCAAGAGATTTCAAGTGAGTCTCACCCAAGAAGTGAGCCACTTGGTTGCCATTACACATCTGATGAGGCCTGCTCACTTGGTACTAGTTAACACCCGAGCTGCACACCAGTCAGTGAAAAATATATCGATCACGGACTGTCTTTATCTTCACACCCTTTCCTAGGGCTCCCTAATGCTAGTGGAGTTCTCAAAACGAATCCAAGTCCCAGAAGGTTTCTAAAAGAAATGATGGTGTGTGTATTGGCTCAGAAACAGAATTGCAAAGTGCTTTCCAGTTGGTAGACTTGCAAAGAAGATGCAAAGGGGATGGTGTGCATGGAAGTGCAGACCAAATTTGATTCAATAAATATTTATTGAGTGCCGACCATATGCTATTCTGCTGGGATAGAGAAATGGCTAGGCCATGGGACTGGCCCTTGGTTACCCCAATATTAGATCGTAACTCTTGTCCTAGTACTCTCCTTTTTGTCCCTCAGTACTGGGGAGCCCCACACTGCCCCCTGGGCAGGAGGGACAAATGGAAGGGACTTGGCCAGTCTCTCCGATTCTAAGACATGTTCTTTTTTTTAAGTTCCTATTTTAACATCTCTGAAACCAGTGGGGCTGAGCACATGTCCTCATTTACGCTCATTGTTCTTGTATAAATATTAACTGCTCTACCTTTCCTTCTTTAGGTTTCCAGTTTAAATGATAAATGACACGATCCCCCTAGAAATCCACTATTACCATACAGTGTAGCTGGTTCTGACTCTGGACAGAACTGGGCCCTGTGGAAGGTCTTTGGAGGGATCCTAATCCTGTTCTAGAGAAATAAGAATAGATTAGAAAAACGAGGAGGGGCTAGTCTGGCAGAGGTTGTGGTTACAAGAAAGGTCACATCCAGCAGAGGGCCTCACCTAGGCCAAAGCCTGGAGGTGGCTGAGATACTCTGGGACTGAGGCACCCGTGGGAGAAGCTACGTCAGAGTTGGATAGTATTTTTGGCCATGGATCTGTCATGTGCTGAGAACCACTGTTGATTTCTGTTTGGCTTTCGTGACTCTTCTGACCTGAACTCGGGCCCAAGGTGATTCATACAGACAACAGGTCCTCGGATAACTTTGTTTCGTTCAACTTTGTTTCATTACAATTTTGATGAGATGCCTGAGGAACTTAACTCTTGTGTTATATTAATTAGCCTATGGGAAAATTGGTTTCGTTATACATCATTTCACTTAAAGTCACAGAACCCACAGATGATAGTAAATGAGGATTACTGTATAGTCCAAGGGGAAGACGAGACTGCAGTGAACTGGTGAGTATAGATGGCAAGAAGGAGAGCGAGGCTGGGTCGATTAGGAGAGAGAACCAAATTAGAAAATCCAGGCCCGAGGCCTGTGTGGAGCTGATTTAGTCGCTGCATGCAGCCCTTGCGGTTGTGAAATTAGGTGGGTAACTGCAGCATTCTTCTTTCAGCCAGTGTGTCATACACACGCCCTGAAGAAGGAACCAAGTGACACTCCAGCCCATGCTGCCAGGGCACCTCCCACCTCTCGGCGTGGTCACAGACCCACACGCAGCAGCCTCTGGAAGTCATTTTTAATTCTTGAGTCAACCTCATTCAAGGAACATGATGGAGATGTTGTTTATTCACCCCAGAGGT
Organism: Hipposideros armiger; assembly: GCF_001890085.2. Classification (NCBI taxonomy): domain Eukaryota; kingdom Metazoa; phylum Chordata; class Mammalia; order Chiroptera; family Hipposideridae; genus Hipposideros; species Hipposideros armiger. Next base: position 5,324,555 of record NW_017731368.1, read on the forward strand.
GTCCCACTCCTTTAGATCTTTCTAGGATTTCTTTCATGGAGCAGGGTTGTGCTTCCAACAGGGTGGAGTCTTGTTTCCCTTCAACTCATCACAGGTCCGGCCCAGCTCCCAGTTCCACCACTCAGGAAATAGTGGGGTTAAGTCACTTGAACGTTTTTCCATCAGTACAATAGGTAAAGAACCAATGATATCCACAAATGATAACCATCGTCGGCAAATCAATGGAAGAGATTTCCAGGGCCACAGAAAAGCAAATCATTCCTGCCATTTGTATTTCGGCTGTGTCTATATCCGAGCAAAGGAGGAAGAATGACCCGGGTTCTTTCCTGTTCCTGCACACCTCACCACCCTACATGCTCAGATGGGGGTTCTGGCTCTCCCACTGACCAGACACATGGCCTTGAGGAGGTCTTGAAGCTTCTCCAATGTTGTTTCCTCATCAGTAAAACATAAATAATAGCACTGAGGCAGACCCTGCCCCGCTCCACTTCCATGGCCCCATCATTCTTCCTAATAAAACCCTGACCTTGTTTGGAGAGGCAATGTCCCAGATAAGAGGCTCCCTTCCCAGCCTCCCTTGCAACCAGTGGGGATCACATGGCCAGTTCCTGCCAAGAGAGGTGACCAGGAGCCTGCTGGAGTGGCTTCGAGGAGAGCTATTGCTTTCCTCATACATAGGGACAGCCTCGGCTGGCACATGCCTTTCACTCTCTGCCCTTCCTTTCTTCTTGCCTGGGGCACAAATGCTGGCCTTGGAGGGGCAGCCATCTGTGACAATGCAAGTCGAAGCTACATGCTCAGGGGAGATGGAGCAGGGGCCTGGGCTCCTGGGCTCCTGACGGTTCCTCCAGAATATGTACAAACCTTGGGCTGCTGCTTCTCTGGACTTTTTGTCACATGAGGAAAAGAAAACCCTTATTTGGCTTAAACCACTCTACTTGGGTATCTCTGAGCTGTACAGATACCTACCTCACAAAGTGGCTGTGAGGACACAACGAGACAAGGATAGAAATTGCCCATCAAGGTGACCGCCCACAGGGAGACGCTCCAGTTTACCTTCCAGGGGTTGGCGGAGAAATGACACAGATTTTACTGGAACGCAAAGGACAAATCGTTTCCAGCTCTGAGTGAAATCTGCAGCCACAAATCATGCTCTCCTGCTCCCCAGCCCCCTGAGCCTCCACCTTCCTCTTCTTGCTTTCCTACAGGTTGCCCTGGCCCTTTGTGGAAAGGAGGAGGATTATGCAAAAATAATGAGACTTAATTAGATGGAGAGCTTGAAAAGAGTGTTAATGAGCTAGGAGTTGGTTTGGGGGTCATCTGAGGCTAGATTAAAGAGTGGGCCATTAGGGCAACTGGTTAGAAGTGCATTCTGTAAGGAGTGCTTACATATGCCTTAGAAAATGTGCTATCTAGGAAGTCAGGTTTCCAAACACAGCAGTGTGTGTGGATGGTAACATGTAAATTAGGCTTACTTCTGTGTGTGTGTGTGTGTGTGTGTGTGTGTGTGTGTGTGTGTGTGTGTGTGTGTGTGTGTGTGTGTGTGTGTGTGTGTGTGTGTGTGTGTGTGGTGGGGGGTGGGGGAGGGCGGGAAGACTGACCTTAAACAGAAATAAAACCCCAACTCTGGGTTGGCCGGGTAGCTCAGGTGGTTAGAGTGCAGGCTCATAACACCAAGGTTGCCGGTTCGATTCCCACATGGGCCACGGAGCTGTGCCCTCCACAACTAGATAGAAGACAACTACTTGACTTGGAGCTGATGGGCCCTGGAAAAACACACTGTTACCCAATAAAATTTCTTTAAAAAAACAGAAACAAAAATGCAACTCTGCTCTATCTCTGTTGAGGTTTGTTACAGTTGACAAAAAGTGATTAGCCCCATTCCTGCCAAGAGAGGCAGCAGCTTAAGCAGAAATACATGGCCAAGACCGGCTGTACTCTGTCGTGTATTTCTGTCATTCAACTGTGAGAGGTGGACATACCAGCGGCAGCACCAATGACTGTAAATCTAGTCAGCTGGCCATGGCTGAATTTAGCAGTTACTGTTGCTGAAACGTTGAAAACAGAAAAATGTATAATGGAAGGAATGGTTTATGATCTAAATAGTTAAGCCAATTAAAATGCTGCCTGGTTTTTCTGGTCCAGAAAATTGCATATCACAAAATCTGTATAATGACTTTTACTTCAAACAGAAGAAAATATACGTTTAGTAATAGAAAATTAGTTCCTCAGAGGCTCTCCAAATTAAGTGTTGAACAGGTATTTTTAAAAATATTATGTGACATAGTGCCCAAATAATAGCCTAAGAGCCATGAAGGAACTTACAGGGGAGAATAATGGTAACACCTGGCATGGGCCAGTCCTCGTGGGGTGCTGTCACTGTTCTGAGCACTTTACATAATTAACACATTTAAGCCTTGAAACAATTTATGATGTACAACTATTATTTGTATTTTATAGATAAGGTACACAGCTGATAATAGAAGTTTTTGCCCTTTCATTTTTAAATATACGGTAATCCTTAATGGGAAGTGCAAAGTAACAAAGCTAAAAATGCCAGCCTGTGGTGTAATAAACAAACATTTTTATTGTCTCTATTTTATTTTGATTTATTTTCTTCTCTAACCTGGAGTATATTTCTTCTGCTTGAATACAGCTCACAAGTAGGATTACAGAGCAAAAATAACAGCTTGGTCATAGAGAAAATGAGGTAGGAAGCAGTAGCAACTTTCCTTGGCTCTTGGGGGATTAATTGTCATGGATATTTAATTTAGGATTAATAATTGTTTTAACCAAGCCATTTAAAAATGTGCCAAGCCAGCAAGGAAGAGAGGAAATGAATTCGTGATCTGAAATTTGGGGAATAAAGCTTTGCTCATTAGCAAACAGCTTTCTCTTTGTAATGTGAATAAATCTAATGAGGGTCAATTATACGTTTTATTAAATTTTACTAAACCAGTGTTACTGATCCCCCCTGTCTTGCCTCCTGAATTTTTATTTTAATTGCTGAGGGTCTCTTCTATTGGAATACCGGTGACATTCACTTCTGCTCTTTACTTCCCACTAACCTTTTATTTTGGAGATCTCTTGGATATGATTATCTGGAAAATCCAGGCCCAAAGCAAATTCTAACGGTAGCTAATATAGTCGTGAGAAATAAGCACCTTGAACCATTTGTGGGTAGAGAGTGCGGGATGGAGAAAAGGTGCGTAAGAGGGAGAATTATGATGGTTGGCTATTCACATCAGCAGCCTTGGCTTCCCTTTACGCATTCAGGCAACAGACCCCGAGCATATGTTACATGCTAAGCACATTACCATGGTGAGAGAAGGGGACACAGCCCTTGCCCTCCAGAAACTCACAATTTAGTGGGAATTTACAGCAGGTTAATTTCCTTCAATGAAGGAGGATCTGGCAATAGTGGTATGGTTGATTAATCCAATCAAAGTCCCTCCCAGTTGGGTAAATTGAAGAGTAGATTAAAGGTAATTGTTAGTGACATGACAACCATATAATCTTGCCTTTCTTTTTCTTCTGAGTGAGCTGAAGAATTCTCAGTGACACTTTCCTTTAGCGGTGGGTACCTGACTTGGTTCGAACCCGATGTCTACTTTTCCAGAAGCTTCCACCACCACAAACTTTGCTGTGGAAAATTCTGAGTCCCATTTTTGCCAAGTCAGGTACTCAGGGGTCTGCAAAAATTCCTTCTCCTGAATACTGTTAGCTTAATTTTCATTTAGAAGGAAAGAAAGAGGTTGACAATTCCACTCTGCTTAGCTCTATGCCAAACAAACAGAACTGAAGATACTACTAGATATTTTGTGTGCCCCTCTGCAATTTTTCACCCAATTCTCTCTCTTTCCAGATGTAATTTGGAACATCTCTGGATTTTCAGAGACCCAGACTTCATAAATATTCATTAGGAAGGAGCCATTGGACCACGGTCCAGCCACTAAGTACCTTGAAGGCAGTTCAATTATTCTAAAGGTCCTTCAGTATCGTCTGGGACTAGTCAGTGTTTCTACTACCTTTGCTGTAATTATTTTCTTTATTATTATGACCTCGCTTTGTCTTTTGTTCTTAGTCAGGTAAAAGAAAAAATTTCTGTATCCCCTATTAGAATTTCTAATCTGCTGTCTTCTTCTCTCTGGCTTTTCATCTATTAGGAGAGGTCCTTTCAATGAATTGTTGAATAAACTGAAACAGTGATTAAAAAAAAAAGTGAAACACAAAGCATCATGCCTAGGTGAGCCCATATGAGTTCAGTAACATGCTTCCTCCATGCTTAAGTCTCAGCTCCACCTAACCTTCTTAAAAAGTTTCTTCACAGCAAAGGAAACCACCAACAAAACATAAAGACAGCCTACTGAATTGGAGAAGATATTTGCCAGTGATACATCTGATAAAAGGTTAATATCCAAAGTTTATAAAGAACTCATATAACTCAATACCAAAAAAATAAATAACCCAATTAAGGCATCGGCAGAGGACCTGAATAGACCTTTCTCACATTTCTCTAAAGAGGACATACAGATGGCCAGTGCAAATATGCTCAACATTACTCATCATCAGAAAAATGCACTTTAAAACCACAATGAGGTGTCACCTCACACCTGTCAGAATGGCTCTCATCAATAAATCAATAAACAACAAGTGCTGGTGAGGATGCAGGGAAAAGGGAACCCTTGTGCACTGTTGGTGGGATTGCAAATCTGTGCAGCCACTATGGAAATCAGTATGGAGGTTCCTCAAAAAATAAAAAAATAGAACTACCTTGTGACCTAGCAATTCCACTTTTGGGTAATTGTTCAAAGAAATCCAAAACACTAATTTGAAAAGATATATACACATTTATGTTTATTACAGCATTATTTACAATAGCCAAAATATGGAAGCAACCCAAATGCCCAACAATAAACAAATTGGATAAAGAAGATGTGGTTCATACATACAATGGAATGTTACTCGGCCATAAAAAAGAATGAAATCTTACCATTTGCAACAACATAAATGGACCTAGAGGGTATTGTGCTAAGTGAAATGAGTCAGGCAGAGAAAGACAAATATCATATGATTTCACTTATATGTGAAATCTAAAAAACAAAATAAACGAGCAAACAAAACAGAAACAGACCCACAGATATGGGAAACAAACTGATAGTTGCCAGAGGGGCAGGCCGTTGGGGAGCTGAGTGAAAAAGGTGAAGAGATTAAGAAGTACAAATTGGTAGTTTCAAAATAGTCATGGGGATGTAAAATACAGCATAGAGAATATAATCAATAATATTGTAATAACTATGTATGGTGTCAAGTGGATACTAGACTAATAGGGGAGAATCACTGCATAAATTATATAAAGCTATAACCACTATGCTATACACCTGAAACTAATATAAAATAATACTGAATGTCAACTGTAACTGAAAAAAGAATAATTTAAAAAAATAAAATAAAACACAGAGCACTCTGCCTAGGTGAGCACATATGAGTTCAGTAATGCCCTTCCTGCTTGCTTAAGGCTCAGCGCCAGGTAACCTCCCTCCAGGAGCCACCCTGCATCCTCCGGTAGGGTCCCCTTGGCAGTATGGAGAGGCGCTTTTTCGCTTCCTCTGATTATGGGCCTCAGCTCCTCTCAGGGACTTGGGGGAAAGAGAACCAGAAGCAGGCCCTCTTTGGTAACCAGACGTTTTTTTGTGTGTGTGCTGCACTTGGAAGATAGTGAGTGGGATATACGTGATTTGTGGCTCTTACCAGTATCACTGCAGGGGGCTGACCTGCAGGACTGAAGGCACTAGACCAGAAGTCAGCTGTTGGGCTTTCAAAAAGCACCGGACACTTTTTGTTGTTGTTGTTGTTGTTTTGTTCAGTGGCCTATATGTCCTTAGCATATGTCTGTTCTCACCATGACTTCTTGAAGCCAACCTTTTTCACTTTTCCTTCTCATTACCATCATTTTATTTAGGTACATGGAAATGTTAAAAAATAACAGCAATTGATTATCAGCATTGTTAAGCTTCAGCTGGGCAAGACCCAGATTGGTTCAACGGGTTTGGAATCAGCTCCGATGCATGTGATATCAGATGCCTGTTGGGCGCTGCCCCAGCTCCCCCAGCCTTGACTGTAGCCATGGTGAACAATCCTGCAGGCAAGTCCCCTTACCACTGTGGGCTTCTAGCATCCCTCTGCAAGCCGAGTGTTCTCTGCTTCCTTCTCGGGGGCTTGCCCCAAGGGGAGGGGTGTGAACATGACACAGACACACACTATGGCAGGTCTGGCTCTCTGGAAGTAGAGTAGCATGCAGGATGCTTATTAGGGCATTCCAGGTCTCAGCCCCTGAGGAAGGGAGGTTATGGAGACAGGTGGGGGCAGAGGACGAAGTCAGCTGTGATGCAGTCCAAGGAAGGCCTGAATCAATCCTTTGAGATGCTCTGGAGCTGGGATGGCCCTGCGTATTTGCCCAATTTGGGGGCGGGGGCGGGGAGGGCTCAGGCCTCTATATCCCAGCACTGACAGAATGTGGGCTTCCCCTGGAAAGAAGTGTGCCCTCGGATGAGGCATCTCCGGGAGGGTTGATAGCTGAGGACCATCTTCAGGCAGCACTCCCAGCAGCTGGGGGTATAAGTCTTCATCTCTGCAGGGGAATCTAGGGGTGGTATCACCATACACAGCCCAGACGTGCAGGAGTTTGTGTTTGATGGGTACAGAATTTCAGTTTTACAAGAGGAAGCGTTCTGGAGATGGATAGTGGTAACGGCTACACAACAATATGAATGTATTTAATACCACTGAACTGGACACTTTACAATGATTAAGATGGTAAATTTTATGGTATGTGTATTTTACCACAATACAAATTTTGGGGGGAATTAAAAGTTGAGACAGCAGAGGAAGAAACAACTGGAAATGACAATCCAAAACTGACCTGTGTTCAAATCTCCTTCTATTTATGAAGATTCTGGATGGGCAATCCATCTCTCCCAGCCTCCATGGCACCACATCTGTGAATGGCGTGAATGACAGAAACCCGGATGGAGCAGTTGGAGGGCCCTGCGGGTGAAAGCACTCGGTATGGTTGATTAATCCAATCAAAGCCCCTCCCAGTTGGGTAAATTGAAGAGTAGATTAAAGGTAATTGTTAGTGACATGACAACCATATAATC
>NW_017731368.1:5331729-5406394 GCF_001890085.2 Hipposideros armiger
CTGTTTTGCAGTCACCGTAAGTGGGACTGGATTGAGAAGACTAGTTTCCGGGTTATTAGCTGGTGTATTTTCACTTTCTCCCTCACCGGTTCCTTTTGCAGCCTTCCATTTCTAAGGCTGAAGTGAACCATGAGGTTTATTTGTCCCCAAGGAAGGAGGAAAATAAGTCATTGATCAGTGCCGAGACTCGAAGCTACAATAGCTTGTCCACGTTACAACGATCATCTTGAAACTCAGGCGTTAGGGAGAGAAGTCTCTTTTAACTCTTTTTAAACCCCTAAAGAGCGAGGCCTGGTAGACAAGTCCCCTGAGGTTTTATTCTAAGTTCAGAGTAGAAAGGCTCAGAATATGACAGAGAGTGAGAGCTGCCCACCAGGACTCCTGTGGAGTACAGGATTCAGGAAGGGGGGAGGGGAGGGCAGACACTGAGGTAGGCGGGGCCTGCCCTCCCTGCTCCATGCAAAAGCCGTGAAGGGGCATGGTGTGTTGTATAGTACGTGTGGTAGGGGGACCCTGAAAGAGAGAAGGGGCTTTGTTTCTCTGAGTGGTTGGGTGGCCAGGGCCCGTTGCCCTCCCATCCACACCTCCCCTTTCCCTGCCCGGCTCTGTAGCTCTGCATCTCAGCAGGGTGGAACCTCCCAACATGGGTCCTGTTTCCCAGGCTCCCGTCTCAGCTGGGTTTGGCTCTTGGGAGGAACTGAGGGGAGGCTGGAGGCTGGAGGAAGGGGAGGCGGGTATTTCTCCCTTGCCTCTCGGTTTCAGGCTTGTTCTCCAGCAGCCACTGCATCGCTCTGGGCTTCAGGTCCTACTAGACAGGCCTGCTGTGGTGTCAGCTTTCTCTGGTGCCTGCAGGACCTGGGCTCTGCTAACTTCACCTTCTCCGTTTGTCACTCTAGCCGGAGGATAGTGGTGGCTTCCTGCAGCTGCTAACCTCTGGCTGCCTCACACTGCCCGTTAGCTTCTTAGCTCATCTGTCTTCTGCATCATCCATCATTGACTGGTACTGAAATCTCTCTGTTTTAAATACCCAAGTAGTTTCTGTTTTCTGGTTAAATACTGACTGCTGTAGGGACGGAGGAGGAGAATGTGTCACCCTATGGGACACACCACTGAGAAAAGTAGCACCACATGGTCTTTTCAGAGAAGCCTGGAGCACCTCTGAACCCTCGGGTTGTCACATACGGTAGAGGGCTGAGATTTGGCTGGAAGGGGTTATGGCCATGAGGGCTAGAAAGCTAAACACAGGGGCCAGGACCTGAGCCTCCTGGGCTATGGCAATGGCAAGACAGCAGGAAGGCCATCAGAGCCCTTAGATCAACCAGCAGAGAGCAGCTCCTGAGCTCCAGAAGCCACAGCCCTGGCCAGTGCCAACAGGGCAGACAGTGACCAGGTGGACAAGGACCCAGACCTACAAAGACCAGGGAGGATCCAGAGATCAGGTCAAGGGAACCAGACACAGGTCCCCATTCCTGGCCTCCTCTGCCACCTGGATACAGTAAACACTCCCAGGCAGCCAGCTGCCTTCTGGGAGGGGGGGACGGAGGGCAGCGGAAACTCAGGGGAGACTGGTTAGACCCAGAGGCACTGAAATCTCACTCACTGACAAGTTAGGTTACCTTCCTACTTGGAGGATTAGAGACTCATTAAGAAGGATAGCTCAAGGGCCGGCCGAGTGGCGCGATGGTTAAGAACTCGCTTGGGATGCCAGAGGGCCCCGGTTCGGATCCCACATATGAGGGCCAGTGACACTGCCCTCCACAGCTAAGATGCTGAACAACAGCTCGACCTGGAGCTGGGCTGCCATGAGTCGCCGGCGACGGCGTGGGCTGCAGTCCCTGTGGCAGTGCATTGCCATGGGCTACCGTGTGTGGCCAGCAGCCAGCGTGAGCGGCCAGCAGCCGCAGTGAGCGGCTGTCCAGAAGCCGGCGACTGATCTGCCTCGCCAGAGAAGAGCGCAATGATGGTGCCAACTTGGGCCAGTGAAGCAACATCCTCCACAACTAGATTGAAGAACAAAACGACAGCAACTTGTCTGTTCCCCTTTCCCCAATTCCCCAGCACTGTTCCCATCCCCCCAATTCCCCAAAAAAAAAAAAAAAAAAAGAAGGATAGCTCAATGTGAAATTAAGAAGCCACATTTCCCTTGCCAGAACTATTGTTATTACAGGCCATTATCAATAACAGAGTGAACAGCCCACACTCCCTTGCCACCCTCACTTCGTTTCTTCATGTCCTTTGCACGTCTTTGGATACAACCTGTCTCTTGCAGTCTCCCTCCCACTGTGCTTTCTGTGGTTTGCCAAGGTTCAAGCCATGGGGGCTTTGGGCAAGCCATTTAACCTCTGTGAGCCTCTGTTTTCTTATCTGCCAAGTGGAGGTAATAGAGGGCGTCTGTGCCATCTGGGTATCTGAGAGAAACGGGGTTGCCCGGCGAGCGGAAGTGAACGCAATGATCAAATCGCCACTTCCGAATGATCACTTAGGAAACCGGTTCCCCTTGAAATGTCCCTGTCCCTGCCTGCAATGCAAACACAATGCAGATCAATTGCAAAGAGAAATCACACTATCTGCAAAGACACAGGATTTCACCAAGTAGATAAAAGCGAAGTTGGACAATTGCTAAAGGCACTCGCAAAGTCAGCAAAACCAAAAAGCCTTACAGAATCAAAACAGGTAAACACTGAGAAAAAGAATGAGGAAAAGCTCTGGGGGAAAAGTAGCACTTGATGTGTTCTTTGTTCTTTCTAAGCTGGTCATCACTTGTTCATTTATTCAAATATTCAACAAATATTTATTGCACAATGGCTGGCTCTGAGCACATACAGCAGACCAGCATTGCATGGAGAATACAATTTTGTAAAATACGAGACAAACAGATCTTCATATTTTTAAAAGTTTTGCTTTTCAAGCTTAAAAAGGTACCGTGTTATAAATTTTTTCACTTACTTGAAATGACATTTTGCTTCTCGTTTTAAGTGAATTTACTTTAAGAGGTCTTTTCCAGAGGCAAGTCACCCTGTTTCTATTCTTCCTAACTCTCAGAGTAGTTTAGAGAATCAGATGACATTAGACACCTGTCAACACTTCACATTTTCTCACCAACTTGACAGGGAAAAGTGGCTATCTCTGGGGACCTGCTCCTGTCGTGACAAGTGGCTTATTGAAAAGGAGCGTCCCCGCTTTTTAAACTATTATTTCTATTATTTTAGGTGTAGAGAGATCTCAAGTTAGAGCATATTAGCATCATTGCTCTATAGGAGTCATCACTCCTGTTCAATTGACGTATCTTCCTTTTTACCCCTGATCGCTTCTTCCAGTCCCTTTTCCCACAGGCATCCCCTTAAGTGTATTTGATAAAAAGCCCTCTGATAGGTATGTTTCCTTGTCGAGCATATAGTGTCATTTTGCATTTTAATATGTGTATATAGTATTGTGTAATGAAACTTGCTCTGTGTCTTTTTTTTTTTTCACTCAACACAGCGTTGTAAGGTATAGCCACATGGCTCTACAGCTGTGTGTCGCTAACTGCAGCAGGGCGAGTCCTGGTGTGTGTTCACACCGCTTACTCCATCCCCCACCAAGGAGGGGCCTATAGATTGCCTCTAAGTCACTCCCCCTTACAAACCTGTATGCGTTTGAGCAGGTCTTTGGGATATTTATCCAGGAGAGTAGTAGTCACTGGTCTTGGGGGCATGTATTAGATAGGTTTCCTGATTGGCTGTCCCAGCTTACCCTACCCTTAGCAGTGCACAAAACTTTCCATCCCCTCATAGCATCATCAACCCTTACTGTTAATGACCTTTCTGTTTTTCCTTTATTCTGATGGGTGTAATATGTTATGTCCATTATTTTAGTTGCATTTGTCTGATTATTATGAGTTTGAGAATATCATCTGTGAATTGGCTATACAGATCCTGTGCCCATTCTCTGTTAGGTTTTCAGGAGTTCTTTGTAGAAAATAAAAACTAATACTTTATCTTTTTTAATTATGCAAATACATGGTCTCATTTTGACTTTCTGTTTATCATATTTATCTGTTGAACTATAACCCTTTCACTCATTATAATCAAATATATTGATCTTTTTGTGGGGGTGGGGGGAGTCATACAGTTTTCTATCTCTTGGTTATGAAGATCTATATTTTCCTCAATTGGCTTTGTTAGCTGCAATTTTCATTTAAAGGGTTAGTCAGTCTGGAGTCTTCCTTTTCAGGGTGAGGTAGGGCTCCAGCTTTACTTTATTGCACACACTTTATTCATTTTTAAAACTCTAGTTTCCCATCACCATCAACTAACCAGTCCACCCATTCCCCATGCTTTGTGGTAGCACCTTCATCACTATGCCTGTTCCCCACAGAAAGACGAGCTGAGACCTATGCCATCTATTCTGTTCCTTGGGTCTAGTATGTATTTTTTTGACATCTCATATTTTATCTTTAAAAAGTCTTTTGGGCTTTACCTTTTGTTTCTTAATATCATATTTGCTGTAATATAAAAATCTATTTTTAAAGTAATATATTTAAATTCCAAGGTTATTTATTTAACCTATAAATATAGAGCATGGTCTCTGCAGTCACAGGGAGCAGGGTTCAAAACCTGCCTCTACTACTCAGCGTCCATGTGACCTTGGATGGCAGTATGCTATGGCCGCTGGAACAAATTACCACAAACTTCATCATGGCTTAAGGCAACATAAATTTATCATCTTACGGTTCTGGAGGTCATGCGTCTAACATGGAAGGGCTGTGTTCTTTCTCGAGGCTCCATGGAAGAAGCCATTTTCCTGCCTTAAGGCTGTCTGTATGTTCCTTGACTTGTGGACCTGCATCACTCTGACCTTGGCTACCACTGTCACGTCTCCTTCTCTGACTCTCCTTCCTACCTCTTTCCCTTATAAGGACTCTTGTGATTATATTGGGTCCACTAGGTGTCCAGGATAATCTCCCCATTTCAAGATCCTTAGCTTAACCACACCTGCTATATCCCTTTGCTTTGCAGGGGAACCATTCACAGGTTCTGAGGATTAGGATATGGATATCTTGGGTGGATGGGGGCGCGTTACTTTATCTACCACAGCTTAGATAGGTAACTGAACCTCTCTGAGTGCCAGTTTCCTTATCGCTAAAATGGAGATCCAAAGGTAAGTACACAGTGTTTGCTTGGCACAGTGTTTGGAATACAGCGAGTTCTCATTATGGTCCAGGAAGGTGTGCTGTGTACTACAGTTGGAGAAATTCAGAGTGAATGAAGCATTTTGTAAGAGCAGTTCTAAATTACTGAAAATAGTCATAACAGGTAATTTTATTAGTCTTCCAATACAAAGCCAGGTGTCCTATGAAAGCCCAGTGTCTTGTCGTTTTATAATTGTCATTCTGGTGAGGAAAGTCAAGGTGATCTACTCTGCATTGGAAACATATGACCTTTGATGTTCCCTGAATTCCCTATATGCATAGAAAAACCAAGATTTTTATCACCGGCCCTCTTTTGCTTGAGAGCTGGCGTCACAGAGGACTGAAAGAGTCTGGTGTTCATAAGTCAAGGTCTGTGCGTGAGGGCTCTCCAGGGACTTAATTTGGCAAAGGGAAGTTCTCCGAATCAAGGCATATTACAATTTGTGTCTAATCAGATTAAGTAGATCAAGGAAGAGGGAGATCATGCCATCCCTTGCAAAGCTGTACATTTCCAGAGCAGGAGCTGTCAACGGGAGAAGGTTGATGTCAAGAGCAGATGGGAGCACAGTGAGGGGAGGAGGAAACAACCAAGTCCGGGCACATCACAAGGCAGCACTAAGGGTATTGCAGTCACAGAAAGGTTCCACTCTGGTGCAAATCTCAGCATTTTAGAATCCAGAGAATTTGGTTTCTGGCCCTAGAACTAGACAGCCTATGTTTGAATCTGATATTTACTAGCTGTGGCCTTGGGCAATGTTTTAATTTCTTTGTGCTTCATTTTCCAAAATGGTGATAATATCACTGACTATATCGTTTATGCCTGTGTAGATTAAATGAGTTTTCCTGTTAGAAGTGCTCAGCCTCTCACTCAACACAGTTAGCTATTACTATTTTTATTATTGCCTGTCTCTGAAATGAAGTGGATATTTCCCAAGAGTTGTAGGGGTTGAGTGATTCGCGTATCATTATAGTTAGGGGTAGGCAACATAGGTTTCCTATCTAAAGCTGCTTGCACTGGAGAAAGATACAGTAATGTGGAGAACATTATGAGATTTCATAGGGAACATCAAGGACAATATCTCCTATTGTAGTATGATTGCAAAAGAGGCCAGGTTGCCAGTCTTCAAGAAAGTGGAGCCGCTCTCTGTGGTCAAATTCAGTTCAGTATGTGTGGATTTAGAGCATGGTTACAAGGTCAGCTTGGCAAACAAGAGAGATTAACAGTGGATTAATTGTGTAAGGTTTGCTGCTTTAATAAACATATCAGTGGCTTAACACAATTGAAGGTTATTTCTCTGCCAACTAAAATCCAGAATGGATGCTCTGCTGGATGGGCAGCTCCCCTCCGAGTGGTGATTAGGGACCCAAGCTCCTTCCATCCTGAGTTCCGCAAATGGTGCAGTTACTTCCACTCATATTCCATTGGCTGTAATTGTCACATGGATATGATGAACTGCAAGGGAATCTGGGAAATGTGGTCCTGCTGTTGTTCCCAAGGAGAAGAGGACGTAGATTTGATGACTAGCTAGTTGGTTTTGTGCAGGAAGTGACTTTTTTTTTCAGAGGACTGAATATAAACTTAATCTACCAGCTTTGCCTTAGGAGAGACCCCACCATTATTATCACCCCTTAGATTCAGTGAACTGCTCACAGGAAAACCAAGGCTTTCCGTCCACCCAAGATGACACGTATCCTAATGAACCACCAAGGATTTTGAGCTCATGGTATTTTTTGTTTTTTGGTGGCAGGGAGAATGGGGCAGTGAAGAGAAGATCAGGAAGCAGAGGATAATAAGGTAGCAAATGTGGGAAGGGTAAGAGGAACAATCATTTTGAAATTTAAAACATAATTCTTATTATGGAAGTGTGTAAACATACAGAAAAGTAGAAAAATAGTCTAATGTAAACGTTTGACTTAAAGAGGTAAAATCACATTTCATTATGGAAAATGGGTAAAGGAATAAAGGAAAAATACCCATAATTCCACCATCTTAGTATAGCCAGTTATTGCTTTGATGTATTTCCTAATAGTCTTTTTTTTTCTCCCTTGGGCATACGTTTTCACAGAGAGTTGTAAAGAAGAAAAATGGTTATAATCAGGGACTTGGTAGTGTGTCCTTTGGTCGGGGGTAGGAGGGAGGGTGGCAAGGAATGATTTGTTCTATCTGGTTTTTCCTAGAATCATTTGTTCTTCTGTGTTCCTCACCTTGGGGGAATTCACACGTTTTCCAATTCCCCAGGAGGTAAGGCAGCAGGAGGCAGGAGAAAAGTGTGGAGAGGGGGGGGAAGTATAACCGCTATCACTTATATGTTTAGTTTGTTAGCAACTCTGATGGAAAGGATCCAAGGGGGAGTGAGTGGATATGCTTTCTCAAAAAGATGTTTAAGAAACGTCTCTAGTGCACTCATGCTTGGTGTTGAACGACCGAGGGCAGTAGGCACTGTAAATTAGGTCTTTCCTAGGAGACCTGGGACTCCTTTGATGCTGGCTTGGCTCAAGGATTCCCAGGTGGCTTTGCCGATCCTTCCTTAGACTAACAGGCAGTGTAAGACTTTCTCTCCCTCTCTCCTTCACTCAGGGTCAGACTCACCTAGTGGTCTGATGGTCCTCCCAGCCTCACCTGGCTCCCTCCCCGTTGTCCCTCACATAGAGTTTTCCCTAATAAAATCCCCTAATATAATCCCATCTTGGCACCTACTTCTCAGAAGACCCAGATTGATACATACCACCCTGTGCCCCTCTCCACACACACTCCCCTACCCATGCTTCTTGGAATCACCTTCCCAAATAAACAACTTGCATTGAAATCTTTGCATCAGTGTCCGTTGGGGGTAAAGCCAGCCTAAAACAGGGAGCACTACAGAGAAACTGCACACATCATTTCTACTCATTACCCTCGGGCAGAATCTAGTCACATGGCCACACTGAACAAGGGAGGCTGGGCCATGCTGTGTCTTCTATGACAGGCCATGCAGAGGAGAACCAGTATCAGGGAGCCTGCTGGCAGTGTGGCCATACCTCCTTACTCAGCTTTCAAGGCCTATTCACATCCCTTCAAGGTCAAGTTTCTGGAAAGAGTGTGGAGAGCTAGAGTCCTTTGATAAATCTGCACTGATACAAATCAATAAAAATTAACCCAAATCTAACTTTGTACTGTGATTACTGTGTCTGCTCCAAGGCATAATTGTAAAGTGAGTGAAGTGTATCCCCTGAACCTAGCCCATCTCTTGAGCCATGGCCCTTTCTTTCTGTTTTAAATTCCCTCCAGAATTCCAGCTCTCCAGAGCCTCTGTTACAATGTCTCACCCCAGGCACTGACTCACCAGCCCAAGTTTCTTCTCCTAGCCTTAAAACGTACCAGTTCCATTTCCCAAGGTTCTGCACATTGCTACTTTCATAAATTCATTTAACAGAAAGACATTAATGGTGGCTAAAGTTTGACTGTGGCAGCAACTGGATGAACACATCTGGCCTCTACCCAGAACTTGTTAACGCCTTATCCAGAGGATGGACTCGGCTTTTCTTCAGATGCAGATAACAGAAATCAAAGATAAGGCATGAATAAACTTCTCTGTAGGAAGGGTCTTGTAACCCAGCTAGCTGAGATGCCATAAACTATGTGTCAGTTTTCCTTTGGGCCACGTTTCTTGGGATTATTTTTTTCTGTCATGTTCAGGAAAGAAGTACTGGGTTCCTCTGATTCAAAAATAACCTGTTCACAGTAGTTATCTCTAGAGAGTGATAAGTAGAGTAGGGGACAGTGGAAGAGCCAATGCCACATTTTTATATTTCTATAGGGTTTGGAATTTTCTTATCAAGCATACCAAGTTTTGGTAACTTTAAAGAATAATGTAACTTAACGATAAGCCATTGGCTTGCACTGTGGTATGGACATGGGAACCTGCCCTATATATTCCTGAGAGGGCCTCTTCACCTTTGGTAACTGATGACACATCCAGTCCTTAGGGTTTCCTCTTCTTTCTCAGGAATACATTTGCATCCTTCCTGCTGTCAGCTTTCTTAACATGACATGAATTGCCCCTCATCCCTGGTTCCTGTCTGCCCCATGAGTCAGCTGTTCTGATTGATTTAAAACCCTAATTTTCAGTAAAATTAGAATGGGGACCATGTTTATTTACTTGCTGTGCTTGGGCTCAGTGCCTGGAATAAGTTGACACTTTTTTTTTTTAAGATTTTATTGGGGAATTGGGGGAGGGGAACAGCTTTGGGGAATTGGGGAAGGGGAGCAGACAAGTTGGTGTCCTTTTGTTCTTCAGTCTAGTTGTGGAGGACGTTGCTTCACAGGCCCATGTTGGTATTGTGATCATTGCGCTCTTCCCGGGTGAGGCAGATCGGTCGCCAGCCATTGGACAGCCACTCTTGGCAGCTCATGGCAGCTCATGGCAGCTCACGCTGGCTGCCAGCCACTCATAGTGGCTCAGGGCAGCCCACTGCAGCCCCACTGCAGCCTATGCCGTCGCTGGTGACTCACGGCAGCCCAGCTCCAGGTCAAGCTGTTGTTCACCATCTTAGCTGTACAGGACGCAGCATCACTGGCCCATGTGGGACCCGAATCGGGGGCCCTACTGCTCAGAGCTCATGCTCCCAAGCCAATGCTTTTTTTTTTTTAATATTTTTATTGGGGAATTGGGGGAAGGAGAACAGATAAGTTGCTGTCCTTTTGTTCTTCAGTCTAGTTGTGGAGGACGTTGCTTAACTGGCCCAAGTTGGCACTATCATTGCGCTCTTCCCGGGCGAGGCACATCAGTCGCCGGCTTCTGGACGGCTGCTCACAGTGGCTGCTGGCTGCTCACGCTGGCTGCTGGCTATATATTGTAGCCCATGGCAACCCACTGCAGCAGGGGCTGCAACCTACGCTGTCGCCGGCAACTCATGGCAGCCCAGCTCCAGGTTGAGCTGTTGTTCAGCATCTTAGCTGTAGAGGGCAGTGTCACTGGCCCTCATATGTGGGATCTGAACCGGGGCCCTCTGGCGTCCCAAGCCAGCTCTTAACCAACGCGCCCCTCGGCCGGCCCCCCCAAGCCAACTCTTAACCAATGAGCCACTCAGCTGGCCCAAGTTGACACTTTATAAATGTTTTTGATTAATGGCTGGGCCCTCATAATAGTCAAGGAACTCCTTGTGATCACTGAGTTGTTTCAATGTGGTGGCCACCATAGGTCCTCGGGGACGACCCTCAACTCCTTGAAGGGCTCTTCCCTGGGATGTTAAGCCAGAAGCTGAATGCTATTGTGAAGGAAAAGTGGTGGCCTGAAAGGTGGTGCAATATTAAAATTAGGAGTAATATCTGCAAATACAACTGCTTGTGCCCAATTTACCCAGTCACTGGGCAAGGCATGTAGCTAAGCTTAAAGCAGAAATTACTGGCCAGAATCTCAGATTTTTATGGAAGCTTGGGAAACTAAAAATAAGAACATAATCAGGCTTGTTTTGTTTTAACAATGATATTTGCTGGCTCATGTCAGCCAAATCGACATTCTCAGAGATGGCTTTCCAGACCTTTTGTTTAGCCATATTACTTGCTATTTAACCTTTTGAAATGATTTCCAAATTTCACACCTCCGAACCCCCAGCCACTTTTTGTCAACGTTGCTATGTGTTGTGAGAGAGGGGGCTGCCTCCTGTCATGGCATGCAGGGGCAACAGCAGACATATTAAAACCCATCCCCTGGTCCTGTGGGTCTTGGTCCTGTGACCTTAACTCACTAAGCCTTAGTTCTCAACTGTTAAATGGCATTAATAATAACAACTGCCTCTAGGGCTGTTTTAGGGATTAAATGAGGTAATCCACTTTTTTTAAAGCAAGGGATACATAGTAAGCCCTCAATACTGGTAACTATTGTTATCATCATCATCATCATCATCAAAAAGGTCCAGAGGACCTGGGATATGAGCCCAGAAAAATCTCTTTTCAGGCCAAATACTAGTAGAGTTCTGCTGTGTCATTCTTCTGGGACCTCATGTTCTGTCCTGTGAAGAGGTGGAAAGTGGGCAGGCTGGAGCTTAGGAGTGGGGACGGGGGCAGGGAAGGCAAGGGGAAGTGAGGGCTGCGGATGGTAGGATGGTGGTTCCTAGGCAAAGACTGAGCAGGAATTTTAGATGCCAGCTCTCTGCCGACATAATTAATGAGGCCGCTGTGCCAAAATTTAGGCGTGTTGCTAATATACAAACCTGTTGGGAGCACATGGAGAAATGCAAATAAAAGTTTTGCTAAAGGGGGAGTAGGGTCACATTAGCTCCGAAGGAAGGCTATATTATCTGTAAGACTGTAACATTTGGACAAAAAACCAAACAAACAAAAAAGGTAAAAAATTGATTGTGAATATGGGACCAAGAGCCAGAAGATACTTAGGAGGCTTTTAACATCCTTATCTGATGATTTTACATTTGTCTTTATTATTTTTTTCAAGTTTGTCCAGTTGGTCAAACTCACCTGATAATGACAACTCAAATGGAGTTTTAGCATTCAGGATTTTAACATACATTCCATAGGTTACATAAGAGAAAACTTTTAACATTATTTTTGGTTTTACTTTGAAGAGCTCTGGGTTGCTGAGAAAAAGCAATCTTGAGCCTACATAACATTTTTGTGACTTTTGTGCCTGATGTTTCCTATATAAGAAAAAAAAGGACTATCGATGTATAAGTGTTCTCAATAGCGAATTCCGTTTTCTTCCAAAAAGACCTTCTTGGATCACGCGGGTAGGACCTGGACCGAGGAGCTGACCTTGCTGTCCAGGGTAGGCAGAAAACGGGTACCGGGTTGCCACTGCGGCCCCCTGAGGATGTGGCTGAGGACCCGCGGGGAAACAGAAGAGCCCCAGCGTCGTTTTCATGCAGTTGTTCTCCAAGGTCGCCTGCACCGTCTTGCCCCAGGTTCCCAAGCTCAAGTCCAGGGACCAGGGCTGCGCAGCTGGTCTCCCACGGGAGCAGGGGTCATGCGGGCGGCGGGGTGGTTGGGGACAGTACCAGGAGGGTGTTTTCATCCGTCACTCCCCGTTTGTTAACCCACCCCTCTCTCTCTCTCTCATTGCCCTCGCGCTCCTCTCCACCTTTTCTGGCTTTTTCCAGGCAATGTAGTGCCAGTGAGAAAGCGCTTGGGAAGCGAGTGTGGCTGGCTGTTGGAGAAGGCAGGATGTGGAAGGGTCTGTTTTATTTCGTTCATTTCTTTTTTTCCTTTTCATTCTGCCAGCCGCCTGTTTCGTGAGAGCAAGAAATAGTTAAGATCCGCCTATGGAGCCCTAGCAGGTCCGCGGAGCAGGGACTGCAGAGGAGAGTGCACGCACGCGGTCGTGGGCGCGCGGGGGGTTCAGGCGCCTCCGCCAGGCAAGAGGTGAGATTTTCAGCTTGTAATAAAGCTAACGTTTACTCTGTGTCAAGGCACCGTTCTAAGCACTNCGTGAGAGCAAGAAATAGTTAAGATCCGCCTATGGAGCCCTAGCAGGTCCGCGGAGCAGGGACTGCAGAGGAGAGTGCACGCACGCGGTCGTGGGGGGGGGGGGTTCAGGCGCCTCCGCCAGGCAAGAGGTGAGATTTTCAGCTTGTAATAAAGCTAACGTTTACTCTGTGTCAAGGCACCGTTCTAAGCACTTTAGTGGAATTCAATCATGCAATCAACAACAACCCAAGAAAGTGGGTGCTATTATTATTATCTTCAATGTTCGGATGAAGAAGTGACGTACAGAGAGGTTAAATCGCCCAGCTGTTGAACTCAGACCGTGTGGCTCCGCTATCTGCACCTTAAAACACTACTCGTTATTTCTTCAACGCGAGAGCCCCCAGACTGTTTGAAAGGCGGAGGTTAAGGGACTCTTTTCACCAGCCTCCATTTGAAACACCATCACCTCAGTTAATCTAAAACCCTGAGGCGGCTCACAAGGGCACATCCACTATGGCCCGGCAGAGTGGGATCGCTCACATGCTACTTTATCAAATCAAACGGCACCTGCATTGTGAACTGATTCCTGGCATCTTTTGTTTTACATGTGACCACACATACATTGAAAACACATTTAATTCCTTGTTTCTGACTTATTTTCCTGAGTGTAAGCGATGCATTATGTTTGGAAAATACAAGAGAACACACAGAAGAAACTAAAAGCCCTCCATCATCTCAGTCCCCCAATATACCATACATTGTTGAAAAGCCTTCAGTCATTTTTTTCTAAGCATATACAATATAATAAATTAAAATTCATGTGTTAAAATAAATTAAATACAGTATCTAATGTACATTCTGTCTTATACTCTTTTTTTATTTGACAACATATCATGAACATTTCCCCATATCATCACATATTCTTCTACAATTCTAATGACTACACCGTATCTCATGGTATGAATTTGCCATAATGAATCACCAGCCTTATCTTTTGACATCTAAGTTGCTTCCCAATTTTTGCTATTATAAATCATGCACCCAGAACACAGCGATCTTTGACACACCATGACTATTCTCTTAGGACAAATGGCCAGCGATAGAATTGCTGCATTCATGCTTTGAAAAGGATCAAATATCTTCCAGAAAGGTGGGCTCATGCCTATTTCCTTTTCCTATTCTGGGTGTCATTGCTCAAAGGAATACTTATTAACGAACATACTGCACCCTTAAAGAAAAAATACCTAGGTACTGTTGGATATGCTGGGTTTGAAGAGAAAGACTTTACATACTTGCAGGTTTTTGAAACATTTGGGGAAATTCAGTTGATTCAGCTGCAACCCTGACTAAAGGAGACTCTGGAAAGGAGATGGTAAAATAGGGGCATTTTGGGAAAAGAAACAAGGAAATTCTCAAACTATTTTTTTTTTAAGGCAGGAAGACAGATGCTGTCTATAAAGTGAAAAAGGAGGTATTAATTGCTTCTTTTGCTGGGCCTTGTCAAGTCTGAAAACACTGATGTTGCTGCCTGCCACAGAGCTACTGCTGATATATTCCAGGCAGCAAACCTGGGCAATTAGAGGTTTCTGCTAATTTTCTTCCCCTTTCATTCTACCGGCTTCCCCTCCCCCCATATCAGCAAGTTGGAGTGACAAATATTTAAAGTCAGCCTGTCACGCATGAGCAGCATAGCCTTGTGAATGACTGATTTTCTTGACGTTCTAAACAGCTGTGTGTGTGTGTGTGTGTGTGTGTGTGTGTGTGTGTGTAAAGCTGTGGACCCCCCGAACCCGACACTGTCTGCTTTACAAGATGCCACTGGTTTGGTATTTGAGGCAACAGTGGGGTCTGGGCAGGTGGCGTTTTATGACCAGGAAATGAACAGACCTACAATCTCCAGACATTTTCGGAATATGCGTGTTTGTCTCAATGACCTCTGGGTGGATTTCTGCAGTGACAAAGAAAAGGCTTTTAGGGTGTGGTTTATATTTCTTTCCTTGCAAAGCTTGCTCTAAAATCACTTTCGCCTAAAGGGCTGCAGTCCATGATGTCCTTAGTGAATCGGAGATGCACTTGGACCTGGCTGGTCTTTTTCCTCTCCACTCAGCACTGCAGCAGAAGTAACAGATGCCTGTTAGGGAAGGCACGTTCCCTTTTTATATGCAAAGCTGGTTGCTAAAAATTCTCTTTTAGATGAATTATTAAACCCAATTTATAAAAATAAGGACAGTACAGATTTCCTCTTGAACTATTCTTTCTCTTTGATATGTGATACCCACGTCTGCTAGGAAAAAAGCAGAGAATGTGAGAGGCCAGGTGGGGGTGGGAGGAAGGTGGTACAAGTAAATTAAGGTCATTTTAGAGCCTCAGAAATCCCCTGAATGCTTGGACCCCTTGGGGGGGGTGCATCTGAAATTCTTGAATCATCATCTAGAAATGCACAGAAGCATAATTATTTTTGTAAACCTCGATTTCTCTTCATGGTCTAAGGAAGTAGGAACATTGAACAAATGTATCAAAATTCCTTTAAGCAACTACTGTCTTTGTTTGGGGACATCTGTATTTGGGGCTTTAAGGTAGATGCTTTGGGGGAGGGAGAGGACGTTACTGTTTTTTTATTCCAAGAAAGGGATTGTTGTATGGCTCTCGAAGGAGCCTCAGCAGGGAAGAGGCTGGAGGAGTTGGGCGGACAGCCAGCCGCGGAGAGCTTGTGGCAGCCCCTGGATGTTCTGAGATGGGGGTACCTGGGGTGCTCAGCTGGTTGTTCAGGTTATAAACCTAATGCGACGTGCGAACCACCCCCACCTCCCTTATGAAATCTTCAGTAACAGCTACACTTTCTAAAAGCATAAAAGCCTTTGCTAATTAATATTCTCCTTACACTGTTTAAAAGAACTCTGTGACAGAATTTATATCGCTTCTTGCAATGCATGAATTTTTAGAGTAATTATGGGAAAGAAGTTAACCATGAAGTTGAAATTCACACCTCGATGCCTACCTTGGATGCTGCCTCCCGGGAAAGAACTTCCTACAGTTGTAGCTGCTCAGGATGCATGCAACATGGTCCCAGGACCAGCTGCATCAGCTGGGAGCTGGGAGGCCTGGTGAATCGGAACCCGCATTTTGATAAGGTTCCCAGGTGACTCAGGTGTGCTTTACAGCTTGCAAAGCACTGGCTCTAACCTTGCTGCACCCTGGAATTATCTGGAAAGTGATTCAGAGTCCTGAGTCCTGCCCCTAGGGGTTCTGATTTAATTGGTTTGGGGCTGGCTATCCAGGGTTTTATAAAGTTCCCCAGGTGATTACAATGCGCAGTAAATTTGAAAACCCCTAATCTTGGGATGTTTCCTCTTCAAGTCGTGTTTAAGCCCAAGCACCTGGTGAAGTGCCTGGGCTGGCCGCAAAGTTTGCCACCTCTGCCAGTTAGCTGCCTTCCCCAATCACAGCTCTCCCCAAAGGCACGGCCCCTAAAACTTCTCTATGATGAATTTTCTCCACAAGACTCAGGAGGAGACTGAAGCCAATGGCAGACATTCAGAGGAGTTCCCAGGATCATGCTCCTCTCACACCTTGTCCCCCCAAATTTTGCTTCTGCACCCCCCACTGGGCTGCCTGACAAAGGTGGACAGGGCAAGGGCCCTGGGGGTCAGGCGGCCTGGGTTCAAACCACAGCAGTGCGCTCTAACAGATCACCTACCCACTCTCTTCATGGAGTTAATGATAGATAGTACATACCTCCCAGGGTAGTGAGGGTGGGTCAGGGAGACAGTGTGGGGAACTCCTTACCAGGACTCGGATTCAAACAATAACTAGGGAGCACACCCAGGAGGACAAAGGAGTAAAACCTAATAGTGCTCAACTTCCTCTGCTGCTAAAAGCATGCAGAGGGGCCCTAACAAGAAAGGAGCCCATTTGTGCTGCAGACACCTAGAAACACTGAAAAACTGAAGGGCCAGGCAGCTCTGAAAGGAGGAATACATGGCGGGGCTGAAGAAAGGGGAACCGATTAGCCTGCCGGAGGAGCAGTGGAGTCCCTGCCCCACACATCCTGGGCCCACACCCTTCCCCACAGCAGCAGAGGCCTGAGTTTTACCCTTTGGAGAAACTGGTCCAAGGTAGCTCCCAACTCAGAGATGCCAGCATGGCTGGGGGTGGACGGGAGGCCCAGGACAGAAATGAGATGAAGTGAAACCGTGAGGTGTTATCCCATGTCAGTCCTCTTTCCTAAGCAGGCTCCCAGAATGCTGGTTGTCAGGCCTACCTTCCCCAGCTAGAAACCCGAGAAAAGACGAACATTACTGAATTTGGGAGAATCCTTCAGAGGAACACTAGGGCCCCTGCCTGAACATCCTCAGCCGAGCCGCAGCCGACGAGCCCATCACCACATAAAGAGTGTCCAGACAACCTTTGACGCCACCTTCCTAATGTTGTATAAAAGGACAGCAAAGATCAGAAGAAAAACCCCTCAACATGGAAAGCAAATATTGAAACAGAAGAAAAGGAACTCAGGAAACAGAGATAATGTTGTCCCACTCTTGAAAGGAGATGAGGCACAGTATCCATAAAACAGGACTAGTCAGAGGGCAGCAGAGGTATTGACATTGAAAGAAACAGAAACAAAATATAATAAAAAGATGGGGCTAAAGTCCAGTGACCTCTCAGAAAGTGTGATAAAGCACACTAAGCCGATATGAGAGGTCCGATATGAAATGAAGGTGTTCCGTAGAGAGCAAGGAGAATGAGGGAGAGAAGATTGTGAGAGAAAACAATATTTTAAAATATCCCCAAACTGAAAAATAAGATTTTCCAGACTGAACTTGCCCAGGAAGGGTCAAGCACAGGAATTTTTTCTTTTCTTTTTAAAGAGGAGGGGAACCCACCTAAAGCACATTCTTATGACATTAAATATTTCAGGGATAAAGAACAGATGCTAAAACCCCCTCTGGGAGAGTGGGAGCAGGATACCTGTTTAGGGGTCACTCACAAAGGGTTAGGAGTCAGAGTGGTGTTAGTCGTGTCAGCCACATTGGAATCAAGAAGATAAGAGAACAAGCCTTTCAAAATGCTGAAGAAAACATATTTCTGGCCTAGAGCGCTACATCCAGTCAAGCAACCCAAGGTAGCTTCTGGATGCTAGTAGAGCTACACCAAAATAAGAGCATTCCCAAGGAAAGAGGAAACCATAGGATATGGAAAACGGATTCAATGTAAACGGGACGCCAAGGGATTTCAAGGTTTGGTGAGTGATGACTGAAGGATGCCTAGGATGACCACTGGGCAGCACGGGTGGGGAGTCACCAGCCCAGGTTGGAGGAGGAGAAAGGACGGCTCCAGGAAGGATGGCTCCAAAATACAGATGGAACTGATGTGTGTGAACATATTCAGGAGAGTTTTGCGTCTCTACTGGGAAGTGTGTGTGTGGGGGAATTACTGATGGGCACATGAAAGTATGCAAGTGAAAAAAAAAAAGGAGTCTATTATTAACTCCAGGGAAAACAAAAAGTTGTATACGAAAGGAAATGCAATGCTTTCCTGAAGCAACCTGACCAATGTTTACTTATAAAAGTAATATATTTATTGAATATTGATTAAACAAAGAATGTGATATGATTGCATGGGGAAGTCTAAGACAAAGTGCTGGCTGGTTTGGTCCTTGGTGGGGGCTGTCTTCCTGGTTTGTAGATGGCTGCCTTCTCATGCTGTCCTCACATGGTGGAGAGAGAAAGGGCAAGCTCTCTTCTGATAAAGACACTAATCCCATCATGGGGGCTCCACCCTCATGACCTAATTACCACCCCCAAACCCACCTTCAAATACCATCACATTTGGGCTTCAACATATGAATTTGGGAGGACACATTCAGTCCATAGCATTTGCTGTTATGGTTGGTTTGTTTTTGTTCTATTGCTGTTTTGGGGTTTTTTTTTGCCCTCAGACAAAAGGGAGTTTAACACTGTACTTTGCTGAAGAAACTCACAATGCATAGGAAACCTTGAAAGTTTTTGGTGCTGCTTTAGTTGCTGAAATAAATGACTGGTGTTTTAAATGAAAAATCTATACTTTTCATCTTATCTATAACTAGGGATTTATCTTACGAGGGTGTTATTTATGTAAAAAGCCAGTATGTCTTTTAGAGTACTGGAAAAGATGGATTAAAGGTTCCCTATTGAGATAAATAGTTGGGGTCTTTTTGCAAAATACCCCATTTGCCTTATGCCCTCTGGGGGTAAATGGAGGACATTATGTAGGGGCGAGTGTGCCTGGTAAGGGTGGATTATTTTATGGAAGTCAGTGCAAGGGCTGATATTTTGCATCTGGCCTGCTAAAGGGTGAAGGGGCCAGCAGCCTGGATTCCAGAGACAGAGGGGTCTGTGGGGGAAGGGGACCGTAAGTACTGAGAATTTGCAGAGATCTGGGGAGGACATACATAGGACTTGACCCCTCACTGTGGTCTTGGGGCTCCGTGGTCCTCTTATCTCCATCTGGCAGGACCAGAGAAGCCCCTGTATGTCTATTGCATTAGCACACCCATGAGGCAGCCTTCACCTCTGCAGAGAAGAGGAGGTACTGGCATTTGGACCCAAGACAGGCTTGCTTCAAACTAAAAATAAAATTAAACTACATTAAAAAAATTCCAATGACCAAAGTGCTTCCTTTCTTAAAGTCATTTTCCTTCCCCCATTCCCATCATCCAGCCAAGCCGAAGTTATAGGGCACCCAGCAGGGCACCCCCCTGCGCCTCTCGGTTCAGCTCCTCATCTGCTGTGACTTAAATAGCAAAAAGAGTTTTTAAAAATAAGTTTTGTCATCAGTCTTGCTTGATCCTGAGCGGCACTGCTCCAGCAGATGTGGCAAAATCCCCTCATGGGCCAGCTTGCTTTGTTCCGGAGGCAATTTGTGGAGAAAGCAGCAAGCTCCCTGATGCTAGAGGGCGAAGAGATGGACCCGCCATACTGCCACTGGGGCTGGGAGGGACAGGGGGCACCTGGGACGTGGGGGTGCCAAGATGCATGGGTGTACATGTGTGTGAGTGTGCACGTGTAAGCGTGCACGTGTGTGTGTGGCCAGAAGGTGTGGTGGGTGCAGCTGGGGCAGGAGGAAGTGAGAAAGGGTGCTTAAGAGGTTGAACCCAGCTTTCTGGGCATTTTCCATTTTTTAACAAAGAGGGATATGTTCTGTCTTAGCTATTCAGCCTCTTGGTATGAAAATCCCAGCAAGATTCCACCACATGTATTTTTGAACTACTTGTAATTTGAAGATGGACTTCAGAAAGACTTTATGTGTGCACTGGGGTGGTTGCTGGTAATTTCTTTGTCAAAATGAACTCCTTGCCCTTTCTGCAGGGGAGAGAAGATGTTTCTCATGGACAGAGACGACACAATGAGAGGCGCTCATCCTTTATTAGCAACAGGATAGGATGTCGTATTTTATGTGAAAAGTACAGGCAGTTGAGAAGGAACATGTTCCTGAATGCTGTGCATTTGCCACATGCCTGGAGCGGCCTCCATGTGACAATGTGGGCCCTTATTTTATGGGTGTGTCCCCGAGCTGAGAGCTTTCACGTAGAGTGACTCAGTCTTCCCAAGGTGGACTCCACAAGCCACAGGATAAGAGGTGATTTTAGGTGGAATACTTCTATTTTAAAAGTTATGTGTTTATTTAAATGAGTATTAGAAAGATGAAAACGTGCATATCAGGTCCACGATGACATGGAGTCCTAAAACTCCTATAAAATATCATTTAGATGTTTAAAATGTGAGTTTGTTTAACAAAATGCCAGTGAAACAATAATCCAGGAGTGTATCACTCAGGTGTAGGTAGGAAAAAGAATTCTCTCTGATGGCCCCATGGCGAGGCTTGATGAAGGGACCACTTGCAGATCTCTGGGGCAGGGCAAATGGAGCCTGAAAGGAAGCTGCAGCCCCCCAGGGTAGCCCCAGAGGGTGGCTATTTCCTCTTGAGACCTGAAGGGTTGAACAGGGGAGCCAGGCCCCCTGAGAGCCAGAACCACCAAGGGGGCCCAGCTGTGAAGAGTCAGGGCACCAAAGGGAAGGGGGGCAGGAGGAAATACCCCAGCCTCTCCCCTCACCCCGAGGCCTCATCTCCATCTCCTGCCAGTGCCTTCCATGGGCCAAGCTACCCAGAAGCCGGTGGACCAGGGGCCTGGAGGAGTCCACAGGGTCAGCCTCTCTGGGGGTACAGATCTCGGCAGAGACTGGATCTAGGCTCGGGTAGGGCTGGAGCAGAGAACAGCCAGCATAAGGCAGGACGTGAGCGTGGCAGGAATTGTGAGGGTGGGAGGCCACGGCTGGGGTGTGGATTCTCACAACAGCCCAGTGATGCTGGCAGGATTATCCTTAATTTCCAGGCGAATGGTTAAGAACGTGCCCAGGCTGACATTGCTGGTGTGTGACAGAGCTGGTCTCAACTCAGACCTATCTGATCCAGAGCCTGAGCTCTTAACCATTATTTTTTACACACACACCAGCACCGGCACCACCACCACTTTATACAACAACTAACAAACTGTGATATTGGGACCGTGTTCACACTGGATACAAACAGTAACGCATATTTTAAAAACGTACTTGAGGTGCTGACATTTCATTCCTTCCCATGATCCCTGTGGCCAGAGGCACACAGCTGGCCTCTCGTGCAGACAGGTTCTACGACTCAACCACTGCACCGCATTTGGGAGTTCACTTCAGGCCTCGTGAGTCCAGCCGCAGAAACATAAACCCCATTTGTCCCAATGCTGGAGTCTGGTTGGCTCTCCTCAGGGTTCACACTCAAGGACAGGGCTCCTGGCCAAATTAAAGTGGGGCCTGGAAGAGGCCAACTGTACTTAAAAATAATAATAATTGCATGTACTTTCTTTAATGAGCTCTTATTCCCACTTGGCAGCAGGAACAGTAAATTCAGCCCACTCCAGCAAAGGACCGTCTAATCCAATAAAAGTGCTAGTCTAATCCAGGAATTCAATGGAGACCCAGTTCAAAGTTCCCTCTGCCCCAGGTGCTGCCCCTTCTCCACCTGACAGGAGTGCCCCAGGGGCAGGGTGAGCTGGAGGCCAGCGGTGGGCGTGGCCGTAGGGCATTCATGGTGGCCGTTCTCCCCTGGGCTCAGTCCTGTCCAGCTGCCTGTCTCCATGCACATTTCCTGGCTGTGGGCTGCCTAGCTGGGTCCCCCAAGCCAAATGCTGAGCATGAATGAACCAGAGCATACTGGCTGCTACCACTCTCCTCACACAAGCAGGGGGTCCGCCTCCCATCCAGGGCCATGAGTCACTCTGTTCTTCTGATGTGAGGGGGGCAGCCCATGGAACTTTTGAAATAGACTTTTTAAATTGCTGTGGATGAGAACTGATGGGGAAAAAAATCCCTACCTGGTTTCACATAGCCCAGACTCACTTGAGTAGAGCGCATGAGGCAAGAGGTAAGTGTTGGTGCCTTATTGGGAGGTGCAACCCCAGGGCAGTAAGAGTGAGGGGCAAGGGAGTGGCACAGGGGAGGATGGGGGGGGGAAATACGAGGGGGGCATTGCTGAGCAGGCTAACAACTCAAGAAGAGGAACAGCCGGTCATTTTGCCAAGTGGGGTGTCTCTGAACAGACTTGATAGAAACACCATGCCTCAAAACAGTCCTTTATGGAGGGGATTTTTCTTCTGGCTGTCTCCCATCTCTTGTCTTTCACTGTCAACTTTCTCCCCACGTGAAGTTAATACCCTGTGCTTCTCAGCTGTATCTGCTGGGGAAGCCAGATACCACACCCAGTGGCATAACGGGTCATGTGAGTGTGGACGTTGTGGGAGCAGCACGGAGGCCTCTAGTGGCAGAGCAGAGTTGCTTGAGAGAATCTGAGGCAACGCATGAGATGTCTGATACAGCGAGGCAGATTTTTTTTTTACACTTTTTAGAAGAAATCAGGCTGAACTCAAATCTAAATTACTTCAGTGTAAAAGATATATGATGAGTGAGTGGGACAGGAGCCTCCCTTTAGAATGCCCAGGATTCTGTCTGCTCCGTCACAGGCTGTGAAGACACCTGTGCCTGCCCAAGAGCCATGGGAACCTTCTGCAGCACAGACACCTGAGACTTCTTTCCTTAGCAGGAGCTGGGGCTGCTGTGTGTCACAGAGGTTGGACACCAGGGCCGCAGGATGAGGCCACAGCTTGCCCAGCTGTACTTCTCCCTGGCTGTTAAGAAAGTTACTTCTCTACCCCTAGCCTTGATGTCCTGATGCACAGGTGGGAGTGACAGCTGTATCCGACTCATAGAGTTGTTGTGCAGAGATCATGAGATAATCCATGTTTCCCATATTTGGCGTATTTGCATACCACCTTCGCGCTTTGCCCTGTGTACCACCTGTTTTATTACTTAGCTGATATTTTTATTTGAATTGATTCCATTTTAAACTTTAGCCTCATTCTAAGCAATAGTATCTGAATTCTCCAAGTTGGTATGCTGGTTATGTCCCTTTTTATAATGCATGTCATAGTAAGTCTTAAATTGTTAGTCTTAAATTGAGAAAAAGATTTATGGACTACCTGACATCAGCTCACCCATGAAAGGTGGTGCAGTCCTACACTTTGATGGACAGACAATCCACACATTCAGGCAGTGTCTGGCGTTCAGTCAAGTGTTCTCTGTTTTGGCACCACCCTCCTGGCCAAGGCTATCATGTACTTCCTGCGTGTTGGCTGCTCATTTTGTCTCCAGCTCTTCCATCTTGCCTTGGGGCTGGTGGAGCCATGGCCATCTCCCTCTGACTCTGCAGCTGCTCATGGGCACTGCTTTTCCATTCCCATGCAAACACCTCCTTCTTGAAGCTCCTGTCATTGAGCTCTACCTTCCTCTCCTCTCCCGGTGGCCATCTTCACTCCCTCTTTCCCTGAAGACTTTAGGACTTGCTGCATGGTTTTCTTTTCCAGTCCAAGCTCATCTACCAACCTCATGTCTTCAGCTTTCATGTGGATGTACATCTCATGTCTGCTCTCAAAAGTCCTTGACCTTTTCGCCTGCAATAACTATCACCTCCTCACATGGCTACATACTGTGGAGTGTGCCGCTTCCTAGAACTGCACGATCTCGGTAAGCTTTCAATGTCAGACCTCAGTCTCTACCCCTCCAAATCTCTGTGCCCTTAGTCCCAGTTTTGGTTCTTGAACTTCATGGGAACTCCAGTTCCTTGACCCTCCTTTTTTTAAAGGTTCCTCGTCTACCTCCCCCTGCATAGTCTAGTTCCTGTGAGGCATTGCTTAGCAACTTGGAAGTCCCTGGCCACTTTCTGTTTTTACCACAAACATCTTGCAAACCCCAACCTTGGAGCAATCAACCTACCTTCAGACCAATTCTATACCTGGGACTGGGGGTGGGGCGTGGGGTGGGGTGAGGGAGGCGGTGAGCACTGCTGAAGAAAATACACCCTTCCTTTGCTCAGAACTTTGTTTTATTCTTATTTCCCTATTTTTGGTAATGTTTCTGTCAGGTAAGTCTTCTGGAGAAGCAAAAACAAACAAACAAACAAACAAACAAACAAACAAACAAACAAACAAACAGTATTTGTAAGTGTTCTGAAAACTATAAAGTGCTTAAAAAATAGTACTGTATCTTTATCATAAAAGACCTGATATCCCTGTTGAGGGATTCACAATTCATCAATTGTGAGAACTCTCTTGTACTCATTCAGGCCTTACACTTCTGTTTGGAATGCCCTTTCTTGTCTTACTTGACCTTCAAATTTCCCTAGAATTGTCTCTTACAGGAAACCTTGTCTGAGACCCCAGGCTTGGTTAGGCACCCCCCATCCCTCTGTGCTATTGGAGCACTTATCGCAGGCTTTTGTAAGGAGCTATTGATGAGTCTGTCTCCCCCATTGGACTGGCACATGGTTCGTTCCTCCATCTCAGCCTAGAGCAGGCTCACAATAGTCACTTGTATATTTGACAAAACTGAAATGAACTAAAGCCAGGAGGGGAACTCCAGGCTCTTTTGGAGAACAAAATAGAAAATTTATTGCAATAAAATGATGATGAGCTGCAATGCACAATTAATATTTCGTCTGTTTAGCACTCCCCTTTTGGGGGTATCAGCTGTTCCTTCCCCACTCTAACCATGTGGAATGGAAATTAACAATCCCTGGCTGAGCCAATCATAGTGCTTCCTGGGACCTTCTGAATAGGACCTTCTGGAGTTCCCCTTTGTTGGTGAAGCTGTGAAATGTGAGATGAGGAGCTACTGGCAGCCATGTTTAGAAGAAGCCATTGTGCAGTGAGAGAGAAGGTTCGGGAGGGGAGAATGAGGGGAGGGACAGAAATGAGTCTCTAGTTCCGTGATCCCTGGGCCCCAGTCTGTGAGAGATAAAGACAGCCCTCTGATCAAATTACCCCTTAGACTAAGCTAGGCTGAGTTGAGTTTCTGTCATTTACAGTTAAAAGGGGCCTGACCAATGTATGTGCCTTTCCCTAGCTACTGAGTTTTACTTTTATTAGGACTGCACAACTAACTTAAAATAAAAGGTGGTCAAAAGAAATGGTTGATCTGATCATTTTATGGCCCCCATTTCCCCCCCATTAATTTTATTAAGATGTAGTTTACACAGGGTAAAATTCCCCCCCCCCTTTTTTTTGTTTTCTTTACTGTGCAGCTCTGCAAATCTTGAGAACCTCTACCACAGTCAAAACAAAGAACAGTTCTATCACCCCCCAGAATTTTCCTGTTCTCCCTTGTTATTTAATCTCCAGCCGCAGCCCCAGCTTCTGGGGAACCGCTGATCTGTGTTCTTATCCCCAGAGTTTTGCTTTTGCAGGAATATCATATGAATGGAGTCCTATAGTAGGTAGGAATTAGCATAACACATGTTAGCATAATGATTCATCC
Organism: Hipposideros armiger; assembly: GCF_001890085.2. Taxonomy (NCBI): domain Eukaryota; kingdom Metazoa; phylum Chordata; class Mammalia; order Chiroptera; family Hipposideridae; genus Hipposideros; species Hipposideros armiger. Next base: position 5,357,177 of record NW_017731368.1, read on the forward strand.
ATGTTATCGAGTGGATCAGTAGTTCAGTCCTTTTCTTGCTGTTTAGTATTCTGTTGCACGATATAACACAGCTTATTTATCCATTCCTCAGTTGCCAGACATTTGAATTGTTTCCAGGAGGTTTTTCTCAATGCTGTTCCACCCTCAGCTGCAGGTATTCCATTTGCACCCCAGAGAAGATGCCTCTCCATGCTCTTGCCCCTGTCCTAGCAACAGATGCTGTCCCTTGTTACTTGACAAGTGGCAGCATGTGGGTGGAGGAAGGGGCGTTGTTCTGACCCGACTTCAGTCTCCGGCTGGCACTGTGGCCTGTGCCTCAGGAGGGAGGCTTCCTAGTGACTCTGCACTGCCCCCAGCTGTAGGAGACTGTTCACAGTTTGAGTCCAGGATGGATTTCTGCCTCTTCCTCAGAGGTAGACATTTTTTTTTTCTATTCTCTTCCTCCAGTTGCAATTGGTACTCTGAAGACAGTAGAGATTGCTGCCCTTCCCCCGGCAGCTTAACGCTGTTCCATACAGGACAAAGGACTGCTTACTTTTCCTGCAGCAGCTGTACCTCCTCTGCCCCAGAGCTGCATCACGCAGGACTCTTTCTCTCCTCCTAGCCTTTCTTACAAGTGCCTGCTAGGTCCGTGGGGAAGAGCTTGCAATGACTGCAAAGTCCCTGAGCGTGTGGCTCCCCAGGGTCCCATGTTCCCACACTACACACTGAGTCTTTAGCAAGTCAGTACACATTTGAGGTCAGTTCTCCTTACTGGCTAATGTGGCACCTGGTGACATCTCTCCTAGGTAAGCAAGAGCTCACGTCCCATCTCTCCTTGGGGGTGCCTGTCTTTTTTTAGATTTGGGGTGAGTTGTTTACCCTGTGGCCTCAGCTCTCTTATGGGTTCAAGAGAAGCTGTGAATTTGCACACTGCTCAGTTTTTTCTTGTTGTAAGGATGGGGGTGATGTTTCCCCAATGTCCTACTCCCTAAGCAGAAGCCAGAGTCCATCCTTACTTTTAAACAGAAGATTGGAAAACAGATCGCCCATGTTGGATGAGAGGCAATGACTTCAAGGGAGGGAGGGGTCCTCCCATGGGTCAGTTCCAGTCCACAGTTGTATTTTGTTTGACCCACTGGTGTTAGAAAAAAATAAAACAAAACAAAACAGAACAAAATTTGAGTTGGCTCCCAATATTTTAAAATCTGAAATTTTCTCATTAAAAAAATCTGGATTTTTTTTGGTTTCTCTAGAAATAAACTGCCCACTGTGATCACCACCAGGCTGCTTGCTAGCTTGATACGGCGCACCGCTCTCCAGCTCCCTGCCGTCTCCAGCACAAATGAGATAGTCAGTCTGTTTCAGGCATGTTCTTCACATGCCTCAGCCCAGATATACTCGTAAAGTTGTGCCAGTTGTGAAAATGTCACGATACTTCAGTGCCAGTGGACAAAGAGCCAGTTCCCTGAGTCCCTGGAGAACCCCCACCACACCAACAATGCTGACACCTTCCCTAGCATCCCAAAGGGATCAAGGTGACAAACCTGAGGCCCTGCCACAGAGCTAGGACCAGCATCCAACCGGACCAACAATTCCTGCCCCATTGTGTTCGGGGGCCAACAGGCAGATGACACTCAAAATATTGACGTTTGCAACCCCTGACTTAGAAGTACCACACACACTCCTGGCTCTGAGAAGGTGGACTAGGCAGACTGAGGCTGTTCAAGGTGATATTGTCAAACAAGGCTTTGGAGGACCTGCTAATGGAAGTCTATGAGCCGCGGACTGTGGCTTAGGATATTGTTCTAGGAGCGTAAAGAAGAGACCAAGAACAAATAGGAAGTGAGAAATTGAATAGGACAAGAAAGAGAAGCTTAAGCAAGAGGAAAACCAAGAAGCAGGGCTGATGCGTGTTAAAGATAACTGGAAAACGGCTATGCCTCAGGGTAGCCCATTATCGGGGACTTTTGGCCTCTTTCTGCTTGAAGAAGACACATCATTGTAATAAAGTAATTAACTGTTTTGTAATTAAATGCCAAAATAATTAAATTTGAAATGAAACATGATAACATCAAGTTGTTCAGATGGGATTTATTTGTGTCTTAATCTGATAAACCAGTTGCATTATTATTAGGATTAAGGTTTTGAGAAAGAAATTGTAAGAGGAATCGTTCCTACATTCCACACAGAAAAACTGCCCGGCCTTTTGAATCCTTATATACAGAGTTCTCTCAAAGGTCAAGCGCCAGAGACTGATTTTAAGGCATGAACAAGAGAAAATATTCTTGAAAGAACTATTTTTCTGATATTTGCCCCTGAACTTTTTAATACTTGAATTTTGAGAAGTAACCACTTTCCCCCTAAGGTCCTGCAAATTTTTTACCCCTCCCCCCCAGAAAATTAAGTTGAGGCCCAAAAATGTAGTCAAATTAATAGCTATCCATCAAACAGCAGACATTTAATGTTGACTTTGTGCAAAGTACTATGCTAGAAAACGTCAGAGCATGCGAAGACATACAAAACATATAAAATGCAGGGCTTTTTACTCTTGTGGAGAAAAAGAGTGTGTCCATAGAGAAAATAAAGTGGCAATCACACATTCAATAATAATAGAAGACACTTGTGATGGTTAATTTTATGTGTCAGTTTGGTTAGGCCACGGTACCTAGATATCTGGTTAAACATTATTCTAGATGCAGATGAGTTTAACATTTAAATCAGACTGAGTAAGGCCGATTACCCTCCAGAATGTGGGTGGGCCTAACAGAAAAAGTTGAAGGGCCTAATAGAAAAAGACTGACATCCTGGTCCCCATAAGAAGGGGTAATTCTGCCAGCAGGCTGCCTTTGGACTTGAATTGCCAGTCTACCCTGCAGATTTTGGACGTGCCAAGTCTCCACAATTATGTGAGCCAATTCCTTAAAATAAATAAAAATCTATCTGTCTATCTATCTATCTATCTATCTATCATCTATCTATATCTATGTATCTATCTATCTATCCTAATAGAAGCTGAAACATGAAAATTAAAATGGGTTAACACTATTCAAATACATATAGCAGCCAAATACAAGCAGGACGGGTGAGCATGGGGTCCTAATAAAACTGCATTTATTAAAACAGGCAGACAGCCTGTGGGCCATAATTTGTTGATTTGATTTCTTAAAATATTGCATGAGAATATTATTTCACTTGTTTACTGAGTTTGGGGGCACCCCCTAAATATGCACTTAAGGTGAGTGCCTCACTGGCCTCGTCCTAGTCTCAGCTGGGACTCTCAGCAACACGACCTGAATAATTCCTGTGGGGTCAGAGTTCAACTAGCAGGACCAGAATGTGGCATGGACGTGCTGGGAAGATGGTCCTGCTGTCCTCTACAACCTTGCGTGGCTCTCAGAATCCCTTGGGCCTATACCTGAATGCTGTAAAGAAGACATGACTGTCACCATCTTTCTCGGTGGCAGCCTGGATAGGAAGACCTTCAGAAATAGCACAGTGAATTCCTGAGATGCCAAGTCACTATACAGCTTCCAGAGGCTAGAGCCGTGCCCCTGCTCTGGCTGGCCCAATGGAGGAAGGCTGGGTGGCTTTATAGGTGGTGCCATTTCTGGCAGGCATGCTAAGGGACCCTGGAAGTGTTTGTATCTTGGGCTACCCGAGAGCACGCAGGTACCCCAGTCCACGGCTGTTTGCGAAGAAAGGAGAAAGGAGCGGTAGAAAACAAGCCCACCACATTTCCTGCAGGCTCCTGCCAAGGTCCTCTCCTGCCTGGAAAGTCCAGAAAACTCAGGGGCCAGCTATGTTGGCGCACATGGCAGGCCAGCACGGGACGGTGCGTGGACTGGGCTCCGAGTTCCCATGCTCTTGATTGAGGGTTTGATGGCCACTCTGCTGGACTCTCTTTATACTGGTCTCTGTGACCTTAAATGAAAGGCACCGTGGAGTCACCCAGCCAGGATCCATCTGGACCTCTCCTCAGGGCCTTGGAAGGTGGCTGCCTCAGGGATAACACTTGAAGGGTGTGGCAAGGCTCACAGGGACTGGAGGAGACTTTGTAGGCTCACTTGGTTCAGAGACGGCCTCTGGCTGTCCTCACTGACCGCCCCCACCCCGGACTTAGCGATGCCACAGTGACCTAGGGCAAGTCCCCTGACTGCTCCATGACTCAGTTTCCTCATCTGGAAAGTGACAATGATGATAATAATAATAATAATAATAATAATAATAATAATAATAATCAACAACAGCAACCACCCCACAAGTTTAACAAGTTAAATGGTGGAATTCCTGGAGTTTAGCACAGTGCCTGATGCAGAGTTGTCTGCTGTGTCCCAGTTATTGGCCTTGGAGTGGGCAATGACCTAAGCCCGGCCAATCAAAACCAGACCCCAGGATTTTGTAAACTAGCAGTGAGACAAAAGGTCTGTCCCTCCTTGGTGGTGAAGCTGTAAGTTGGAAATGGGGGAGCTGTTTCCTGCCAGGTCCAGGAAGATGGTTCTGGGAGGGCAGAGCCAGAGGGAAGCAGTGACGGAAGACAGGATGTGAGTGCCTGCTGGTTTTCAAGTCCCTGATCCCAGTTGCCCACATGGCCCAGCTGCAGCCCAGTTCCACGCCAGCTGTCCTGGCAGGTGTATGATCAATAAATGCCCCTCTGAGAGGTGCATGAGTATGCTAGAAGCCTGAGATCAAGGGACCAGCTGGGCTGATTTCTTCTGAGGCCTTTCTCCTGGCTGTGTCTTCATGGTCTTCCCACTATGCTTCTGTGTCCTAATCTTTTCTCATGAGGACACCAGTCATATTGGATTAGGGCCCACCCATAGGACCTCATTTACGCTTAACTACCTCTTTAAAGGCCCTTTCTCCAAATAGGACCACATACTGAGGTTAGAGCAGGAACTTGCATTGGGGGCAGGGATGGGGTGGGGAAGAGACACAATTCAGCCCATCACAAGGGGTCCGAGTTGGGTTTCTGTCATCTGTAGCCAAGAGAGTCCTGAATAATACGCATATATGTTCACGGAAACTAGAACCTGCGAGAATACTGATCAAAATGTTCGCAGAGGCGCTTTCTGCATGGTGGATTAAGACTGATTTGTATATCTGCTTATCTATACTTTCTATTTTTCTTCTGCAATGAACATGCATTCTTATGGCAATAAAACTGTTTTAAAATATCTGCAAGCATCCCAGAGCCTTGCAGGTGATGGACAGGGTCAAGCCCAGGGACCCCAGAAAGCAGGAGGGAGGTGGAGTAGGGAACATGGGTGCTGATTACTGCAGGTAAGCCCAGCAGGCACCCATGGGGGTGCGGGTGGGGGGTGCCACAGAGATGTGCCTGGAAGAATCCAGGAATAAGGCGATGAGACGTCCCTCTGCTGGTTAAGCCCTAAAGCCAGCAAAATGGATCCACGCAGAGAAACGCCAAGTCACCTTAAAGAGGCAGGAGGGCTCAGCCCAGACTGGATTTGATTGGAGGAAGTCAAGAGCTGGAGGAAGTGTGTGTGTGTGTGTGTGTGTGTGTGTGTGTGTGTGTGTGTGTGTGTTGGGGGTGGGGAGAGCGGCTGGAGCTTGAGATGAGGGGACTAGAGAGGCGGTGGGGATGGTAGCAGCAACTGGGGGACTGGAAGGCACACTCTTGCTGAAACCAAGCTGCCCTTTGAGACCACTTGGAGAAAATCCTTCATAACCTCTTGGGCTCTACTGCTTTTTTGTTAAAAAATAAAAAATAAAAATTAAACCAAAGGAAGTGAAAAATTGGGGAAGCTCTCTATTTTTGTTTATTTATGGTTGAGAAAACTGAGGCCCCTGTGCCAGCACCAGGAAGAAAGGGGTAAAGGCAGTAAGAACAGCAGGGAGCTCCACAGGCCACAGGAGGGGGTCGCAGGCCCTGGGACCATCCTGGGACAGCTAGCATGGTGGGAAGTGGGGGAAGAGTGCCCTGGGAGCGGGCTCTCAAGAGGAGGGTTCAGCAGCATTGGGGTGAGGGGAGATGCCCAGGGGAGACCAAGGGCCAATGAAAGCCCCCCGGGGTGTGGAGGGCCAGCAGCTGCAGGCACAGGATCTGTGGGACTGCACTGAAAGTCATGTTCTGTTCTGTGCTTGTTCTACACTCCGAAGCCTGGGTAAAATTCCATGAGACACAGCAGCATACTGTTGGTGGCACTTGGAGAAATGAAGGCAGAGGGCCGCCAGCAGTTCATGAAGGGAGGGGTGAGGAGAGGAGGCAGCAACGGGTTTTGAGCAAACCCCTTTTCCTCAAAAAGAATGGGAAGGTGAGCCTCAACACAGGGGAGGCTAGCCCTGAGGAAGACACAGGCAATAGTAATTGTCACTCACTCTTTTCTGAGTGACAGTCCCCTTGGATAGAGCAGTCAGCCCTTGGCTCTGTCAGGCAGGAGTCTGGGATGCCACCTCCACAAGAAGTGGGATGACAGTCATTTCAGCCAGATCTTAGGTGATGAGGCTCAGAGAGGCTCGGTCTTTTGCCCAAAGTTACACAGCTGGCACATGAACGAGCCAGAACCTGGCTCCTCTCACGTCCAAGTGCAGAACACTCCTCCTACCCCACACTGCTGCTGGCAATGCCAGGAGAGTTTGCTGCCAGCCCTGTCAGGGCAAGGCGGGACCCTAACCCACAAACACCCCCATCCTTTTCTTATCACCATTGAAGCTCCAGGACTCAGCCATTATGAAATCTAGTCAACCCTCCGGCTGAGTGCATCCTCACCCGGCAATCTCTGTTTACGAGACTTTCCTCCCTGGAGAACATGGGTTGGTCCTTGGACATGAGAACCTGGAGTGCCTGCTGGCTCTGTTTCTCTCTGGAGACGTGGCCATCTGTTGGGAGTCTGCCTCCCATGAAGCCCCAGCACCCTATCATTGTTGGATGTTGTGCCAGCTGCTGCACTGCTCAGCCCAAATCCCTCTGACCCTCTTATCATGTCTGTGTGCACCTATACCCCTCGGGCTTTCTCTCCAACACCTCAGGGCAGATCTCAGGCTGTCAAAACCCACTTTGCCTGTGTGCATGGACAGCAGGAAAAACCTGGGAATTTGCATCCTCTTGGGGCCACCCTTGATGAACTAAATCCTCCAGCTCCCTTGTCCCTGATGGGGCTACTCTGAGGTATGGCACTCATTGTCCCCAGTGGGACTGAGCCAAACTTACCCTCCAGGCTTGGTGTCACACTTTGATTTCTTAGTCCTCCTTCCCTACTCCCCTACCAGGTTTTCGGCGAAACACTTGCTAATAAATCATTCCCTAACAAATTGCTTCCATGCAAATCTTCATCTCAGGGTCTGCTTTGGAGGAACCTGGTCTCAGACAGAGTAACAAATCAAAGCGTTGAGCCTCCAGTGTGAGGGCTGGCTGGCTGGGGCCACTGGGCTGAATTTGGCCCACAGTGGTGTTTGTTTGTTCAGTATGCCTCCTCCATCCCTGCAGGTCCTCCCTCAAAGCAAATACTCTGTTTCCACCTGAGAATAAAATCCTTGACCTTGGCTAATGGAGTGTGTAATAACGTGTTGAGCATTCACAAAGAAAAACAACGCACGCGACTCTAGCATAGCAAGTGCTTCAGGGGCCACTGTCTTTCACGCAAACCTTGAAATAACCCCAGATTTAGGAGCTTTCATCACCCCTTTTAATTGATGAGGACTCTGAATCACTGGAGCTTGTGTACTCAGAGTCACATATCTGGGAAGCGAAGAGATGGGATTTGAACTCATACAGTCTGACTCCAAAAGGTATGTCCGCACCACTGTGTCACACGGAGACCCGCAAACCCACACCCCACTCTCCCATCACCCTACCAAGGTCACCTCATCAGCGGTGGGACTTCGGATCTGGTCCTCTGCTTTTTGCTAGTCTCTTTCCCTATTACTTATTTTCTCCCTTTTAACAGCTTGGGGCTTGATTTGGGTAGGCCCAAGAATAAAAAATGATGTAGGATGCTGCATTTGGGGAGGGACTTATATCTTTCTTGAAAAGAAAAGACAAAACATCTCCATCTATTTAAGTGCTCACATTGCAGAGTGGCAGTTCCTGAGAACCAGCATTTCTACAAGCCAGTCTAGGTTGTTCCAGAAATTGGACCTTTGTCCAGGGCAAAGCAATCGGGAGAGAAAACCAGCCCCATACCCACCTCACCTTGTGCCAGCCATCCTCCGACAAGCTGTCAACTCTGCAGTGCAGAACAGTGCCAGCCCGCAGGCTTGCTGTTCTCAGAGCTCAGTGGATGACTCAGTTACTGAGCTATTTCATTTTTTTTCATGAGCCTCCCATGCAGAGATTTTCAAATTATTTCCCTGGAATGTTTCTCCCCTCACCTTGCTGCATGCCTTGTCCCCAGAAGGCACAATTTCCAATAGAGTCTTCCTAACAACAACACCAGCCAACATCTATTAGGTTCTTACTAGATGCCAGTTATCCAGCTCAGCATCTTACACGTCTTCTCAGCTCACCCTCCCAACCACACTGGGAAGTCTGCATGTCAGTGTTTCCACTATCTGGATGAGGAAACTGAGAGTTTGCCCAAGGTCATTTTGCCGACAAGTAACAGAGCTGGAACTCAAAGCCGTATCAATGTACATCTCTCACCACTTTGCTCTACTGTCACATTGCTGTGAAAAGATTCTTATTCACCATGGTAAACTTATTATTTGCCCTAATATTGTTCCATCATTTCCTTCCCTTGATAGGACTTTTCTATGGGCCGATCTACCCTGGACTTTGGCCTTGGCCATAGGACTTACTTTGGCCAATGGACTGAAGATGGAAGTGAAGGTGTGCTACCCTGAGCTGAGGCCACAGGTGGCAGGGCACGTTTCTGCCAGTCCTCCTGGAGCTCCCGCTCTTTGCCATGAAGAATGCATGTTTATGAAGCCCTTGACTCAGTCTGAGCCTCAGCAAAGATCTGTGGAGGAGACCTGATCCCAGCCTGAAGCTCAGAGCTGGGCCTGATTCATCCAGATTCAGCTGAACCCAGCTGACCAGCACGTGGTGGGCTCAGAATCAGGGGTGCTGTTGCAAGCTGCTCAGTTGTTGGAGCTGTTTGTCATGTACCATTACTGTAGCAGAAACCTCTCACCATTGCGTGTGATAGCATTCTGGTCTAGGCACGCTGTATGGCCCGACTCAGCACTGTGCTGGAAGACAGCAAGCTGGTGATGGCAGAGAAGGAATGGGCCTGTGAGACCATCTGGCCTTGTCCCTCTTTCAGCCTTCCCCGCCCCCACTGCCTGCTAAGGTGCCCACATCTTCTTCCCTGGGTTGAGCCCTGAAGATTTATGCTCAGCTAACATTCACGGTTCCTCTCTCCTCTGTTTATATGGTCAGCACCTGAGTCTCTCGTGACCTTTGTCATTCTCTGCTAAGCACACTTCTACTTGTCAATGTCTCCCTTAAACAATGGTCGGGGCCATTGGCCTGATTGTTCTCCAATCCCTGCCCTGTTCTTCTCTGTTTCACAGGAGGATGAACCCTGCAAATTAGTGTCTGAGGAGCTCTCGCTCACTGCCTTCCAGCTCGGTGTAGCTAAACAGGAGGCCCTGGTGAAAGACTGGAAGGGGAGAGGAAGAGAGAAGCTGGGGTATTTCTCCTACCTCCCCTGCTTTGGGTGGTGTCTCCAGCAATGGCGGTATTTCCTTCATGGTTCCAGCCCTGCCCCCCTCTGGGTCCTCCCACTGTGGTTCCAGGTCCTGTCAGGTGGGCCCCTAGAGCCCAGATCTGGGAACATCCCCTCCTCCCTTGACCCCTGCAGCCCAAGGTGTCATGGTGGCTAAGCACTGGGTAACCTCAGCCTCTCCTGTCTCCCCTTGCCGCTTGCTGGCCTTTAGCTAGCTCCTCCCATAGTCAGCTCCTCACTTCAAGTCCTTGGCCTGGGTTCTGTTTCCTCAACAGACACTGACTAATTAATACAGCCTCTTGATTTTTTAGGGTCTCAACCCACATCATAGGTCATATGTCCACATCTCACACAAACAGACTTTACATGTAAAAATATGAGTTGAGTTGCAGTTGACTAGCTGACAAAATGTTAAATTTTGTAACTGTTGAATTTTACCAATAAAGTTTTCTTTTTTTGCATCGTGTAGCCAACATTTTTCTCCAGCCCTTGGAACATTTTTGCAGCCCTTGGAAGGCTCATGGGCCCTGTGGAGAAAATAGCTCTGTTGGTGGTGATGGAAGGGAACAAAGTGTCCCAAGGAGCAACTGCAAGCGACTGTAGTCCAGACAGTCGCTCCCTCAGTGAAAAGCCAAGGAGAAAAGATGCCAAAAGACAAAGGTGCTCATCTTCGGTACTGTTTTGCCCAGTGGTCCTTCCCTTTTCCACCTGACAAGATGGAGTCTTTGTACTTAAAAAAGCCCAGAGCTCAGGAGGAAACTGTGTCTATGAGATGGATTTTCTTCATGGGCTGAAAGGCAAAAGGATCGTAAATGTGTCAATGGAATTCAGATTTCCCAAGTTGCCCAACCACCCTAATAAAGCTAAAAGCACAAGTCTGCTGGAAGGCTGCCTAGGCTTTAATGCAGGATGCTGCATGGCAGTGAGAAGACAAATAGCGTCTCTGACGGCCCTTCTTTGCAAATGGACTTGGCTGCCGTGTGTGGGGCCCTCACAGCATGGGTGGGACTTAGCCCTGATACTGAGCTGTGGGGCTCACCCTCATTAGGAGGGCGGCTGCACCCAGGAGAAGAAAACGACTGAAGCCTGAGGGCAGCACCCAGGCACTGAGCATCGAGCCTTCTCCCAAGGCCCGTGAGCACTTTAAACTCCATCTTGGTCTTGCGACCAGCTCCAGCGTGGCTGGGACCCAGCCCCTATCTTGGCTGTGCCCTGTGGTCCAGGCGGTGGGAATGGAGATGAAAGCCTCTTGTTCTGAAGACAGAACTAAGATTACACAGTGTATCACATAAAGAAGGGAGAAGGAAATGAGGAGAAGACACATGGAGGGCCTGGCTCAGAGGGAACATGGACCCAGTCTTCAGCCTTCGGAAGGACATTTAGCAAGAAGGCTTTATTGCGCAGCTATCAGGTGGCTACCACTGTAACTGGCACAGCCCCTGGGGCTGCTGACTTCACTGAATTTTCCAGAACGCTTTGTATTGATCTGAGAACAGCCTGGTCAATGAAAGCATCATTGTATAATGTGCTTTTGTTTATACGATAGGGACGGGTGCCCAGGGGCCAAGCCGGGAAAAGAGGCGGATGATACTAACACCAGGGAGCCAGGCTGTGTGAGAGGTTCATGAGGTGGAACGGAGTGGGGTAAACTGTATCTACAGGATTTACAGGGAGCAAAGGCCCCAAGCAGCATGTGTTCAAAAGGAATCTTTTGATAGCTGCTTGCAGAAAGGGGATGTTCCCCAGGGACATGGTACAGTGGCCTGGTGGCTGACACAGGTGGTCACAGTAAGAATATATTGAAGAAATGCTGGAGAAACACTGGGGGTCTCTAGACTGCCTCCCAAGGAGGGCGGGTTCCTTAGATGGAGGGCTCTAGTTTAGCTGAGTGGGAGGTACAAGGTGGGTTCCTACTAATGTTCTTCCTTCTCACCACAGAGCTCAGCCCCTCCCCCAAATCCATGTTGGACAAATATTTACAGTTGACTTAGGTCAGGTGTGGTCAGAAGTTAGAGTTTAGGGACAGGAAGAGTGAACTCTGCCTCTAGCCAGCTGTGTGACTTTAGGCAAATCACTTAACCTCTCTGAGCTTTAATTTTCTTATCTGTAAAATGACACACTAAGACTTGGGCTAGAAGGCCTTGCTGAAACCAGGCAAGTGGCTCTCGCTGAGGACAATGTTTTGAGATTCCAAGAGGCTGGGGGTGAGCGCGAATGACAATGATAATAACCAACACACATGGAGTATTTATCATGACCAGTGCTGCCTGAGCACTGGGCACCTATCAGCTCCTTAATTCCTACTGTGACACCCATATTAATCGAACACCCGCTGCATCGCAGAGTTTTTGCTAACCCCTGCATTGGGGGTGTGAGGCTAATGTCACATCCCCATTTCACAGGTGAGAAAGTTGCAGGCAGAGAGGGAGGGGCAAACCCCTGAGGCCAGAGGGCACAGAGGGTGTATGGCTGAGGCAGGATGCTGGTTCTCCTTAAAGGACCTGAGCGTGTACCTGGCTACCTGGCCACAGGGCCTGGGGTTGGCTGCTTCCTTCCTGGGAGTAGACGCCCCTCAGATCCTCCCTCTACTGGAAAAGGCCTGATCTGGGGAAGAGCCTTGTGCTCACGGAGCCTGCCTAACTCCTGTTTACCACTTGGTCGCAGCCAAATGGAGTAAGTGCAGTATTGATTAATTGCAACTTTTTTTTTTTGGAATACATATTCACCCTGCTGTTTTATCATTAATGCATTAAGAAGCTGAACAAGCAATAAGGCCAAATGGACTTCAAAACACAGCAGAATTTCCATCCAGTGTGGTCTGATACACAGCCATCACTTCCAGGCAAAAGGCGGCTCCCGTTACAGCCCGCACCGTGGCCGACACTGGAGAGCTCCTTGTTCTTAACCTTATTTCCTCAGAGAGCAGGTGTCATTCAGGTTCTGTGCTATGGGGTGGGCTCTTCTTGGTGACGGGGACATGTGTCAAGTGGGACAGCAGCACAGAGAGGAGGAGTAAGATTTTCACTCCATACTTATGGGGGCACTGTTGACCCTGATCTGGTAATGGGGGGGTGGGGAACCTGGTGACAGGTCTCCTGCCCTCACCTGCAGCAAACTCCAGAGGGAGGGGTGGACTCAAGGGTCACGTGACTCCAACCCGCCCCCCAGCAGCCCACTGCAAGCATCTGGCCCGCCCGTGTAATGCCCTGCGTATCTCAAGGGCTGAGTTGGGCCTTGGCTCTGTCTAAGCTGACTAAGGAAAAACTGGCCAGTGTTTTTCCAGTTTGGGGGCCTCAGTTTTTCATTTGCCAAAAAGAGAAATGGAATTGGATAGTTTCTTAGAGCCTTGAAGATCCAGCAATTTATGCCTCTTCCCTGTTCCTTTTCTCCCTCCCTCCTTCCCCCTCTCTCTCTCTCTCCCTCTCCCTTTCGCTTCCTTCTTCTCCTCCCACCTCCTCCTTCTTTCCAAAACAATTTTATTCTTGCAAAATCTTGTCAAAAATCTCTAGATGCTCTGACGGGGGACAAAAAAAAAAAGAAAAGAAAAAGGAAAACCTAAAAAAAAATCCCACCCAACAACAAAAATCTCTTTCGAAAACATTTCTGCAGAGCTCAGATGTCAACAAGGTTAGGAACTGGTGTTCGCCAATGGAGGGACGTGGCGTTTGCACAAGTTAACCTGAATGACTCCAGAGAGCAGGGAGGGGCTTTGACTCAGGTGGCGGGCAGGTCAGATGTGCTGCCCACAGGACTGGCCATCCCAGGGTGAGAATCCTCTTTGTGTCTCTGTCCTTCCTTGCCTGATGAGGTTTCCCCTCCCTGGGTTTTCACTGGGCCCAGATGCTACCTCTGCTGCTGGTGGCTGCACCTTGTGCCTTGAAAGTTCCCCCCACTCCCTCACCCCTGCCCCTGCAGAGTCTAGTCTCACACGGAAAGCCCAGCTCTGAGCCTTGGCCATTCACTCATTCTTTTTTATTTCTTCGGCTGTGTGGGGTCTTACTGTGTGTTGGGTACTTCCTGGTGGCAGGCCCTGTGCTGGCTCCAAGGGTGGAATCTCGAGAGGGATGAGGAGCAGTGCTGGCCTCAAGAAGCTCGGTGTCTAGTAGGTGGTCTGGACAAGTGGGTCGTGGCTGGCCAGAGCGCTGTGGACGTGGCAGGGGTGAGCCTGGGATGTGGAGGGAACCCAGCATGAAAGGGTAAGTGGGCTGGTGGGAAAACTTGGTGAAACTGGAGTTGAATAGCAAAGGATGAGTGGAAGTTAGTCAGCCCGCAGAGATCGGGGGCACTGGGGAGGTTCCATGCGTGCAAAAGCCCGGAGGCCTCAGCGACCACAGGTGGGTGTGGAGAGTAGGGAGTGAAGGCAGGGGTGGCAGAAAATCACGTTGGATGAATAGGCAAAAGCCAAGGACCTGCAGCTGTTGATTTTCTGCAGTAAGTGATGGAGTTTAAGGTGTTGTAGCAGGTGCACAGGTGCATTAGAGGGGGAAAGGATAAGAAACGATGCACTGGGTTAAGGAATTTCTAAATAGGACGCCAGTTCAGCCTTACAACCAGCCCTGGGAGCCACAGAGCCTACTGGTTTAGGGCAGCGACTTGGAGCATCACTGAGGTCCCAGTCCTAGTCCCATCACTCTCTCAAGAGTCCACGTCTCAGGCTTTGCATCTTGGGAAGGACCTAACAGGCTGTACAACCCAATACTGCTTCTCTCACCCAACCCAACACCCAGCAGCCTGTTCTGCACTGCCTTCCGGACACCCTGACTGACCTGCCTTCTCGTAATCCTTTGCGCTTCTTCATCCCACCTGGGCCTTTAGCAAGCACAGTCAGTCCCTCCCTTCAATACCCTCCCCAACTTCTCAGCCCCATAAAAAAGCCCAGCTTGAATATCATCCGCTTTGTGGTGCTTCTGTTAAGTCACTGAGCACTTGGTATCTGCAGCTGCCACAGCACTCATTACATGGCATGTTCGTTATTTGTTTGGGGCCAGGGGAACTCTATCTGATTAAACTCTGAGCCCTCGGGGCTGCTCACCCCTGCCAAGGTGCCCAGTACCCATCACATGCTCAACGCATGCTCACTGGCTGCCATGAGTAAGTTCCCTGCCTCTGGGTCTGTCTACCCATGGAGCCTGTCTGTCCCACCGTGGGCCTTGCTAGCCTTCTCCTGTCCAGTCTTCTTCTTTGGCATCTGGACCTGTCTCCTTAGAACTTGTCTGGTCATCTCTCCCGCTGGTTGCATTCTTGAGAGAGACTGAGAAGGAAATTGAGGCTCACAGGGGTGGTATGACTGACCCAGGCCACATAGCTAGCAGGCAGCAGAGGCAGGGCGCTTTCCCCAGGATGCCTTTCATTTATCCTGATTTGAATCCCTGCAGGTGAGGGGCCGTGGTTCTGCAGGAGTCCAGGAAAGGCCACAGGTTAGTGTGAGTGTGATGGCAGGAAGTGGGTGCTGTTTCTCCTTGTGCAGAGCTTGCAGGCAGGCCAGACCCCCACTGGCATTTCCTGTTCTGTCTTTAGAGGAAGGGGGTATCCTATTGTATCAGTCAGGGACTGGGCAGGAGACAGGATTCACTCCCAGATAGTTCAAACGAAGAGACTTTAATGAAGGGGATACCTCTGGAAAGGTATACAGGGTTCAGGTAACAAACAAGGGATGTCGGGGCACCACAGACTAGTGACATCAGGAAGTTGTCATCATCCTGAGGGCTGAAAGAGGATAAGGGGGGTCATCAGAGTCGCATGAGGGGAGGGGCTGCGAGGAGAAATACAGGAGAGAGGGAAGCAGAGGAGGAATACCCCCGGCCATTCTCCTCACACCCCCATTTCCTGCCAGGCTCTCCCACTGACCAAATCCAACTGGAAGTCAGACGGCAAGAAAGCCTGGAGCCTCTCAGGAAGCAGACCAGGGCCAAGAGGGGCAAAGAACAGGGCAGGTGGTGGGGGTGGCAAATGGAGAGTGACCTACAGAGATGATGCCTCCTTGTAATGAACCAGCAGTTAGTGGCACCTGGGTCAATGCAGAAATGGGTGGGCAAGGCAGGTTCATGGCCATTTTGGTTCTCATGTTATTCCCCTTCTTCCCTCTCTGTTCCCAGAGGTCACTGAAAGGTATCCCAGTGGGGCCACCACCACTTCTTTGTCACAATGACCAGCAGGTAATGGGGACTAACCTGAATGGACACCTGACCAGGTCCCTGCCAAAGTAGGTGGGAATAGAACCTTAGCCAGCCATTGGGTCAAGTTGCAGGTCTCTGTTAGAGGCCGTATTGCTTTCAGAACATGGGGGAAGGTGGTCTCTGAGGCCTGGCTGAGGTTGTGTGTGACTGTTCCCCTTCCCAGCCCGATGGACAGTCTGAGGCACAGTGAGTCACTTTTCCTGCATCTCTTCCTGAGCACCTGAGTCTCCCTGGTCCAGCACTCAAGATGGCACACAGGGGACTTACAGGAATACTCGCTGACTTTGTGGAATTTGCTTAAATTTCTGGGTAGGAATGGAAGACCCTGGAAGAGCTCACACTCTCGTGGATGATGGCAGCGTGAGTTAGTTTGTAAAGGAAAGCCAGCCGATAAACAAAGGACATCTACCTGCAAGGCAATTAGTTCTCCAGTAAACAAGAAGCAAGGACGAGGACTGGACCTCCCTGCAGGATGACATGCTTCTTCTGATCCACTCCTTTCTCTGGGTCATTTCAAAAGGACATGAGGAGTTGTCAGCATGGCATTGAGAGGCATGTGCTTTAATGCCATGTGCTTTCTGCCCCCTCCCCGTATTAATATCTGCCCTCCTCCCAGACTGCCTAATGAATGTATGCCTCCACACCTGGGAAGAACGGTATAACTGAACCCATGACACTTGACAGTATACAAAATCAGATATGCAAATTCCATTGTTTTTAGTTCCCACCTTTGAAAAACTTTTGCAAAGAGAGACAGAATCCACAATCTGGAAAGGGGCCTGGGGGTTGGTGGGTGCATGAGGATAAGGGAACTCCCAGTTCTCTGGCCGGAAGGATTTGGGGTGCACAGGGATGATCAGCCTGCAAGGTTTGGGGCCAGGCTCATTCACTGGACTTCTGAGCAGGAGCCGGCATGAGCCGGAGACAGAAGAATCCGCCCAGAATGCTGTGCTCTCCCTAGGACCTCAGCATGCCTTCAGGGGAAGGGAATCAAATTTCCCTTCAGCTCCGTGGGAGCTCAGAGTCTAGTTTCATTTACTTGAAGAATAAATAAGATGTGTCTTGCATAACTGTGATGGCAAATTTAAAATCACTGAATGTTTATTGTACACTGCATGCCCTAGGCCCTGTGCTCATACAAGAAAACAGCGTTGCGTGATGGGTTTAGAACCATGGCCATGGAACCAGGCTGCCGAGGATCAATTTCCCAGTATTACACTTACTTGTCAGGTGCCTTTGGGTGACTTATGCTGGTTAACTCAGCGATTTTGAAACTGGGGAGCAGAAAGCCTGTCGAAGGGGTACATTGGCGTGGATGGTGTGGTAGATGATAAAGATGGCCTAGCTTTGCCCCTCTCCTTGGAGTCTGCTTCCCTGCCCCTCGAATCTGGAGGGGCCTTGTAACTTGCTTTGGACAACAGGATGTGGCAGAAGTGAACTCCTCCAACAGGCAGCACCCCCAGGAAACCAGGGTGCAGGAGAAGAGAGGCTGGGGTACTTTCTTTCCCTCCCTGCCTGCTCCTCCTCCAAGCTCCAGCTCTCACCACACTTCGAAGACACTTTTTGGCCCGTTAGCCCAGAGATTGGTGTCTTAGGCAGGGCTTCCAGGAAGCAGAGGGAAAAATAAGAACGTGTGTGAATGTGCTTTATTAGCAAGTGCTCCCTGGAATCTCCAGGGAGGGGGCCCGGCAAGGGTGTGAAGGCTGGATGAGCTGTTCGCTTCTTGGAGTGTCCCTCTCAGAGACAAGGGACCCCCCCGCAGTCACCCATCGGTCTTTAGCCAACCTGACCCAGGGGGCACTTCTGGCTCTCCCTATGCACTGGGAACGCTGAATGTCAAGGGCAACCCTCAAATAGAGACCCAGGTGCTGCTGCAGGGCTGAACCCACCGGAATCCCCACACTTAAGGACACCTGTCCCCCACCTTTTGTTTTCCGAGTCTGAGCATTCACAAAGGTGCACCGTAAGAAAGCGTGGGTTTCATTTCCAGACAGGGCAGCCTTGCACAAAAAGCAGGAGGCATTGGTTGTCCCTGAGCAGCTTCTCCTTTATGCCCTGGACAAGCCCCTGGAGAGAAAAACATATGTGCTCTGTTACCTCTTTGAAGCAGGGAGAGGGAGGAAAAAAGGAACGCCTCTACGTTATCCTGCTACAAATGTGTGTTGAACTGAACTGACCTGCTAGAGCACGGGCCCTGGGTTCCAGTCCGACTCTTCATGTTGTAGCCGTGTGACCTTGGGCTGGTTATTTAATCTCTGTTTGTCTCTGTTTTATCATCTGTAAAATGGAGATAGCAATAATTAATAACAATAATAATAATAACAGCCACTTCATAGAGTAGTTGTACTAAGTGAGTTGACATATGCAGAGAGCTTAAAACCATACCCTGCATGGAATCAGCAACCAGCACTACACAAATTTTAGCCGTTGTTATTATTAATCATTAAAATTGTCTCTTTTAATTTTGAATTTGCATGTTACCAACAGTCTTCTTTTTACCGGCTTTCGGTGAGCCGACAAAACTTCCTGTCTTAAATAAATGCTAGTTTTTACCCTTTTCCCTGAATTGGTGAGGAAAAGACATCAAGTAGACGGGTTCCGGGGCGGGTCCTTTAAGGTCACCTCTGGGGTGGGCTGAGGGTTTGAAGGTGAGGCTGAGCACACAGCAGTACCGGTGCTATCTTACTGCTTGCCTCTTGTGAATGCTAACACGTGGGACACATAGGTGGAGGAGGGGTGTCTCCTGATGTTGTGGGGGTCCCTGAGCGTGGCTGTCCCCCTCCCTTTCGGACCCGTGCCCATTAAGCATATGCTGCTTCCCTCATATAAAAGCACGAGGCTGCAGGGCTGAGGTGATCTCTGCAGAGAGGCAGTGAATCGAGAGGTTAGCCGTGTTTATTGATTTAGTAATTCGTACGCACTTTTCCGGATAGATTACCTTCCTGGAGACTCTGACAGCAGCAGTCAGCTGCTAATGCAATGCGGGGCTGTGGGTACCATGGAGGCCCAGGGGGTTGGGGGTGCGGGGGAAGNGAAGGGTGGGGTGGGGGGGGATAGGCTGGGAGGCCAGGGGAGGACCACAGGGTGGGAGAGGAAAGGAAGGCTTCAGACCTGGCCCAGGTGGGCACAGCAAGGAGCACCATCTACATCCTTTAGGAAATAGAATGAGCTTTCCTTCAAGGCGCCCCCACAAATACCCCTTCAGACACCATGACGACTTCCCCAGTTGCTAGAAGGGCTGCCTGAAGATGTCCTCAGGTGAGGAAAACTGCCCCATCCAAGGTCATGCCCCTCCTTGGGGACAATCACACCCAGTGGAGGAGCAACACAGAGGCATGCAACTCCCCCCAACGTGGAACATTCTTCAGGGCCACCCCAACTCCACAGCCGCGCGGAGGACAGTCAAGTCAGCTGAAAGCTTCTCCTGCCCCTCCCTCCACAGGTGCTGCGCCCAGGAGCAGCCCTGAAGAGTCCCCCACACCGACCTGGCTCGGCGTCTGCTCCCCAGTGAGCCTGACTGGAGCTGCTGAGCAGAGCTGTCAGTGCTGCCCAAGGCGCCTTTCCACAGGTGGTTTTTCCTCCAGAGTGGTGTTGGGAGATTAAGGACAGCAGTCCCACCTGGCAGGGCTCTGGCCAGACAAATGTGGCCCAGGATGGACCGTCTTTCTCATCAAACTGGCACCCCCTCCAGGGCCCGTCTCTGTTTCCTGAGCTTCCCGTACCCTAGGCTGTTCCTGGTCCAAGGTTCCCCCCACTGGGGGAGAAAGCTGGGTCTAGGAAAACTGCTCAGGCATCACAGCTCCCGGTGGAGCCGGGCCACAGAGGGCTAGGAGTGTGTGTGGTGCTGAACCAAGAGAATTGTGTCCTGGGCTGAACGGCAGACACCAGGCGCAGGTGCCAGGGGACAGCAAGGGCACCCTGGCCTAGGATTCACATCTCCAGGTCATTTACATCTCCTGGCTTTTCCTTCCTCTGTACATTTCCTCACTGTCCTATTCCAGTCCTGAACTCACCCAAGGATAAGTGACTCCCACATGCCTGACCGTACGTCAGGCATCAAAACACAAGGAAGAATTGGCGATAGATGGCCCTGCCCCAGACTGCCTGTCTCACAGGCTTAGAGGAGACATCCACCATCCATCCATCCATCCATCCATCCATCCATCTAATAATTACGTATCCAACACCTACTAGGTACCATTGCGATAGGTAGATAGGTAGGCAGAAGGATAGTCACTGCTGGGTTTATCTTTTTTTCCCACTGAGACCCCATTGAGGCTGGGGAACATATCTATTTCCAAGGACCTTTTCCCCTGGCCCAGTGAGTGGTACTATCACTGCTATCAATGTGGAGAGAAGAAAGATGATTGTACAGTGGGGGTTATAACAGAAGCCCCATGGCCACTGCAGCACCTAAGCTTCACCTTAAAGGAAGTGTGGGCTTGGGGTTGCCCCATGGTGGGTCATCCAGACCATCTGTCCTGCCAGACTCTGGGACTGGAAGCAGACATGCTATGTTGAGGGTTGTGGAGGAGACAGGTCCAGCCAGGGCCCCTTTACATAAAGCATCTCATCCTTTCTCCACAGGCCAGCAGGCAGAGGACTCATTCAGTTGCTCCCTCATTTGTTCAGACAGACTGCCGTGTGAAGGGCTTCCTGGCTACAAAGCCCCTTTGGCCAAGCATGCCTGGCACTCCGAGCCCGTGGCTCCCGGGCTGGGGCTCTGCTTTCAAGACCCAGACTCCCTGAGGAGTCCATGCACACAGGTGCTTCCAGCAGCCCCTGGAAGGCGGCTCAGTTGTGCCTCACAGCAGTTGCTTTCCTCACCCCCACCCACCTCCTCTGCACACCATGGGTTCTGCCAGCCTGTATCACCTGCCGCGGTCGACCATCCCTGGCTCCACTCCTGGCTCCCATTCCTGGATCGTTAGGGTCTCAAGAGGAGACAGAAACCACCAGGTGTTTGAACAGAGATAATATAACATGAAGAACTGTTAACTGTGAAATTGAGATGGTAAAGAGAACTCTAAGGGATCACAGAGGTCGGAACTGCAGTTGCCGCCATCTCCTACCCGGGGCAAGGGGCACTAAGGGAAGAGGCTGGAGTTATTAAAACACTTGGAAGCTTGGTCAGGGGACCTGGCAGAGCTGGGGTCTGGATAGCTAGGGGTGAGGTGGGGGAGGCAGCCAACAGGTCCTGGTGTCTGTGAATTCAGAGGATGCCCCTGGGGCTGAGACCCAGACTTTGAGGGGATGCCAGATGGCTTGTCCCTGTCTGGGGCATAGGCAATGCCACTAGTTCTGCAAAACGGAAAATCGAAAAATTGTAACGTGGGTTCAGCAGGCTGCTTTGGGAAGGAGCTGCTGCTGTAGAACTGAGTAGGAGTCCCTCCCCGCTCCAGCCTTCCAGTCTCTGGAGCGCCCCCTGGTGGTAGAGCCTACTCAGGGTCGCTAGCCAAGGAGAAACGTGGCTTGCAGAGCCTGGCTCTGCATCACAGAGCCATAGCTGCACGCTAGCATCCCACGTGTCCTCTTGCTGAGAGCACCACACAGGACCCCTAAGGCAACAAATCTTAGAGAGATCTGTGACAGTGGGAAGCATGTTCTGTCCTATTTTGTGTAAAGAGCTGCTGTATGACCCTTTCATCTTTCATTTGACCAGGACACAGACACGGGTCCATGAGGATGGGTTTGAAGAGAGATGCAGACAAGAGACCCCAGGGGAAACGCAGAATCCATCCTCCCTTTCAGGGACAGAGGTTATATAACAGGAACAAGCTTGTATCAAAACAGTAATGCCTTTTGGGGAGAAGTCATCCTTCGAGGCAAATTGATTTCTGGAGGAATTTTCTACCAATGGACAGAACTCATTAGAATCCCAATGCTCAGGACCAACCTGGGCCTGATACAGTCACAATGACACTGCGAGGCAGGCGGGCAATATTTGTTCTTCCCGCTCGAGAGCCAAGGAAACCGAGGCACAAAGGAATCAGCTAGTCAGAAAAGGTGTTTGCAGAACTCGCGAGATCTTTAGCGGGATGGTTGTTTGATCTGCTGGTCCCAGCAAAGGAGGGGTGTGTGTGGGGGAACCTGCAGGGGCTCAGTTGGGTTACAAGCTCAGGCTGGCCCCACCCCTGCAGGAAAAGTCGGACTCTGGCAGGGCTGTCTCTCCATCTACGCAGCCCCCCACCAGGAACCTGAGGGCATGGACAGACGGGGTCCATAAGGGGCTGCTAATTGCTCTGATCGCAACTTCAGGGCAGAGCATTTCTGGAATTGTAGGACTCTGACTGAGGAGGAAATACCAATGGAACATTTTTAATGAATAATTCAGTGAGCTGAAATGGGAAATGAGAAAGTTTTCTCTCCACTAAAGTGGAATTCGAAAAAAAAAAAAACAAGAAAGAAAAGTAAAAAACAAAACAAGAATAGCAGCAAAGCTGAGCATTCTGCTCTCCTCACAGTAAAACTTTTTTTTTGCATAACCAGGAAAGACAGCTCCTTATGGTTTGCTCTTGACGATCTATAGAACTTGAACTGAGGTAGGGGAATACTTGGGTCACCTGGAATTACCTCCCCATTCAAGAATTTATTCTACACATATTAACTGGGCAGCCATCAGAAGCCAAGCACTGTGCTGGGTGTTAGAAATCTTGTGGTGAAGATAATAGACAATGTTCTTTTCTCTTGGAGTGTATGGAAGGTATTTAGACATTAGATTAAAAGAGACAAAGTTGATACATGTATATCTACAATTCAAGATACATGCTGTATCAGTCAGGGTCCAACCAGGAAGAGAGAAACCACTCTCAGTATATATACAGCAGAGGGAATTGAATGCAGGGGATTTGTTACTTACCAGAGTGATGGAAATGCTGAGAAGCCCAGGACAGTGAAGGAACCAAGAGATTATCAGCAGCAGGAAGACTCTCAACCAAAGGGAGGAGGCAATGTTATCAGAGTGCAGGACCTGGGGCCATCTGCGAGAGGAGAACTGGAACCAAGGTAGAAGCTGCCCAAGGAGGACTGGGACCTGCAATGAGTGGGTGCCACGTATGAATGGGAGACACAGGGCAATGTCAGCCTTTCAGAATCAAAGCCAAAAGAGATGGAAGAAAACCCTGCATTGCCCCTTTTCCTGCCTTTCTGACTTCCATCAGCACTTCCCAGAAGCTGAGCCTCTGCACAGGTCTGGAAGCAGGGTAGTCTGGTAAATGCAGTCCAGAGGAGCCAGTCCTCTAGGGGTACAGAGTGGGCCAGGGGAAGGATGGGAGGGTCAATCTGAGGGCAAACAGGCCAGGAAGAGCCACCACTCATTCCCTGAAGGAAAAGAACAGTCTGATGGAGGAGAATTAAAAGGACATTATTTACTAGGATGATCATGGGAGATGTCTTTGAGGCTCTTAAATTGAAACAAAAGATTATAAGGAGCTATCTAAACAAGGGGGTATGGGCAGGAGAGGAAGAACTTCCCAGGCATATGCAAAGGCCCTGAGGTCAGCTGAACATAGGCGTGAAGAGAAGAGTGTAGAGAGTTGATGGCGGAGATGTGGTTGGTCCAGATGACATTAAGGAATTGTTTGGGGTTTCAGAGAAGCAAAAATTCACAGCTGAGTGCTTTCAATATAAAAAAGGTTTTGAAAAGTTTTTTCTTAAACCCACATAGTGTCTGTTTATTTTTAGACAAAGCAAAAACTAAAAACTTTCCAAATGTTCCAAGAGTATGTAAACAAATGTCCTTTGTGAATGGGCTAATGCTGTGTTCATAGTAGCTCCCTCAGAACAGTTAGAGGGCTATACCCTGGCAGTCTGTGAAGAAATATTTAGTACTGTAGATTGATTTTCCTGGATCAGTTTTTTTTACCAAAGCCCTTAGGTGACTATCCATGGAAATGAGTAATAATTCTTGATTCCATTTTTACATCTGCTACCAACATGACTTGTTTACATCCTCTTCTCTCACCACCTAAGGGGCCCTATCAGACTTATTTAAATGCCTGTGGAATTATGACTTGTTTTAAATGCATTCAAAACCACACTTTTATGCACAATTACTCTTATTTTGTGCTTCTTGTGAATACATTTTAATTGACCTTAAATTTTAATAAGATGGAATTCTCAGAAATTGAATGTTTCATAAATGCAAACTTCTATGATGCCTACTACAATGTCATGAAAGCACAGATGCATGCAGTTTTTCTGAATAATAATTCAGTAAATCAATGTTTTGTTAATTTTTTATTCAAAAATTTTAACCATGTAGCCAGAATTATGTTAATTGATACGGGTGTTAAAAAATATATTAGGAAGTTCTATTTCTAGCCATGATGGAATACCCGGGACCACACTCATCTTCTCACTGTTAAGAACTAGAAAACTGAACAAAATATGCAAGTCTATAGTTTTCAGACACTGGGCAACATTGATCTCTGAGAAAAAGATCAAACAAGATGAGCCTACGATCACCCTGGCTTTCTGTCTGGAGGTGCTTTCCGCAGGGAAGGGGGTCCAAGCAGAGCACAGCTCTTCCTGAGTTGAAGAGACAGAGGTTGTTGTTCAGAAAAGATGAAGGGGCTGGAATTTTGGAGGCATAGTACTGGAGAGGGAGAAACTGCTTCAATAAAAATCTCCAGAAAAGTGCACAGGGATCCCCTGAGTCTGTTGCTGACTACTAACTCACATCAGCATAGAGTGAAGATCTACAAAGCTGAGAAAAGAGAGCCGTGGGCAAGACAATTTACAGGCTCTCACAGGGCTGGGAGATAATGACATGCAGATCAACTGGAATAGAGACTTCTCAGATTCTCGGGTCTTCCATGGAGACACCACATTAGTCACATCTTAGTAGTGGAGCCACACTAATCTTAGGGTTAAACCTACTCATGACCCACCTCAGGAAAATTTAAGAGCTTAGAAACAAACTTCAGAAGGATTACGCTTATGGGCAAGTAACCTAACTGCCTGCCATAAAAGGGCCCAACACCCTTTAAAGGTACAGAACAAAATCCAGCACTCAACAAGGTAAAGCTTACAATGTACAGCATCCAGTCAAAACTTACCAGATATACGAAGAAACAGGACAGTGTGACCCAAAGCCTGGAAAAGAGTTCAGACAGTGGAAACAGGCATGGAGAGATAGAGATGGTGGAATTAACATAGAGGGTCTTTAAAATAGCTATTATAAATGTTTTCAAGGATTCAAAGGAAAGCAGAAACAATATAAGCACAGAAACGGAAGACATAAAAAATAATCATATAAAACGTGTAGAGATCAAAAATAAAATATCTGAAATGAAAAATTCACCAGAAAGGATTGGTATTAGATTAGACATTGAAGAGCAATGTTTACTGATCTTAAAGCTACAATGATAGAAACTATCCAAGATGAAGCACAGGGGTGGGGGGGAGCAAGACTCAGAAAATAATGGAAAAGTAGCTTGTGGGACAATACCAAGCAATCTGATATATGTGTATGGGAGTCCCAGAGGACATGGGACAGACAGAAAAAACATATTTGAAGAAACAGCCAAATTTTTTCAAATTGATGAATGTTACAAAACCATAGATCCAAGAAATTCAATAAATGGCAAGCAGGATAAAAACAAAAGAAAACCACACCAAGACACAAAATATTCAAATTTCTGAAAACCATGATTAAAAGAAAATCTTAAAAGCAATAAAAGACACACTACATAGCGATGAGCAAAGCTATGAATTTGACAGACTACTTTTCATAAGCTATGCAATCCAGAAATAATAGAGTGATGTTATTAAAGAGCTGAAAGGAAAAAAAAAATCCATCAACCTACTATTTTATACCCCTAAAAATCTCTCAAAAGTTAATGCAAAACAGACTTTTTCAGACAAAAAATAATAATTTGTCACCAGCAAACTTGTATTACAAAAATATGGTAAGTGTAGTTTTTCAGGCAGAGATAAATTATATGAGATAGAAACTTGGATTTACCCAAAGGAAGAAAGAGTGCTGGGAATAATAAATATGTGGGTAAATATAAAGAATAATTTCTTCTCATTTTTATTGCTTGTATAAAGTAAAATTGCTAATAATGTATTATGTGTTTTGTATGTTTTATAGCATATGTGGAAACAAGATATATGATAATAATAATACAAAAGGATAGATGAGGAAAAATGGAGGGATGCTGTGGTGAAGGTTCTTACACTACACATGAAATGATATAATATTATTTGAAGATACACTGGAATAAGTTAAAGGTGTATTTTGTGAACTTGAGCTACCTAAAATACAGAAAACAAAAACAAATAGGTATAACTAATAAGCCAAAGTGACAGGATACTAGAACACTAAAAAAACACTCAGTTCAAAAGAAAGCAGAAAAAGAGCAAAAAAATGAAAGAAAGAACAGATGGGACAACTAGAAAATCAACAGCAAGATGGTAGCTTAAATCCCACTATATGGCTAATTACATTGCATGTAAATTGTTTCAGCACTTCAATTGACAGGTAGAAATTGTTAGACTGGAACTTAAAAAGTGAGGCCCAACTATGTGCTATCTACAAAAACAAACTCTAAAAATATATGCACACATAGGTTAAAAGTTAAAGCATGGGAAATGTCATACTGTGCAGACACTAAGAATCATAAGAAAGCTTGAGTAGCTAAATTAATATCAGACAAAATAGGATTCAGTACTAGTAACTATTACCAGGGATAAATAGGGAGATTTTGTACTTGTAAGAGGATCAAATCATCAAGAAAATAAAAGTCCTAACTGTATATCCATGCAATAATAGACCTTCAAAATATACAAACCAAGAACTGAAAGGAGAGATAGAGAAATCCAGTTTTGATAGGCTACTTCAAGACTCCTTGTTGTCAGAGAATCCATAGGGCCAGGAAATATTTGAAACAAGCTACCAACCAACTTGACTCAATTGACATTTGTAGAACACTCCATCCAACGACAGCAAAATATTCAAGTGCACATAGAACATTCTCCAAGATAGATCATATTTTGGACCGTAAGACAAATCTCAATAAATACAAAAAGATTTAATTAACACAGGTTATATTTTCTGACCAGTCTGAATAAACTATGAAATTAACAATGGAAAAAGATCTGGGAAGTTCCCAAACATGTGGAAATTAAACAACACACTTTCCAATTACTCATTGTCAAAGAAGAAACCACAAGGGAAACTAGAAATGAAAAATACACTAGAAGGACTCAAGAACAGGTTTGAGATGGCAGAAGAAAGAATCACTGAACCTGAAGTGAGATCAACAGTCAAACAGGGAAGGGCTGTCTTTCTTCTCCATCTAGATGTTGTCATAACAGAATGATGGTCAGAATGGTGCGGCCATCTTGCTATGAGCCAGATGATGGAGCCAACCCTTAAGGATGGCAGTGTCAAGAAACAGAAAATGCAAATGTCCTTGATGACATCACAGAGCTGCTGAATCAACTAACCCTTGAGCCCACACTTATATCTGGACTTCCAGCTTTGTAAGATGTTACATTTCCTTTAATACCTAAGCTGTTTGAATTGGATTTTCTCTCTTGCAGCTGAAAGAATCTAATACACCTTTCATACCAGCCTGATAGGGTTAAAAATGACAAGAGAAATCAAGAGTTTAGGGAAAGAGGACATATTATGCTTATAGAAAACCTCCCCATTATCATTATCCTTCTCTTTGATGGGGGTAGGGAGTGGGGGAGCTTGCTCAGATACCTCAAATCACAGAATGTCAAAATTAGAAGGGTTTTTTAGAACTTGTTCTTCCCAAGAATCATTCCAATCAGCACTGGGTTCCCACCACTCTCCCAGCACCCTCTATTTCATCACTATATTTTATTTCTACAGAATCCCTATAGTGATGGGTGTGGCAACATATCTAGCTTACAAAGCCACATTTCCCAGTCTGCCCTGCTGATAGAAGTGGCCAATTAGATGTAAGAAATAATTCTGTGGGCTTCTTGAGAAGTTCTTAGCTGGAAAGGGCTCTCTTTTGCCTTCTTATCTTCTTTTTTACTCCTGCCTGATATGTGATGCAATGGCTGGAGTTGCATTAACCATCTTAGGACCATGAGGTGACCCTGATGATGAAATAGTCTAAGAATATCATACTAGAGTAATATTGGTTGTTGGAAAAGTCATGACGCATTTTTGCGACAAAAAACATAGAAAAAATACTTAGTGACTTTTCCGACAACCCAATAGAATCTTGGGTCCCTGGTTACTGTGGAGTCACCATGCCAGCTCTGATCTGCAGGGTTCGGGACTTGCTTTATGTAACATAGATGTAGATGAATCTCTTATCTTAGGGCTTTCTGTTATGTAGGGCCAAATCTAATCTTCAATGATAACCTTTATCCTCTTCATAGGTGTATCTCCAGGGCCTTAGAACAGTACCTGGCTCATCACTGATGCTCAATTAATATTTGTTGAGTGAAAGAATGGGACCCGGCCTCCCCAGCTAACAGATGAGGGCACTGGGGGAAGGAAATGATTTGCCCTTGTCACACAGCTGGTAGGGAGCAGACATGTTCATTGTCCTGCTTCCCATGGCGGTGTGGGTGTGGCAGAAGGAGCCCACCTAGCTATCACCTCCACGGCCCCACCTGTCCCTCCTCTACCTAGTGCATCTGGCTTAATCTTCTATCCACACTTGGTTGAGGAGCACAGTCTTCTAGGCTGCAATGGCAGCACAGCCCAGACTGCCCTGTTCGTCTGTCTGTCAGGAAATACCAAACCCCACCATGATAGCAGGGGGCTCCTCCCTGGTCCTTGGTCCCCACCCTCCCTGGATTATGTCTTTCCAGAAGGATTTGCTACACATAGAGAGTGCACAATGGGCAACTCAAATTATTCACTGCTCTGCACAAGTCCATAGATGACTCCAAAAGTGCCACGAGAATTCATTGTGGGGTAACAAATAATTGTAACAAGTAGGCAAATTCACAACTACAGAATCTACAAATAATGAGGCTAAGGTGTGTGGAACACTGAGATTGGCCTCAGCTGTTTCTTCCCTAAGAACACACACTTTTCCTATAAATTCCTTATATGTATATGTTTGTGAGATGATCTCCTCGATATCTCCTAGATATTCCCATAAGAGGGGCTGCCGCATCAGTGCGGAAGGGCATGCCCACCTCTGACCAGTATGGCCAGAGGCCTCCTTTTCTGCTCCATCTTCCTTTCCTCCACGTCTTGTTCTTCTGCTTTCCTGTTTTCCTTCCTATTCTTTTCCTTCTCTTTCTCCTTGTCTTGTTCTTATCACCTGTTGTTGAAGTTTCAAAATAATGGAGGAATGTGAGGGGGAAAGAAAAGAGGAAGCTTAAGGTTGAAGAACGGAGCTGGAGGGAGGGCGGAAGGGAAGGTTAAATGGAAGGTTGAAACTATGACGCCAGGTCAGCTCTCTTCATCCCGCCAATAAGATTTCATTGGCAAATACCATGAAATTATCCATTTTATTTTATTTATTTATAATTATTTTTTTAATTTTCTAATTTTTTTTATTGGGGAATTAGGGGGATGGGAACAGCGCTGGGGAATTGGGGGGAGGGGAACAGACAAGTTGCTGTCGTTTTTGTTCTTCAGTCTAGTTGTGGAGGACGTTGCTTCACTGGCCCAAGTTGGCACCATCATTGCGCTCTTCCCGGGCGAGGCAGTCAGTCGCCGGCTTCTGGACGGCCGCTCACTGCGACTGCTGGCCGCTCATGCTGGCTGCTGGCTACACACGGTAGCCCATGGCAACCCACTGCCACAGGGGCTGCAGCCTACACTGTTGCCAGCGACTCACGGCAGCCCAGCTCCAGGTTGAGCTGTTGTTCAGCATCTTAGCTGTAGAGGGCAGTGTCACTGGCCCTCATATGTGGGATCCGAACCGGGGCCCTCTGGCGTCCCAAGCCAGTTCTTAACCATCGCGCCACTCGGCCGGCCCGAAATTATCCGTTTTAAAGATTTCCTTTTAAGGGGTGTTAAAGTTTTATGTTATAAAAGAAGAAATTCCAAGGGCAATCATAGTTCACATCTGTGGTAGATAAAAACTGACTGTCAATTATTTGACACACACCTCCCCCTGTCTCCAGCAGGAGATGAGGTTTATGTCCCTTCCCCTTGAACCTGACGGGGGCCCTTAGACACTAATATAATAGTGGAAGGGAAATTGCCCGAATTTCCAGGCTCAAGTCTTAAGGAACAGCAGCATTCAGTATCTTAAATAAGCTCTTGGGATCCAGACCCCATGCAGTTAGGAGCCTGGATGACCGGTGGCAAGACCCATGTGGAACGAAGCAGAGACCCCTGGCTGACAGCCCCGGCTTGGCTCTCAGTCAAAGCCAGCACCAACTTCAAGGCCAGGCGGGTGGAGCAGAGAGCAGTTACTGCCCCCGAGGCCTCCCTAAACCGAAGATTCACGTGCAAAATAAATGACTGCTGCTATTTTAAGACACTACGCTTCAGTGTTTTATTACCCAGTAACACATAACCATAACAACATTATGAATAAAACCTGCCCTATGAAGCAATGGAGTCATATTTGTAGAATTTTTACCAGATTTCTGCTTCTTGTGTGTTATCCTGCATCTAAGATGAATTAAACCAGTTTTTAGGTTTTTTTGGGGGGGAAGGGGGGAGCCATGGGACCCCTAAATGAATTCTATCAATCCATTCTTAGAACGTTTTTAAATACATAAAACAAAATACACCAATTAAGCAGAAATGTAGTTACCAAAATATTAAAGTTTTTGATAGAGGAATATATGTGTGAGATAATAGGATCTAGTGAAGGGTCTAATAAGTACCATAAATTTGAAGTATAATGAGCTCAAATAATTTTCCAGACATCTGCAACACTTTCATGTGCTATAAACGCATCTGTCATTTTTATGGGTGGGTCATGCTTCCACACCGTGGTTTGCTACCTACATGAATAATGGAAAGAATGCAAATTTTCTGTTAGAGATTAGCGAAAATGAAGAGGTAATTTTTTTTTCCCCAGACATGTCCACAGATTTCTAAATTTCATTCTCACACCTCAGATTAAGAACCCTGAACTAACCAGTTGTACATTGCATTTCTCAGGAAAGACTCCACCTGAAGAGATGATAGGAGCAGACAGGACAGCAAGCCTTCATCTAACCTGCTCATTAGCCTGAATGTCAGCAACAAGGAAATGTGTGACTCCTTGCAAAGTCTTAGGACAATTGCATTTTCTGGCCACCAAGAGCTTTATTGCGTGGAATCAGGCCGTATCAGACTGAGCCCACCCGGGTGCACACACACCCACATATTTGAAGCCAAGGACGATTGATCGACTGCCACCATCAAGATGCCAAGTTACCTGTCATCCATTCAGCGCAGAAAGTCACTTGGTTTCCTGAGTATGTGCTAGACTGAAGCTACTAAGGGTCCTGATAAGCCACTCAGCCTTACTTAAGCAAACAAGCAACAAAAGTCAGGGCTTGGGAGGGGCGGAGTGGGAGGCGGGTGACTCACAGGGATGTGGCTGACTTCATGGTGTGTCCCCAGAGGCACTGGGTCATGTCCCCTTAAACATCCCCTGACCAGGGACCCTGAGAGCCAAGGCCCAAGAATGGAGGTGGCGGTGAGCCGGCAGCTTTGTGCTCATGTGTGAGTAGGTGTAGGAGGAACCCCAGAAGTAGCACTCCTGGTCTGGAGATGTGCACCAAAATGCCTTCAGAAAGCTGTTCGCTTTACACTCCTGCCAGTAACCAGACAATACATATCCTCATGTCCTCACCAACACTGGACATTTTACTTTTTCACCAACTGAGAAAAGCTATTTGATGATCACTTAAGAAGTGTGTACGGGCCTAACTTAAATATCCACTACTCAAAGGACAGCCCCTTTGATAAGAGAGAGGAGTGAGAAATAGCCTCTTGTATGCTCTACCCTAGAGAGTTTTTTAACAGGTGTGAGTAGGAGCCTTCTGAACTACCCAGTCTTGACTTTGTGGGGGCCTATTGACCTTGTCTTCTGGCAGTGCCATTGCTGTTGAGGGGATGTCTACTTATAAAATACAGTCTAGATGTAGACCTAAGACGTGTTGTTTGGGAGACTGTCCTGTCTCTCTGATGCCTTTGTTTTAGTTTATATTCTGCGGTTTGATTCTGATCGTTTAGGGAGGCTGTTTTTTGTTTGTTTGTTTTCCTATTTTTGTTTGGTTTTTGTGTTTACCCTGCTTCTCACGCAGTGTGCTTTTTTTGGATCTTGGCGACTCATGCCTTTCTTCGGGTCTTGAACATTCCCTTCCACTCTCACGTTGAGACTTGTCTTGGAGGAGCACAATAGTGGGACCACAGCGGTCTTTCTTTGAACATAAGCCCATGTTCCCAGCAGGTAAAGGAAAGGAGGAGCCTGGAGGAAGTGCTTAGGAATCTCAGCTGGGCCTCCACAAGGCAGAGTTCTGGTGGGAGACAGGCTTGGAATGAGCCCTTTGGGCTGAGAGGCAGGCAGGTGTGTCCGAGAACATGGGGTGGACGGAGGCACAAGAACATGAGGCATGGGAAGCAGCCTGAAAGAGCATGCAAGGGGTAGCCCAAGAGCCGGTCCCCATGCCAGCTGGAGCACTCGCTACACGTGAGACTCTGAGCAAGTCCACGTCAAGATGATGATGTAATGATGATGTTTGCGTGGCTCGTCACCATTTTGAAAGGATTTCATCTATGCTGCCTTTTTTATTTGAAATTTACAACGATGCAGCTTGAACGCGGTTCTCCATCTGTACAGTGGGAGTAATGATTCTTTCTGCTTTACGGAGTTGCTGTAGGGATTAAATTGAGAAAAGCTTTGCAAGCTGTAGAGTGTCACATAAATGTGGGGAGGGTATATCGACTTGTATTCTGCCCAATTGCAGATGAGGATGCCGGGGCTCAGAGGATTTCTGTAATTGGACAGAGGTCACTCTTCCAGCAGCTGGGGAGCAAACTTGAACTTTCTGACTATACCTTCCTACTCCCTCCGCTGCACAGTCTTTCTCATCCACCCCATCCTCCCCCCACCTCCAGCTTGAGGAAGGACAGCCCAGTGGTTAGCAGCACATGGGTTCTGGAGTCAAACTAACTTGGGTTCAAATCTTCCCAGCAGGCGGACCTTGAGTCAGTTACTTTGCAAACCTCAGTTTTCTCATGTGAAATATGGGGAGGGAATGGTACTTCTCCATCACATTAGAGGATTAAGTGAGAGAATACAGGTAATGCATGCTTTTCGCATGGTAAACACTCAAGAAATGAAACCCTTTATAATTATTTTGGCTTCCACAGAAAGCAGAAACAGAGGCAACTTAACCTAGGGGGAGACCAGGTTCTGCTATAGGAGACTCCAGGATATTTAAAGAGAGCCTTCCCCTGCCCTCTGTGTGTGTGTGTGTGTGTGTGTGTGTGTGTGTGTGTGCATGTGTGTTGGGGGCGGGGCAGGGGGAATCCCTTTTGCCTTGGACAAGAGTTCAGCTTCCTGCACACCATGGGGAGTGGTGACAATCCTTACACTGAGGCGATATGACACTCACGTGGCACTCTGCCATTGTAAAAGGGTATTCTCTACGTTAACTTTTTGAAATTCACAACAATGCTGTGATATCCCAATCCTAATAAGACTGGCTTTATTACTTTCTACTTACTGATGACGAAATAGGTGCATAGAAGGTAAATGGCATAGTTTAAATTTTTCTCTTAATCTTTTTTTTTTTTTTTGAAAGGCAGACTGCCACATGCAGCGCCTCATTTGGATGTGTGTGGAGTCTTGGAAGCTTGACTACCCTATGTTCTCCTACAAATGGACCTTGAGAGCTTGTTTGGAGGTTCTAGCAGGGGAGCGCAGCTACTCGTATACCCTTGACCGAAGAACGGTCCTCTCCTCTATCGGGGAAGGTCGTCCTCTTCAACCGAGCACGCAGCTTCGGGAGGGACACACATGGAACGGTGAGGGAGGAAGGGGACACCCGCCTAGCCAGCCAGATCAGCCGAATCAACCCTGGCGATCAATGGGGTGACAGATGTCGCAGCCAGATTGCCCTCACATCCTTCTCTTAATCTTTTATAGAAACAACATTGACGATATTTTTCTTCATGCTTTCTGATGTCCCTTAAGTAAGTATCCATAGAAATTAATTCCTTTAGAAGTTAGTGGCAGAAAAATACCCAAATAATTATTAGCATCATATGGCCTGGATTTATTTTCCCTTTTTGTCTTGGCAACCAGAAGACTATGAGATACATTTAGTTTTCAGTCTCAACTATGTACTTTGGTATTTTGCACTATTCTAGAACCAGGGAAGACTTTAAAAAGTGTGTGTGTGTGGGGGGGCAGAGTCTGTGCCCTTCGGCAATTACAATTTTGAGGGGCAGCCAAGGAGTGGCCCAAGACCCATTCCGAGGACGCCACGTCGGGGCCTCCCTGGGCTGGGCAACCTGGCTCCTCTTGGTGCTTGGACTGGGGCCTCTGATAACCCCAGTCTTATGTCCACTATTTCTATGGACTTCCTGAAGTCCCGTAGCCAAGGACAGCAGTGCCCAGAGCGTTGGCCTTTTGTAAAGACGTATCAGACAGGAACCACAGAAGGAAGAAGGCCTTGAAGGCAGCCCTGTGGGGTGCACCATCAGGAAGTGCACAGCTTGGAGCTCCCGGCCAGCAAACAGCCCCCTCCCAGCTAGCTCCCGGAACTGAAATCCACAGGCAAGACATCTCCAGCTCACCGAGGAAGGCCACACTGGGAAGAAAGGAAGGCCCCTGAGTCAGCCGGGACTACCTGAGAGGCCCCAAATTTCCCAGTTTCTTCTGCAGAATCTCCCAGTTTCTGCCTGACTGCATTTAGGGAGTCTGAACTTTTGTTTGATTTCTGTCATGCCGCTATCCAGCACACCTAAGCTCACCGGCCTGCCTCCTTGTGCTGCCATGTGCTCGGGACCCTCACTCCAGGTCACCCCAGGTGGAAGAATAACCGTGGGAGAGGCCTGGACCCTCCGAGTTCCTGAAACTAGTTTCAGGTCACCGGCATTCTCACAGCAAAGCTGTTTCCTCCAGCAAGTGAAACCCGAGGTTGACGCATGGCTCATTTTCAGTACACAATACTGCAATTTTGTGAAATGATAGCAGTATTGATTCCAGAAGATTTTTCTCTTTGCTGAAACCCAAGGCTGAGGTGCTAAATGGAGCCTGAGAGTGAGTAACAGCACTTAGCACTTCATCGATTTAATTGATTTCATCGGCCTGGTCCTCCACTTCGATGTAACTGCTGAGGGCCCCCATCCAGAGGCTCGGTCTTTGTTGCCGGGTTCTCAGGCCCTCACTTCTCCAGAGGGTATTGACGGTGAATCTAGAGCAGATCCCAGTGAGGCAGGGGGTTCAAACAGGGGCACGAGGAACTTAACCACTTTGGTTGTTGGGAGACTCCAAGCCACTGTGAGAAATGGGTTTTGGCTCCTCACTCTAAGTACAGACTGTCTGCTTCCAGTCCCAATTTCAAGACAGGAAGTGAAGTACTATGTTCAGGGCTGGAAACAAAACAGAATGAGTGAATCAGTGCATGGATGAATGAATGAGTGAATGAATGAATGAATGAATGAGAGGTAGACCGAGAAAGAGAAGAGAGGAGAAGGGAGTAGGGAAGAACAGACAGAGAAACAAGAAAGGAAGAGGGAAGGAGGGAGGGAAGGAGGGAACAACAACAGAAACCTCCTACAAATCCAGAATAAGCGCTGCCATGCTCAAGGAGAGCCATGATTTTGAGTAGAATTGCATTATCTGCCAACATTAATTTGAGATTAGGATTCTTCGTGGTGGGATTTGAGAGAGAGACTCCCTGTCACAATCATGGGGCATCCTCAGTACTGGCCAGAAATATTTTAAAACACAAGATATGAGGTTGGGCTCCTCAGCTAAAAAGAGATTGGTGATGATTTGTGGGGAGGGGAGGAAACCCAGCAGTCTGGGAGACTTTTTAATGATTATAAATGAGGAATAGCAGACTATAATAAAAGGGTTTAGGATAATAAAGCCAGAAGAAGAAATTGTTGGGAGTGTACTGTTGGATAAAATATGCTTTCAGGGTCCATGCAGAAGGGTTGGCACCACTATCCCATTAGTTTATTCACTCAACAGATATTTATTGATTATCTATTATGAGCCGACACCGCTGGTTCTTCTGGTCTAGAGACTAGAAGGGAGAGCAAATATTAAATGAGTCACTACACATGTGATTACAATGTGCCCTAAGTTGTTTTTAATGAAGAAAGCTCAGTTCTATGAGAGAGAGAAGCAGGGGCCCCCAGTTAGTTGGGTGTGGGCTCAGGGTCAGCAAAATCCCTCCAGATCTGAGGAATGAGAGGCATTTAGTAGGATGAGTTGGGAAAGCACTTTCCATGTGTTTGTCCGGGAGCTTGTTGTTTTGAGGGGCCAGGCAAGGCCGGTGTGGGGGAGCTTGGAGGGAAGGGCAAACTCAAGGGTTGGGGGAGACTGTGTAGGGCCTGAGGAGCAATAACCAGGCGTCTAAGGGCTAACGTGAGTATGATGGGACGCCGCTGCCAGGTTTTAAACAAGGAACTAGTATGATTTGAGGTGCCTTAAAAAAAAATAAAAAACTTCTTAGTCCATGGAGTGCAAATTGTGTTGGAAAGGAACTAGAGAAGTGGGGGACCAGTGAGAGGTGACTTTGGTCATCCAGGCAAGAAATGATGATGGTTTTGCCCAAGGTGAGAAGGGAAGAAACGGATAGACTGTGGTTCTATCTTGGTAGAATGGCAGGACTTGGCGATGGGCTGGCTGTGGGCAGCGAAGGCCAAAGAAGGTGACTCTTAGAGCTCTAGTGGAGGCGGCCTTTCCTGAACGTGGGAAGACTGCAGGCTGAGGAAGAGAGAAAGGCTCCCTTCCTAATCTGGAAGCCCACGTGCTCTTTGCTGAGGTAGCTGGATGCATCCTTCCAAAGAAGGGATTGCCCCATGTCTGCAGACTGGGAATGGCCTGTCCACCTGCCCCCAGGCGCCCACCCCTACCTGCTGAGTGAGTGGGCTGCGTGGCATCAAAGGGGATTGTGTTGCTAATGCCAGGGCTGCAAACCCTGCCAAAGAAGAAGCCCACATTCAATGAAACGGAAGGAGAGCTCAAGGGGACCGAGCTTTGGAAAAATATATTAATATCCCCTGTGGTGACCTCCAGACAGTTGGGAGAGAAGTTCTCAGTCACCGCAGGGCTCATTATGGGACCCGGGTTTTCATCATTTATTCACATAACCTGCTTTTAAAAACGTGTGTACCATAGGGCTGTCTAGTGCAGTGATTTCCAAACCTTTTAACCACAACCCACAATGACAAATATATTTACATGGCATCCCAACACACACACACACACACACACACACACACACACACACACACACACGACCCCCCTGAAGCAATCCTTGCCCTTACTGTAGTAATGCACTCTGGTATTTTCTATTCTGTGTCATTGTAAAAACTGGGGGTCTCAATCCACTAAATGGATTCTATAGCTAATGGGTTGTGACCTAAAATTTGAAAAGCACTAGCCCAGGGCACAAACTCCAAACTCTCAGGGGTCAAGCAGACAACAACAAACCCACATTTCTCATTCCCCTGTTCTTCTGCTTGACCTAACTCCACGGGAGTAGGCAAGTTATTATTTATATTTGTATTTCGACAAACATAAATCATTTTCCTTTTACTTCTTTCTTTTTGGGGATGTTTTTACTACAAAGAGCAGTGGCTGGTGCCCTCATCACCATGTGTTGGACACTATTGTATGAATAGAACGTAATAATCTACTAAGGCAGCAATTGCCTTATATGGGCCACTGACTTGTCATTGAGGGGGAGTTTCTTTAAAAAACCCCAAAAGTCATGTCAATAATTGGTCAGGGTGACCTCTTGGTGTCCTAATTATCATTCACAAGGAAAGTGTTTTGTGACTCTCCAAGGAGAGGAAAATAGTAAGAACATGCATCTGGGTCTATAAACTATAAATAGACATTTTAAAATTGGATTTGTTTAAGCAGACACTATTTCCCCTGAGCTGATGCCACCAATCTGAATATAGCCAAGCTCTGGGAGAATGGGGGAGAGATGGGGAGAAATGGGGACCCACTGCAGAGTTAGCTTATTGTTGGCATCAATTTAGCCTGACCTTCAGCCCCAAATACAATGTGCCTTAGGTTCTTGGTCAACTTTATGTTTAAAACAAGGCCTTTTTTTAAATTTCAAAAGCAAATAAAGGCATATTGCAGAAAACATATCAAATACTAACAAAGCATAAGACAAAAGAAAGGTCGAAAGAAGGGAGGAAGAGAAGGAGGGAGGAAGAAAAAGAGGAAAGGAGGAACTAAGGAAAAGAGAAAAAAAGAAAAAGAAGGAAATTTAACACAACTGAAACCTCATCCCCTGGAGTAAACCACTAATAACATTGCAGGGTATATCTGTCAGTTAATTCCTCAAATTGCTTCTGATCTCATGCACACAAGTTTCTCAAGATTAGTTCTTGTTCTTCCAGTTCAATAAAATTCTCCTTGTCTTCTCTCTGACCTAAAGGCTTCACTTGAATTCTGTTTTTACAGACTTGCAAAGCTCCATGATCTCACTGAGATTGTGTCTAATCAGCCTTTCTTTGATAGATAGATGATAGATAGATAGATAGATAGATAGATAGATACGCAGACACATAGACCTATAGTTAGATAGATATAAAACCTCTGACTCACTTCAAAGTCAGCTTTGGTCAAATAATTACTATTCAGCATAAGGAATGGCATTAACTGACCATTAAGATTTTGTTGTTGTTTTCCACTAGACTTCTAAAAATAGGACTTTCTAAGGGTAACATCTAAATCTTAATGCTATACACAATGCCAGGTGCATAGTAGGTGCTCAAAAAATGTTTGTGGAGGGCCGGCTGACTGGTGCGTTGGTTAAGAACTGGCTTGGGACTCCAGAGGGCCCCGGTTCGGATCCCACATATGAGGGCCAGTGACACTGCCCTCTACAGCTAAGATGCTGAACAACAGCTCAACCTGGAGCTAGGCTGCCATGGGTCGCTGGTGACAGCGTAGGCTACAGTCCCCTGCTGCAGTGGGCTGCCATAAGCTACCATGTGTAGCTGGCAGCCCGCGTGAACAGCCAGCATGAGCTGCCAGCAGCCGCCATCCAGAGGCCAGCGACTGATCTGCCTCGCCTGGGAAGAACACAATAATGGTGCCAACTTGGGCCAGTGAAGCAACGTCTTCCACAACTAGACTGAA
Source organism: Hipposideros armiger (assembly GCF_001890085.2). Classification (NCBI taxonomy): domain Eukaryota; kingdom Metazoa; phylum Chordata; class Mammalia; order Chiroptera; family Hipposideridae; genus Hipposideros; species Hipposideros armiger. The sequence continues at coordinate 5,396,213 of NW_017731368.1, forward strand.
GAACAAAAGAAAGACAGCAACTTGTCTGTTCCCCTTCTCCCAATTCCCCAATTAAAAAAAAAAAAGTTTGTGGAATTGAACTAAAGAATGCTGAGTTCATCATTGAATCACCCCCCAAGGACAGATTGAGAACATTTGTTGATGATTTAATCCATGCAGTGGGCTTCTAGAACACATGAGCCAGGCTAGCGTGATAAACCCCTCCAAAAAATCATAAAATAAAGGAGGGCCTACTCCTGTCTGTTGGACTGCCAAGAGAGCCGTTGTGTTCCCTGATGGGAAAGCCAAAATTTTGTGGTCTCAAAATGGCAGAAGACTTTCCCAGGCCCTATGCAGAAACATAGTGGAGATGGTGACCCTTGAGGGCAGGGGGACTTTCACACCCCTAACCCCCAGGGAGGGGTGGCAGCTGGGAATTGGAGGAAGATTCTTACACCATTCTCCCTCTCTGTTCTAAAAATGTTGTCCGAGAGTTTGGCCTAGTTCTTGTAACAAGGACAGGGGTAGATCATTCCTCATAGTGTGTGTCTTATCTTTAATCTCCCTCAATCTGCAGTGGCCTTTATGTCTTTGGCTGGGATTTCCAGGCACTGTCATCTGTTCTGGGCTTCGGGGGTCTATTTGCTGCTGGATCAATCAACATGAAGTCATTAGTACTTCTCAAGGTGGACGCTGTCTCTAATTGCTAAGATTGTCCCCGAGGGAACTAGTCACTAGTTGCTAGTGTGTCCTACCCCGTGACATCTACTATTGATTTAGGGAAATTTAGTTCCTCGGACTCACTCCTTTCAAGATCAGTTTCTTCCAAATGACTGCCGCCATCACACACCCAGAGATTTTCATGGGACAGCTGATGCTGTTGGTGCTCCTCCCATACTCAATGGATGGCTTTGCATTGTCCCCCAAATACTGGCTCCTCCCGTGTGCTTTCACCCCCAACAACCAGCACCTGCTAGTCTTTCTTGGAAGGCTGCCATGGGGTTTCTGGACCCCCCCCCCTTTGCCTTTGTGCATGGGGAGCAGAAAGTGCCTGGACATTGGCATTCCTCTGGGGACAGCCCTTGGCCAATGACACACGTAGGGAGGAGAGACTCTGCAGCTTCTTTGCCACCAGTTCGACTATGAGGCAAGACCTCCAGTGCACCAGAGCCCCTGCGGGATGAGACGAAGCTACCCTCTGTAGGACTCTGCTTGTTACAGCATGTTTGCCTGGCCCCCTGCCCTCCCTGTCCTGTTTCCTCATTCTCCTATCAACACTTCTTGAGAACACTTTTGAATAAGCCCCTTCACATGAATCCCCATCTCAAGGTGGCCTCTGGGAATCCCAGCCCAATATGTCTGGCGACATGGAACACCTGAAGTCTCAGTGGTGGCCTACAAGCTAGATTCAGCCACGTGCATATTTACTGGCCACTGAGGGCTAGCTGGCCTACACAGGGGGGTTTACATTTTATTTAATTATTTGTTGATATGTTTTAAGTGGAGAGAATGGATTCAGAACATGGAAGGCAGATTTGACAGGGGCATGAGGAAAACTAGCAAGTTCTCCTGCTCCTGAAACTCAAAAGGGATCGTCAGGCAAGGGGAGCATGAGAAAGACAGAGGGAAAGGAATAAGGCAGAGAGGCCGTGGGTCGCAGGAGGGGAACCCAGATCTGAATCATTTCAACAGACAGCAGCGGAGGCAACACCTGGAGCTGGCAGTGCCCCCACTCGGGCCATCACCCAGGAGTCACGTGGGAGCTGAGACAATGCTCACCATCCAGGGTCTACCTGAGAGAGCAGCCTCTCAGCTAAGCAGTGTGCCCAAACTCCTGACCCACAGAAACCGCGAGATAATCAAAGTGTATTGTTTTAAGTCACTAAGTTTGTGGTGATACTGTTATACAGCAATAGAAAACTAGTATAGAGAGGCTACAGGGGAAGTAGAGTGTTTTGAGGAATGATGGATAATTAAGGCTTTTCCTTCCCACCCTCATAGCTCCACCCAGGACGTCCTAAGGCCCCAGGAAGAAATGAAACCCAAGCAGCCTCCCAAAAGAGTCTTAGACACAAGCATTGCTCAGGGGCATCAGCAGAGAGCCCCACACCTGGACAGGGCTGAGGAGTTTGGGAAACCTGTGGAGCAACAGTTAAGGACCAGATGCCCCCAACTCCATGACACAGCACAACGATGACCCACCCATGGCTGTACAATGCGGAGAATCCCAGGAAAGACCAGGAGAAGTTTTCCTCCAGCCGAATGGAATGTAGGCTTGGAATCACAAGTTAAATTTAACATAGAAAATAGCGACTTTTTCTTTCAAACTAAGTTTGAGTACCTGTTACAGATGGAAAGCAAGTTTAGCCCTCGGGCACGTTCCCTGAGGGGAGGCCTGGCTGGAGACTCAGGGCAGCGTGAAGGCTTGTCAACGTGCTCCAGCCCAGGGCCTCTCGGGTCGCTTGTACTTGAAGAAGCTGGGCTTATTACTCATTGCAGGAGGGAGAACACACAACATGGGGGACCACGGGACATCTCAGTACGAGGGTGTTTGGAAGGACTTGTGGTTAGGATTTGGAGAGGGTTTAAGGAAGCTGGGCTTTGCTTGGGAGTAGATGCTGTCAGGAAGTGGAGACCAGTCTGTGATTGGGTGTCTTAATAAATCATACCGCTGGGGATGGCAGACTAGAGTGAGGCTCATGGCGTAATTGGAAAAGCAGCAGCCATCACTCATACCAGCCCGCGTAGGGGATGCTCGATCATTTTTGTGGTTTGAACAACAATGCTCATATTTTGTCTGTGTTCAGCCACATTTAGGGGCTGATCTCATTTTGACTTTGATCCATCATGGTCACAGAATGGTCTTGTCGGCTGTTGCTGTCCTGTGAACATTGCTATATTCAAAGGTCAACACCACGATTGTAGCTGTGAGCAACACCAGCTCAGCGCAAGACCACAGGCCAGCACCAGGGAGGCAGCGGCTGCTTTCTCCCTCTCAAAGTGTTGTTGCCTGGGTGACCCCGGCTAGCTAGGAGTGGGGATCCTTCCAGAGCGCTCTTGTCCATGTCCCACCTCACTGCAGCAGCAATGTCTCCCCTTGCAGATACACTTGACTGATTGTGGAGGACTCCCCCTTGGCAGTCACCGGGAAGGAACATCAGGTGGCCACGTACATGGTGAGGCCCTCTGGAAAACAGTTGTGCAGTATCAACCAAGATGCTCTGACCCATTAATTCCACTTCTGGGAATCTGTCCTAAGGAAATCTTCTAAAATACCTTGAAAAACCATATGTATGAAGATATCTACTAGAGAGTTGTTTAAAATAATAAGACAAATGGTAGAAACCTTAATGTCCAATCATAGGGAATTAGATCAAGGCACTGTTGTTCAGCCAGTAAGATTTAGTGGTAATAGGGAAGTGGTTGCCGGGTTCATGTAAAAATGGGCATCATCTTATTTGATCTATTTTAACAGTATTTAACAAAATTAAATTACTCCATACTTCTGCAAATTCTCAACACCTTCAGGGATTGTGTTGTCAAGCGTTGGTTTTTCTTTTTCTTAAATTAAATGCATAATGGCAAATGGTAATGAGAGTCAGCATAATTTCTGTGAAGTGCTGGTAAGAAAGAGGGCCAATAAAGGGAATTTTGATGACTCCCACTTCTAGAATGAACAACACAAACAAATTACCTCTATCAAATTCCTCTGGTCACACGTAGTCAAACGTCTAGTGCGACTCAATTTTCTCATCTGTAGGACTGGGATAATATTGACCTCACTGAGTTATGGTAAGGGATACACATAACGTGGGTACTTGACACAGTGTTCAGTAAAGCGGGAGTCCCAGTATAGCCTCGATCAGATGACAAAGACCTTCTGCCCTGACTTCCAGAAGGGAAGGACATGGTCATGCACTAAAAAGCTGGAAAGTCTATGACATTTGCTCTTTATAGTCTCTTCTGTTGAAAAGAATATCATTCAGAAAACCACGTGGCTACAGTTTGGACCCACTCAAATGCCTTTAATTATCTCGACTAAGCCTAAAGCTGGAGGTGAGCTGCGGCTTCATTAGGAGCCCAGGCCCTCAGCTTTTTAGGGGATACACCAGATTAAATCCATTCTGGGGTGAAAGCCACACGCCCAGGCAGCCCACCAGCTCCGAACACCAGCGCAGCCTGTCTCTCCACCTACACCCTCCTCACCTTGCCTCAGTCACTACTACATCTGACATGCAGTGACTCTCATCCTCGAGTAGGAGCTGCCCCTTGGCCAGTTCCCACTGCTGAGTTGCTCCACCTTCTAGCTCCGGGGCAATGGGATCATTGACCTCCCTCCACCAGTCCTAAACAGGAGGGGCTCTGGAAGCCACCCCATTCTGGAGAATAGGGGACACATGTCAAATACTTACCAAATTCCCACTCTGTTCGAGGTCCCTTGTAAACAGCTTGAGAACAGGACACAGGTTTGTATTTATTTCTCCTCAAATACTGCAGGAGTGAGAAGCCACGTGCTCTCATAAAAGGCAGGAAGTGATTCCTGTCACATTGGGTCAGATTTGGAGAGGTAGTAATGGAAAGGGATGGGCAGGCACTCCATGAACAGCTTGGGTAAAAAGCACGGATGCCCCAAACTCTGGGCCAATGATTGAGAACAGGGTATGGTTCTATTGGATAAAGCATAGGGTTAAAAAGAAGTGAGGAGAGAAAGGCCTGGAAAAGTGGGCCAAGGACAGGCTGTGAAGGGCCCTGAAGGGACAGTACTGGCTCCAACGATGGCAGAGCCTCCAGTATGAAGGGCTGAGGGTGATATGGTTGGGACAATGGGTTGGTGTCCTCGGAAGACCTCTCCCTGCCTGATCTGAACTTTTGTTGCCTAAGCTCCCCCTTTAAACCACAAGTAGCCCCCAAGAGACCTTTGAAAGAACACACACTAAAACCACAGCCAATTGGGTCAAAGATACTAATTACCATTTTGTAGCAAAGACAACCAGAGATGCCAATCAACCTACGGGAAGGTGTGCAACATCCCGGGAGTCAGGGATGGCCATCTGGCATCACTGGCATCGGTCACTGTAAAGGTGAGAATCGATGACCCGCAATTTTACTTTTTTATCTTCACCATGTAAAACATTGGCCCTGAGGACGTGGGGATCACAACTGGTTTTACAAATATGTGTTCATATGTACGTTTTTAAATACTCTGCTTTATTACCTAACAACAAAATATGGAAATTTCTCAAGTATATATGTATGTTTCCTTGTAATGATTGTGCAATATTCCATGGTATCATTGTCTTACTCAGCCATTTCCCTATTGATGGGCATTATTTCTGTTGATTATATTTTTTGCTGTGCATAAATTTTGAAGCATATCAATATCTTTGTACAATCTGGTGCTTTTGTTTTTATGGGATAGAGTCCCCAGAAAGATATGGGACCCCTCTCTGCCATGTCTGTGAGGGTGCCGTATCTCCAATGGCTGGCTGCTGTGGCCATTCAGAAGCACAGTGGCATTCGAGACCCAGGAGTTTTGCTCAGGTTTGAGTCATCCTAACTACCCAGAAGCCCTCAGGGCTGGAAGAGATCTCCCCTGAAACACTGCCTCTTGGGTGGTTTCATCATGAAATTTGTCATGATCCAGAGAGAAGATCCACTTCTGAGTAGCTTTGATGACCAAACAGTAATGATGGCTGACATTTATCGAGCCTTAACGGTGTCCCAGATGCAGTTCTAAGTCCTTTGACTGTATGAATGTATCTAATCCTCATCATGACTCTATGTGATAAGTCTATTATCTGATTCTGCAGATGAGAAAACCGAGGCATAGAGAAGTTAAGTAACTTGCTCAAGTTCGCACCAATGGTAGGTACTATTTTGTGGGGAGGGGGTGCTACTGAGCTTTGAACCCAAGGATCCTTGCTTCAGAGCTCATTGTTTCCCCTGCTGTATTTGCTGCATTCTTCTAGAAAGGTTTTACAAGGATGTTTACCTTTTTTATTTATTTTATAAGTATTTTCCTGCAACTGGTTTCAAGCTTTGTTCCCTTCTTTAGGTGCCCAAGCTCCCCCTTTAAACTACACATACCCCCCCCCCCCCAAGAGCCACCAAACCTTCACAATCAACACTCTAGCTCACCTCCTGCAGCCAATGGTCTTTCTCTGGACATCGAGTCCGAGAAAAGGGAGACAATTTTGAAAGCTGGGATATGTCTATTCAGAGAAAGAGGCTAACTGCAGACCAGGACGCTGCAGAACTCTGAGATTCAAGGATCTGGTTGCCAGAGGCCATGCAGAGGGCACTGGGAGGCTGGGGGCAGAGGGGCTGACACAGCCAAAGAGGCATCCTTAGGAAGTGGGGAGGGTGCCAGAGCAAGCCCGCCTGCTTTGTAAATGTGAAGGGAAGCACGGGCCACCGAAAGCTGTCTGGTGTTCAAGCAGGGCATCTTGCCCTGAGAGCTGCTTGCTGCGCTATGCCTCAGGCTTACTTTCTGTCCCGGAGATTGCTGCTTATATTAGCGCCGGTGATCAGCCTCCCAGCTACACCCACCCCGGCCCCTGCAGCCCTAACCAGTTCCTTCTGCACAGGCAGCCACATCCCATTTCTAGCCTGCGTCCCATGCCCCACACCCTCTGCCTCTTTGGCCACACTGAACCAGGGAAGGGCTCCCCTAGCAAAGGTCATCAGTGCCTGGTCCCTCTACCTGGCCACCTGAGTTCTCAGCAGCTGCAGGTGACAGTGTCCAGCAAGCTGACACTTCCCACCTCTGAAACTGTCTTTATTCTCTGCCTAGGGACTTCTTCTGGCATAGGGAGCTTGGTTAGAGCAGTGGGGGTGGGAGTGGAGAGAGGCTTACCACCCCCAGATCCAACCCTCAGCCAGTTAGGGTGGGAGTTGGGAGATAAAGGCTCCAGCCTCCCCGCTTTCCTCAGAATGGCAGAGCGTCCCCAGCAGGATGGAGCCCTTGGTGCTCCTCATGGGAACCTGCTCCTTAGCACTGTCATTAGACTTCCTCCTTTCCCTGCCTCACCTGCCCATTGTCCCAGCAAACCCTGAGATTGGTACCTGGGTGCAGCCAGTTGACTTTTGGGGTGGTTTCTGGACACAGGGTGAGGGAGTAGGGAAGCAAGAAAGGGAAGAGAGGAAAACTCAAGAAGGATGTGTTCATTCACACGTTGTTCCCAGGGAGGTTTCTGAGAGTGTCTATAGAACACACCTCAGTACCGTCCCACAGGAGGCCAGGGCAGCAGGCGACTAACCCACCCGACCCTCTCCTTGTTGGCTAGAAATTGCCACTGGGAGGGAGCATTCAATTCCTGGCACTTCTGGGCCATTGTTGGGGAAAGCCTTCAGGCAGGGCAACCCAGGAAGCCATCAGTGTGTACTGGAATGTGATCTCCAGGGTGGGCCTGAGGGGTGTGGGCGGGGCCAGTGGGGGCCCCTCCATCCATGAATCAACTAGGCCTTTAAGCTAAAACAAAGCAGAGGCCTGAAGAGTACAGGCTCACGTGGCATCTGTAACATAACCCCTTGCCCTATTTTGGTCATAGATGATTCTACTTTATTTCCAAATGCTGGCACCCTGAATCTGTCCCGTTTCTGATCCTAAAGGCAGACTCATATTCTGCTCAGCTGAGAAATATGCCTGCAAAGATATGCCTTTCTTTCAGTTTACAGAGGATTTGGGTCTTTATTATGTCGAAGGAAGAAAAAAAAATGGAATACTTATTCCGGCATTAGAGATTACTATTGCGGGATATTGCGCCATATCTTTTTTTTCTGGTGAATTATTAATAAAGCCTGTTTTTGTTTTATGCCTGCTAATAATTTCTAAAAACAGATCTACAACTTCAGCTGTAAGTGCATGTCCATGAATCACTCCCCAGAAACCCAACTCTATGGTTAGCAAAAACCTCTGACAATAAAAGAACTTCATCTTTTCAGCCCCCCTCTCTGGAACCCCTGCAGAATGGCAGACAGACCGAAGCAAGGCCCAGGAAGGCACAAGGGGGAAGGTGAAATAAAGCTTCCCAGGTCAGTCTTCAACAACCTTGTTCAATGAATAATGAAGAGGATGAAAATCTGGGGAAAGGGTATTGAGACAAGTAACTTGCTTACTGCTGACGCTGGGTCAGGAAGGCAAGGACAGTCCCACACAATGTCTCCCAGGCACCATTAGGTGCCCAGCACCACCCTCAGGTCAATCCTAAAGAACAGGTGTTCCTATTCCCAGCTAACAAAGCAGAAAACTGAGATGCAAAGAAGCCTGGGAAATAGCAAATCTAGGACTTGAACCCAGGAAGGTGAGAGGGCTTTGGCCTTGGTCTTCCAAAGACTGTTTACTGCCAATCAAGTGGACTTAAATTTCACATAGTTCATCTTTTCAAGAAAGAAAGGAATAAAAAATTCACACATTGCCCTTTTTCCCAAAGAAGGAATCTTTGAGGATACAAATAAAGCAACTGGCAATGTCTATTTTGGAAACCCTCTCGGAGTTTCTGACCTCTGCCCTCATCCTCCTATTAAGAGTCATGCATTTTATGCTCAACAAATTGACCCCCTCCCAACGTCACTGGGTTAGAGTACTCTCACGTGAAGCACCTCATTCAGTGGATATTGATTTAGTGCCCACGGTGGTCAAATACTGGGCTGGACACTGGGGGTCCAGTGGAGATCCAAACCAGACATAGTCCTTGCTGTAAGTCTACTGCAGGGGTAAGTATTAATCAGGTATAAATTCACCCCCACGATGCCATGAGAGTTCATCTCCAGCAATGGAACCCTCAGGAAGAGACGATTGAGTTACAATCAGAAGTGAAGTAACAATTAACAAGGGAAGAGTAGAAGAAAGAGCAGGCAGAGGACCTGGCACGGGCAAAAGCCCTGTAGTGGGAAAAGGTACAGCTGAAAGCAGATGAGTGAGGCTGTTGAGGGAAACATACATATGCAGGAGGCGGTGGGAGACTGGTGGAGGCCAGGCCTGCAAAATCTCACAGTCCATGTTAAGGAGAGCAGTGGGAAGACAGCAGGAGTTACAAGCAAAGGTGGGACATAATTAGGTTTGCATTGAAAAGATTCTTCTGATGGCAATGCGAAAACTGTGGCAAAGAGGATTGGAAAGGAGCCAGTCCAGAGGTGGTAGCAAGAGTCTAGGGCAGGATAAATGGCAGCTGGGCTCATGTGAGGGTGAAGGAGATAGAGAACCAGAGCCAACACGAGAAAGACTAGGAGATAAAATCATCCAGTCTCCTGAGGGGAAGGAGAAGACAGTATCCAGGATGCCTCTGACCCTTGCAACTGGATAGATAAATTGCAATTCACTGAGATAAAGGAAAGGTTCAGGTATGGTTTTGAGGGGGCTAGGGACTCCTCTGTCCATTTTGGATTCTGAAATGCCTTTCAGGTTCCCAAGAGAAAATGTCAAATGGGCAGCTGGAAAGACCTAAGCTACAGAAGACAATGTGTGAGTCATCCCCTTCGCCGTGGTTCTTAACGCTGTGGTCTGGGGTGGATTCTGGGGAAAAAGGAGGCTTTGAAGGACCCTGTCTCCTTTGCAGGAGTGTAAAGCACTAGGGAAGGCTAATCTAATTCAGAGTGTGTGAGTGAGTGGACCAACGAAAACAGGAAGGTTTCCAGGAAGACAGAGGGTCCATTTGAGGCTGGCGATCAAGAATTTATGATGGAATCAATCTTCCCTGTTGTGTGACGTTCTCCAGCCGCACTCAGCTGCTCTCAGGCAGGTGAAGAGAAAGAGAGCAGTTGGGCTCACAGAAGGTTGGGGAATGGGAGGACGCATGAGCTCATGTTGGACAAGGACGGGGCTGAAGAAACAAGAGAGCTGAAGGATTGTGGCCCTTTCTGTAGAGGGCCACATAGTAAATATTTTAGGTTTTGTGAACCACACCGTCTCTGTCACAATGACTCAGTTTTGCTTTTGTAGCTCAAAAACAGCCAGAGACAGGGCCGGCCGAGTGGTGCGATGGTTAAGAGCTGGCTTGGGACGCCAGAGGGCCCTGGTTCGGATCCCACATATGAGGGCCAATGACACTACCTTCCACAGCTAAGATGGTGAACAACAGCTCAACCTGGAGCTGGGCTGCCGTGAGTCACTGGCAACGGCGTAGGCTGCAGCCCCTGTGGCAGTGGGTTGCCATGGGCTACCGTGTGTAGTCAGCAGCCAGCATGAGCGGCCAGCAGCCGCAG
>NW_017731368.1:5406504-5412591 GCF_001890085.2 Hipposideros armiger
GTCCTCCACAACTAGACTGAAGAACAAAAAGGACAGCAACTTGTCTGTTCCCCTTCCCCCAATTCCCCAGTACTGTTCCCATCCCCCCGATTCCCCAATTAAAAAACAACAACAACAACAAAAAAAACAGCCAGAGACAATATGTACACAGATGGGCAGGGCTGTGTGCCAATAAAACTTTATTTACAAAAAACAGTCAGCAGGCCAGGTCAGCCCATGGTCACAGGCTGTAGAGCTCTGGATAAAGATAAGGAGAAGGGCTTGACTTGGTGACTTCACAAGCGGTGCAGTAATGGTGAGGACGAGGTCCAGGGTGTAGCCAGGCTGAGAGGAGTGAAGGTCTGAGACCACTGCTGACGAGAAGGTTGAGATGCTGAGAGGCCCGGGAGTTAGATGCTGACATCTCCCGGGACAAAGGCAAGAGGGAGAGCGTAATCCAGGCTGCCAAAGTCTTGGGTGAATGAGGGGAGGCTCTGAAAGTTCAGCAGGTGACAGCAGAGAGGGGTGGCTGACCACACCCAGGAAGCACAGCTGGTTAGCAGGGAAGGCAGTAATTGTCTGGAAGTTTCCAGAGGGGAGAGGAATAGACATGGTGGAGGATGTGTTTGAGGCAGATGAGGTGGCCAAGAGAGTTGTCCCACTGAACATCAAAGCTATCCATTCTACAGTGTGAGATCAAAGCCCCCTCAGGAACCCAAAGAAGCTGCTCGTTCTCATGAAAGTACCTACATTCTCTCTCCATTCTCAACCAGATTAATCTTCAAGGAGCCTTTTTTAAACTCTGCCTCTCCCCTTGCACTCAAACCATCTATGGCTCACCACTGCCTAGCAGGTAGATCCCAAACTTCTTAGCAAGACACTGAAATCCACCCCCATATGTCTCCAAACTACTCGTCTAGCTCACTCACCAGTATGCTCCAGCAAGCCAAATATTTACTGTTTCCCAAACCCACTCCCCAAATTCTCACTTCTTCCCTTGTGCCTTTAAGCAGAAAGACCCTTCTCTTTACCTCCAACTGTCAACACCTGTCCCTGTCTTCCCAGCCCAGCTGGAACAGTCTACCCAGGATGGGCCTTCCCCAGAGACCTCGGCAGAGGTGATCTTGCCCTCTCTGTGCCGCCAGATGGGATTGGGGGAGTTCTGAGCCTGTGCAGGCTATGAACGTCGTGTCCCTTTACACCTGAGATTTTTAAACTGTTTGCTCAACACTGGGGGGTGTTGTGGAGGGGACAGAGAAGCAGAACAAAGGAGGGGTCAACCTGTACGGGCAGCCCGAGCACGTCAGCACCAGCTCCTACCTGGACACACCACCCAGTGATGCAGACGCCCTTCAGCAACGCGCTCTGTGACCTGCACGGACCCTTGGGCACTCTCCAACCCACATGCTCGCCATCTCAGACTCTTCCCTGCAACCGTGCATGTTTCCTTAAAAGACATTCTGGTAAATACCACCTTCTCCTTCCCACAGGTTCTCTATGAGTTGTGGCAGCTCTGATATGTCAGCAGTTCTGGGCACCTGACTGAGCTGCCTAGCCCACAGGGCCCAGCACACCCTCCTGCTCCCTGTGCTGTGGCTGGGGGCTGCCAACCTCCCCTGTTAGAGTGCGACTCCACTTGTCCACCTTTGCACCTCAACGGCCCCTGCAAGTACCGGGCAGCCAGTCAGCAGGGCCCTTCTAACACATTTGCAGAAGCCACCTACGCTCTTTCCAATGGTTGTCTCATCCTCACTCCCACAGATGTGGCTCGCTCGCCAGTTTGGAAGGACCCTCAGAATGAACCCTTCATGGCTGAGGGGTGCTCAAACCATGGGAGCCTGAGAAATATGGCGCTGGCCCCAGAGGCGTGTTCAGGAAAGTAGCTACTTTAGGTACTACCCCACCTGGGCTCTGGGGAAAAGGGCTCTGTCCCAGATGGACCCCATCAGTGGCATGATACTTGGGCCACCCAGAGAGCAGGAGCCCCATGTTCACCAGATTCGGTCCTAGATGAGCCCAAACCCTCAAGGAAGTACCATGGCTGGCGGCCCTAAGAGCAGCCTACAGCCCCAGCTTCTCCCAGAGGCCTCGAAGGAGTGGAAACTTCCCGAGCACAGGACCAAGGAAGCAGCAGCTCTTCTGTAGGGCAGCCCCTCCCACCAGTTCTCCCCGGCTCCCAGGGGCAGACTCTGCCCTGGAGACCCAAGATTTTGGTGGGTGTGGCTGCAGCTCCGGGGCAGGGTCCAGCTGCCTTCCCTGGAACTGAAACAATCTGGAGGCACCCACAGGGGCCAGCTCCCCTCATCAATTCTGCATCTTCCTGAAAATGTACTTTTAAGCCCTTTAATTGCATTTCAGAGATAACCCTGCAAGCAAAGTGGCAGGAAGAGAACCCGTAGAGAGAGGCTGGTGGTCAGGCTCTTTGTTTTAAATCAATCAAACATCTGCGACTAATGCAGCTTTGGGCTGCTCCTCAGGAAGCATTAGCCCTATTAGTGGGAGCTGGCAGGAACACAAAATAAGATATTTATGGGCTGGGCACGTGTGCATTACCGCGGGGACTGAGGGGCTGGGTAGGAGAACGGCGCAGGTCAGCATGTCTGCTCGCCTCACCTCAGCTTGCCTTGGGGGGAGTCCGTGTCAAGCTGGGGGACAGAGAGGCCCAGGTCCTCCATCTCAGCACCACATACACCCTGACACAGTCACACACAGTGGAGAGGACTCTGCCTTCCAGTCCTAACTCCGACCAGAGCCGGGCCTCGGGCAAGTCACCCCATCTTTCTGGGCTCTGGGACTCAGTTGTAAAGTGACGGATCTGAGAAGATGTCCTCTGAAGTCCTTTCTCTGAGCCCTGAGCATATAAATGTGTGTGATGGGGTGGAGAGAGATTTTGCTACTTAGGGCAACAACGGTCTCCTAAGAAGAGGGTCCTCTGGATAAACCAGAGAGCCCTGGGCGGTCTGGGTGCTGCCTTTGGGGATCAGGAATGGAGTGACAGCAAGAGAGGGGACTTCGGTGCTCTCAGGAGGAGGGTGAGGAACTGGGACGGGAAGAAGACAGAGTAGAGCGGCAGGTGACACACACATGGCATCAAATAGGGTGGAGCAGCTGGTGAGAAGTGGCTGGTTAAAGACAGGGTACCTGATACAGGATTTCAGGTTGTCTGAGAGCAGTGTGTGATGACTCTACAATCCACAAGTCGTTACTCAAGGTGCAGTTACAAGCAACCGCCTCATGGTTGTTGGGGGAGAAGAATCAAGAAGGAAATGTGCTCTGTGATGAATAACACTAGGGGTGACGGTCACAGAAGAGTCACAAAGACAGGGCAAAGAGCAAGAAAGCCCAGAAATGTGGAAGCAGGCCTCCAGGGGTGGCCCGAGGGTGGAGGCAGAGCTGGGCACCTCAGCTGACCCTGGGCTTTATACCAGCGATGGCGTTCTCCCCCTCATGCCTGACTGTTTGTGACGGACACAGCCCCCTCATTCTCGGGCGGTGGAAAGAGCCAGGGTGAAAGTCGGGGAGACGGACCCAGCTGCTTGTCACCACATGACTCTGTTAGTTATTATTACCTCTGTGTCAGGATTCAGGTAAGAGGCAAAAAATCGCTTTCTTCCGAGGATGGCCTTGCCCGTTAAAGGAGGCCATGGATGTTTGTAAGGCACCGTATCAGTTAACTACTGTTGTGTAACAAAGCACCTGAAAATGAAGTTGCCTAAAACAATGATTTTTTTTTTTTGCTCCAGCTCTGCAGTTTGAGCTGGGCTCAGCTGGGTGGTTCTCCTGTCAGTCATGACAGCGGTCACCCTTCTGGGGCTGGACCCGGGTCATCCACGATGCCCCCCTGCACATGGCTGGCATCTGGAAAGCTATCAGCTCTTCTCCATGTGGCCTCCCCAGGCGGGCGGGATGAATTCCCCACGTGACTGTGGATGCCAAGAGGGAGCCTGGATGCACAAGTGCTTATCGAGCCTCTGCTCACCTCTTATTTGCTGATGTCCCATTAGCCAAAGCAAGTAACGTGGCCAAGCCCAGAGTGCACGAGGGAGGGGTTGATGCAATGGCACGGGGGACAGGAGGTGTGCTTCGTTGGGGCCATGATCGTCACAGGCTACCACAAGCACAATGCTTGGGCCATAGAAAATGCCCAAGAAATGTTAATGCTAACTCATTCCTGCATGCCGGCACCATGTCTACTCCTGGGCAGGGCTCTCAGAAGTTTGAGAGCGCGTGGAGGCATGTCAGTGCACGGCCGCCACCAGCAGAGTGTAGCCTGGGCCTGAGGACCCCGCCTGGTAGACAGCCTGATGGTTACTGATATTTACCAACATGCTGAAGGGAGACACCCCTGACGAGGGCCTGTGGAGCTGCCTCCCTCTCACTCTGGGTGTGTGCTGGACAGGATGCGTGGGCTCAGGGCACACCAACCACCATTCCCCTCCTGCAGGCCTTCTCAAGGCCCCTCCTCTGGGCTTCATAGCTGGGACCATGAAACAGTGTATGGACAATGGTGGCCCCCGGTTCTCCACTCACCGCCCCTGCCTTCTAGCTCCCTAGAGAAGGACAGAGCCCAAGCTTCAGGGAAGAGTCAGGCCCTCTGTCTGCTCCTCTGGAGGCAATGCAGCAGGCACAGCGACCCCCAGCCCTAGTGCCTGGTGCCAGGCTGGGGCAGGACATCCACAGCAGGGGCAGTCTCTGTTGGCACATTTGGTGTGTGTCTGCGTTGGCTGGTCTGGGTGTAGACCTGGCCCAAATGAAGACCATAGGAGTAGGACAGACTCAGCCACTCACATGCCTCTCCCACCCCCAACACTGCTCCAATTGGTCCCAGCTCCACCCACACCGGCCTCTTGGGGTTTCTCACACCACCCCAACTTTCTCCCACCTTGGGGCTTTTACACCTAATGCTCCCTGTCCCCCAGCAGCCCTCTCCTTCCCCTAGCCAACACCTCCTCTTCCTTTAGACCTCAGCACACATGCCTCATCCTCAGAGGTCTTCCCTGCCACCTGTGTCTCCAAGCTGAAACTGACCATCTACTACCCTCTCCTGAAGCACCCAGTACTTTTCTTCGTAGTGTGTATCTCAGCTTGTCATTGCGTATGTATGTGTGTGAATATTTGCTAAGCATCTGTTTCCACATCTCATTCTCAGCTCCTTCACTGAGAGCAGGCACTGCCTCTGCTTTGTTCATCACTCTATCCAAGCATTTAGAGGGTGCCCGGAATCCAGCTGGCATTTAATAAATGTCTGATGAGTTAATTAACCGACATGCATGGAGCTTGATTTGTGATTGAGTAATGGCAGAATTGCCACTAATACCCTTGCTGACAGCCTGGGAAACTGTGAGGAGAGGACAGGAGGAGAGTCAGGTGGCTGGGGGGCGGGGGCCAGGGGGGGGCGCCTGAGACTTGTCCAGTCATTCTCGTGCTCTGCCCAGCACAAGAGGTCCTCAGCTCTTAGCCACCGGCTTCTAGCTGCAGCCCAGAGAGGGCACAAGAGGCAGTACTGGGAATCGAGAATGGAGGGGGACCCCTGGGGCAGCTGGCTACTCAGGGGTCCCACTGGAGATGACCACAGCTTAACTCATGCCCCGAAGGTGGAAGGCGAGACCTGGTGGCCAGGTAGCTGAGCTTGTGGTCCCCTCTGTGTCCCTCTACTCCTCCCCCTACTCACTCCTCAGCTCTCCTATCCAACCGATGAGAAATCTTGACAAAACCATCTACTTCCCACAGCTGCGATGGGCCCAGGAGAAGGAAGACAGCCTCTCCCTCTGCTCTGCCTGTTGCCTTCACTCTTCTCTCCTGCCCCGTCTCATCTTCCTCATTCACGAAGCCCAAGCTCGTGGGTAACTCCAGATCCTGGTCATCTCTGGATCCCTAGGACAGGGCTTGAAATACAGCAGGGGCTCCATAAATGCATACTGCATGAATGGAAATGTTTTGTTATTGTGATTATCTGTGAATGGATATGGTGTTGAAGTCCCCTGAGTTTCCTAGGGGGCTAAAAGGAAGGTCTGAAAGGGAACTGCTGCAAGCAGTGGGCACGCAGGTGAGGCCATTCCCGAGGTCAGCATCTTCCCTTTGGGAAGTATAGATGGATGGTGTTGTCTA
>NW_017731368.1:5415113-5422444 GCF_001890085.2 Hipposideros armiger
CCTTGGGCTTGCAAGCTTGTGCTTCAATATCAAAGTCTTTAGGAGCCCCCCTGTGACACCTTTCCAAAGATGTCACCCTTTACCAGTGGAGAGAACCTCCATAGTACCCAGAGCTAGAGTGTCTGCCTTTCAGCCAAGGACACTGAAGTCAGCTTTCTGAATACACTGGAAAGAAGTCTTTCCTAACAGTCCTTCACCCTCCTCCATTTACAGATGCTCCTCAACTTATGATGGGGGTTATGTCCCGAGAAACCCATCATAAGTTGAAAATATCTTAAGTGGAAAATGCATTTAGCACATTTAACCTACTGAACATCATAGCTTAGCCTAGCCTACCGTGAAAGTGCTCAGAACACTTCCATTAGCCTATAGTTGGGCAGAATCAGCTAGCACAGTGAATACAATGTAGAGCACTGGCTGTTTACCCGCGTGATCCCGTGGCAGACAGGAGGTGCAGCTCTCTGCTGCCCAGCCTCACGAGAGAGCGTTGTACTGCAGAACCATTGCCCAGAAAAGATCAAAATTCAAAGTACGGTTTCTACTGAGTGTGTATCACTTTCACACCATCATAAACTAAAAAACATCCTAAGTCAAACCATCACAAGGTGGACTGTCTGTACTCCCTCCTGCTGGCCGCCTTCCTACTGCCCGTCCTGCAGTGAGAGCAGCTCCTGAATTATAGCCTTGAACTGGAAATGAGGATGAGTGTGACTGACTCGGCTCTCCCGCAGAGTTCCTTGTCAGTGGTGAGTGACTCGGAACATGGGTGCTGAGCAGCACACGGCTGACTGAAATGCTGGCCCTTGGCTGGTGGGGCAGCAACTTGAACATGAACCCTTTTAGGAGAGCGCTCTGGGGGCTGGGTGTGCCTGTGTGTAGGGATCAGTGACACAGAGTCACCCACCTGAAGCTCTACACCAGAGTCCCTGACTGAAGGAGTTGCTGTCCCCCGAAACCAGAAGTAGACAGTGCTCAGTCTTAGTTGTGGGTGGGCATAGCCCACCATCCCTCTCAGGAGTCGAACAAGCAACCTTGAGCTGAGTGGCCGAGAGCTGCCGACGGGCGGCTGGATGGTGACTGGACTTGGAGCTGAGCTAGCTGCACCCTCCACAACTAAGACTGAAAGACAACAACTTGGCTGGTCCCCTTTCCCAATTCCCCAGCACTGTTTCTCTTCCCTAATTCCCCAATAAAATCTTAACAAAAACAAAACAAACAAACAAAAAAAACAGTAGACAGCGCTCCAGAGGGAGACCGTGTGCTGAAGGACTTTCCCTCGCACTTGTTAGCTGTGTGACACTGGGAAGCCACTCACTTTCTTCATCTTCAAAACAGGATAAATCACTGAATTCACTCAGCCTTCCCTGGGCTCTGGACACGGAGAATCTCATCTCAAAATGTGTCCCAAAGGTGATTAAATCTAGACCCCGTCAAGAGGAAGGAAATTTAAACCAATGCCCATAAATGGCTAAAACCCTTGTAAACAGGTCACTTCAGCACAGGGTGGGAAGCGTCATGATGACATTAGGTGGGGGTGCTGGTGGCAGAGGTGGCCCCCGCTTCCCTGGGGAGGTGGTCCAGGGGGCAGAATGCCACCTGATCTGCTGTCCAGCTCTGCAGGTGCCAGATGAGTGCTCACTAACTCAGTGGCCCTTGGGGACCAGGCATACAAAGGGGGTATCAAAAATGGGAAAGGGAGGGACCATGGCCACTACAGATGACACACTCCCTCCAGGACCATGTGACACGCAGGCCCAGTGTCACCAGAGCTTCTAGCTATCAAGAGAAGCTGGAAGCCTGGGCTTCTATGTGAAATTTCCTAATTTGCAGAAGTTGGCAACTCATTCCATTAAAATAGCAAAATCTCCTAACCAGCTCGTCATGGACCAAACCAAACATGTTCTCCCTATGTGCTGGGACTGCACGGAAGTGGTTCCTCGGGTGCAAGGAGTGGGTGGAGGGAGTGAGCAGCCCCACGCTGTGGGGCAGAATGATTCAGCCAGGGAAGTGGGTGTGTGATGGAGAGAGGGAGTCAGTGGGTGGATCAGACTGCTCTGAAACCTTGCTGGAGAGGCACTCCTCACCCACAGGGCCCTGTCTGTCTCTGCAGGCCAGCAGCTGCGGCAGGGTGACTTGCACGTTTTGCTGGCAAAGCATCCTCCCTCTGGCTGGGGCAGAGAACAGCTCCTCCAGCTGCTGTGCCCCTTGTCCAGGCTGCCGGGCCTGGCAGCGGGACTGCGGGATGGGGGTGGCATCCTGCTCCCCACCCCGCCCCCTCTGGGACTCCTGTCTGCAAAGCCCAGTGGGTCTGGCCAGTCCTTAGGACTCATCCTCCCGCCCCTGTAGATGGTTCCCCTTTCAGGCTCTGCCTCCCCGTCTAGTCTCAGACAGAGACACAGTCCCTCTCTGCCGGTGGGTATTGGCTAATTGATAGGGATTTTGCTGCTTCTGCTCCAAAGGCAGGCAGGAAAGTCCCCGGGTATCTCTTTGAAGGGGGACGATGACTAAGGTGGAATGATTTCTAATTGTCCTAAATCATGCTCTCTTGGAATTGGAAGGGGTCTTCTAATGCAGTCCACCCCTGTTTTCACCCTGAGGGCCCATGAAAACATCCAGAAAAGTGGGAATCCACTCAGGTTTCCCCAGCCTGGGGGTGGGGGACAGGCCTCCTTCCTAAGGGGAGGGGTCTCTGTCCTTGCACACCATGACAGCTGCACACAGCACTCTCCTCTCCCTTCACTTAACAGAAATGTTTCCTCTTTTTGAAATGTGAGATTAAGAAAGCCATTTCACAGCTAAAAAACAGACTTGCAGACTCGCTCTTAAGAAGGCTTTGCTGATTCTCCAAAGTATTCCAACGTGTTGATATAAATAATGGTTGCTAAATTCAATGCTGCAGAAGTAAATGATTCAAGTACACTGTTCCTTTCTCAAGCCTTTCTGACTCTGCAAACGAGATTTACCCGTGAAGTTTATTCCTGCAAGTTTGTAACCAATTCTACTGAAGACCCTTGAGCAGAACTCTCATCCCCCAAATAAAGTGTTTTAATACAGAAGAGTGGATGGCTTAAAGCGCCCGATTTCCTCCTCGTGGAACCACTTCTGTTAATGAAGTTAATAAGATAAAAGCATTGCTGTTTTCCATTAAATTGGATTGCTCTCAAAAGAAATCAAAACCCAAACTTTAAATATAAAAACCATTTCAAAACACGGACATTAAGAGAGGTAGGCTGGAATATCGCCTCCCTTGCTCGATACACGAACAGACCTGGGAATATCACTGAACCTCTCTAAGCGGCAGTTTTCTTCAGGCAAAAGGGGGTTAAAATCATAGTCCTGATGGCTACCCAGAGAGCCCTGTGCTCACAATATGCACACCTTTCTGTTTGTGTGTTAGGCTTTAATAAAACGTTAACTACGTATATAGTAGTTCTTGTTCACACCTAATTCCCAGGAATATTGGGAGAATCAAACAGGGTGGCAATGACCAGTGACTTTCAGACTGCCAAGAGTTAGAGGAGGACAACCATTATCACAGAGCAGGTGGCCCTGCTCCCCCACACCTGTCAGGCTGGGACAGTGGGCAGGGAAGAGGCTGGAGAAAGACAGGTCCCACCCACCTGCACCAGCTATGCAGCGTAGGCATTACTGAACTTCTCTGTCCCAAGTTATCGGCCTGTGAAGTGGACACAAGAATCATTGTGTCACGTGATAAATGCCAACGGGGTGTGCTAACTATGCAAATACGAATGCCCACACCTCTCTCCTCCCCTCACCCCTCCCATCTAAATACCCAGAGGCCTCCGCTTTAGTTCTTTCCTTGTGCTCTCAGAGGCTGCTGTAGTCTGCCCAGGCCCCCCGCTGTACCCCCTGCCTGCTTGTCCTGTGTAAGGACGCCTTTGGGGCCAAACGCTACTGAGCAAGATGACATGGACGAGGCATACATGGCAGAACCCGCCTAAGGGTCCACCCTGGTGTCCCGATTCCAGGCCTTCGCAGGCCCCCATCTCCCCTTCTGTGTTCACAGGTCACCCTCTTTATTCAGGGGCTGAACCTCCCCCAGCCTCAGTATCCTTGTGGGTAAAATAAAAATAAAAGGAATGAGATTCAAGATAACAGATTCAAATTCAAATAAGAGATTCAGGCGGCGGGGCAAGGGCGGAGGCGAGAGCCTTCACTGTCTGCGCATCTTTTTCGGGCTTCGAGGGTGAGCTGAGGCGCCCAGGGCCGCAAAGACAGAAAGTGGCAGTGAGGGTTTGAGCCGAGGTAGCCTGACCCAAGGAAGGGTCTCACTCCCACTGAGGCTGAAAGTGATCTGTGGGGGGCTGGGGAGGCTAGACCCCCATCATCTCCTTGTCCCCCTGACATCCAATCAAAGTGAAAGCAGAGGGTTTGCTATGACACCCAGTCTGGGACAAACCCTGCTGCACACCCGCACTGAGTGGCCACCCAAGCCTGCTTTCTTCCCACCACTTTGATGCAGAGACAGCAGCTGTGCCAACTTGGAGCTGCCCCCAGCAGGGAGGGCGCGGACGGCGAAGCTGAGCCTCTCTCTCAGGACCTGCTTTCCCAGGCCCGCTATCTAGGTCACCCTTCCAATCCCTGGTGTGATGACTCACCGCTGCCCTCTGTCACGGCCTGATAAAGAACTTGAGCCATTAAGAAATGGAACAAATCACTAAATGGGAGGTACAAGAGAGACCCAGGATTAAATTAGTTCATTATTCATAAATCATAAATGACTTCCTCTCCCTGATGTGTATCTCTATCTCCGTCTGCTGGACTTGAAGCAGTGACAGCCTCCTCCCAGCAGGAGGGCAAGGACTCAGAAGGTCCCACTCTTCATGAATGGGGACCCCAGGAGCGGCAGCCAGCTTCAAGCTGGGGCACGAGAGCTAGGCTGGCCCTGGCCCCTCTTGGCTGAGGGCTGCTCTCTGGGCTGCAAGATCATGGAATCAAGCAGCAGGGCCCGCTGTGCCATGGACATGGTTCCGCTGCCTGAAGTGGTGGGTAGGGCTGAGCTACAATAGGTGTGTCACCTCTGAGGGCCATGTCACCTTTGAGGGGCCTGTCACCTCTGTAAGCCATATCACCCCTTAGGGGGTGTGTCACCTCTGAGTGGTGAAACGCATGTCACCTCTGTGGAGCATGTTACCTGTGAGGGGCATGTTACGTCTGGGCCATGTCTCCTGAGGGGTGTGTCATCTCTGAGGGGTATGTCATCTCTGAGGGGTGTGTCATCTCTGAGGGGTGTGTCAGCTCTGAGGGGTGTGTCAGCTCTGNGCAGCCCAGCTCCAGGTCGAGCTGTTGTTCAGCATCTTAGCTGTAGAGGGCAGTGTCACTGGCCCTCATATGTGGGATCTGAACCAGGGCCCTCTAGCGTCCCAAGCCAGCTCTTAACCAACATGCCACTTAGCTGGCCCTGTACCTGCATTTTAACAAGATTGTCATATGGCTGGCATGGGCCGTGAAGGTTGAGAAGAGCCGGTTTAAACACCAAGCACGCCAGGTTGGTCTAACCTTGGGCTGGGGAGTGATGGGAGGAGGTCTCTGCAGACCATGGCTGGGCCCCGTGGTTGGGAAGCCTTTTCTCCTCTCTGCAGGGGATCCCGCCGGCTTCAGATTACACCTCAAATTCCACTCTGGGTGGAAAGCCAGATGTGAGCCCAGGTATAGGATGGAGACTACTCTCCAGCAAGACCTGAAATCTGATGTGAAGTCTTCCTGGTCTAGAGGATCTAAGGAGCCAAGTCACCCCCACGAGCAGTGAGGAAGGGGGTTTTAGCTGTTCCTAGCTGTTCAGCCCTCAGAACGGTGGGCTGAGGGCTCCTGTGCAGAATTCATGCATAAAGAAAAGCGTGATGTCCTATCGTAATATTTAGGATGCACCTGCTGTCCACCTGTCTGAAGACCTGCTGGGACCAATCTACCCCAATGGTCTGTGTCTCTTGTTGTTCAACATCAGCTCTAATTTGCTGGGCAACATGAGGCAAGGCCCTTGACCTTTCTGGGCCATAGTTCCTCACCCGAGTAGAAAAGACTGTTGTAAAATACTGGCTGTGTTTGAGCCTAGAGAGTATCTCTCTTCTCTTCTGGACACTCTTAAAGGACACTCTTGTCTGAACAACTCTCCAGGCAAACAAAACAAAACAAAACAAAAAAAAACAACTAGAAATTTGTCTCCAACATGAAATCAATCACCTTAAAGCAACCCTTTGACCATGTCACTTTGCTGCTCAAATGACTTCTGAGACTTCCAAGACCTGTTATATTCATCCCAGATTCCTCACCAGGGGACCCAGTCACATCTTCTGCTTCCTCTCTCTCCAAACCCTTGGCCCAGGCAGGTCTGAGTCTCCTGCCAGCCATGAAGGCTGACTTGCACTTCAGAGTACGTGTTCCTGGGCTCCTGAAATCTCACCTTCTCCCCCTTCTCCTCCTCCAGGAAGTCTCCCCTGGTCGTCTCCATCACTCCAGCCAGACATGAGCGCTCTTTCATACTTTTATCTGCACTCCCATGTAGCCTAGAAAGGAAGCTGTCCCTCTGTGGGGCTGCCTCAGGGCCAGGCCTCTCTCCTCAACCTTGCTGCCTCTCCTCGGGAGCCCAGCAGTGCCTTCCCCACCATCAGAGTATTTCTCACACTTTTTACTAAAATTTCTTTGAGGCAGAGGGCATGATGAAGTCCCCTGAGTCCTCTAGGAGAACAGCCCCAAGCAGCCTCCACTTCCCATCTCTCCACAAGCACAACATCGCTTTGCTTCTGTTTTAACATTAAAATTCATGAACTTTTGCATTCCACACAATCTTAGGTAAGTGTTTGTTTTAACATGAAATCTTGACTTCCCCCATCCCAGTCGTCCAGCCCACGTGATACTCTGAGGAGGAGCGCAACGTCTGGTTGCCTCTCACACAAGCGGTCTAAGGCCAAAATGCCAAATGTTGAGCACATGAACTAGAGTGAGGCAGGCAGTTCCAAGAGAAGGCCACCTCCCCACCCAGCCAGCAGAACATCAGACGACTGTGAGAAAGAGTCCAGGCTTTACGTTTGTAACCCATTCTCTGGCAAAGCCCTTTAGAGCCTGCAAAACACCTTTGCAACCTGAATACCATCTCATTTGGGTCACAATAAAATGGAAAGGAGGGGAGGAGTTATTGTCCTCATTTACAGACAGGTTCCGGGCTACCTGAAGCCCCATAACTAGAAAATGATGCAGGCAGAGCTGAAAACACTTTCCAATTTTTCTACTACATGGAGTGTCCTGTTATTAGAACAGCTGGTCAACCAGCACGACCCAGGACAGGAATTCCACCTTTCACAGAGGACATGTGG
>NW_017731368.1:5431549-5437116 GCF_001890085.2 Hipposideros armiger
GGCATTAGGAAGGTTGAGAACCACTGTTCTAATGAATTATTGAGCCTGAAGTGGGGGGTTGTGGGAACCTCTAACTTTGTAGCAGACCAGGCAGAAGTGTGGGTGGCTTGGACACTCCATTTGTAGTTGGCATCTGAACTAAGGGCAGTCTTGTGGAACTGAACCCATAAACCTTATGGAGTGTAATGGTAACTCTGGGTAGTTAGAGTGTCAGACTTGAATTGTTGGTCACCCAGCTGGTGTTGGAGGATTGCAGAACTGGTGTTGGAAATTACCAAGTATATTTGGTGTCAGGGAAAAAAACATCACACCACCTGAAAGCAAGGCCTTTTGTGTACATTCTCATCAGTCAGTCGTGGCTGTGGGCTGCCCTGGGGAGGAAGACCTAACCCAGGTGAGGTGTTTCCCATTGGCCGAGGGCAATTCTTGAGGAGGGCAGCTGTGAACTTTCAGCTTCCATTGCTCAAGAACCTCGGGGATGAGTACATCATCCCAGAGAAAGGGTCCTGGGTATAACACCAATGGCATCCAGTGTAGTCAATACCATGAGATATCCCTGATTCTCTCAGAGAAGGCACTGAAGGGACTGACCAGAAAAACCAGTGGCAAAGCCTTGTGGCCAAGACAAGGACAACAAAGCAGTAGATCAGACAAGGGCTGTAGGCCATGGAGGGACAAGGACATCACCGCAGATGCAGAATATCAATATGCATTGTCACAGCAGGAGGGTGTCACCCCAGGGATACCAGTGTGGACAGATGATGTCAGGAACCAGATGGCCCCCTCACCCACCACCAAGGCCTGGTCACCACATACCATCACTGCTGGCACTCTACCCAGGGACAAGGGGAAAGAGGAAAAACCCTGAACTGACTAAAATTAACTTTTCCATCACCAGGCAGAACAGGACTCCAGGACAGATATGGGAAACAGTTACAGAAAAAGTTACATTGGTTTGCCTACTCGCTGATTTGCAATCACCACATGTGCTCCTACTAAAACATAAAAGAATGTCATTAACAGGAAAAGCACTATTAGCAAGTTCATTAATCATGATCATTTGCACACTTCCATGGTCAACCACAATGCTGGTGGTTGAAACTGAGGCCTCCCTATTTAATGACAGTGTTTCTCAATTAACAGTTCATCCCCTACCCTGGGCCTGCCCTGGCTTTCAGTGAAAGATAAAGTGCCTGGATTTCCCCATTGTTATTTGCAGGGGCTCCCCGCTTACTTGGGCAGAGGGCCATGTTTGGTGTTTCTGGGATAATCATGTGTGGTTGAGTGAACAGGTCCATTTTCAATGATGCTGCTAACAACTTGGCCTTGACTAGGAACCCCAAGCTGATTAAGAACATCCAGGCCCCTCACAGGGCAGCTGGGTGACCCTAGAAAATGACTTCCCTTAACCTCAATCTTCTCATCTGTGCAGTAGGGATAATAGAATCTTCCTCAAAAAACTTAAAATGGCACAATGCATGTAAAAGGGCCAGGAAAGGGCCTGGCATGCAGCACTCAATTCATACCAGGTATTAATAATATATGCTATTTTAAAAACTTTTATTGACGCACCCAGACAGAAAGGTGCACATACTATAATGGGATGGCTTGATGAATTTCCCCAAACAGGACACACCCATGTAACTAGCACCCAGATCACAGAAGAGAACATCGCCAGGGCCCCAGAGGCCCCTCTGTCCCTTGTGTCAATACTCTCCCCACAATGGCAGCTACGCTCCTGACGTCTAATAGCACAGACTGCCTTCGCCTGGTTTTGTGTTTACATAAGTGGACTCATACTGTGGGTACTCTTCTGTGTCTGGCTTCTTTTACTCCACACTACGTCCATGCCATTCACTCACGTTGCACACAGTTGTCCTTTGTCCATTGTTTTACGCTGTTCCGTTGTGTAAATATACCTTGATGTATTTACCCATTCTTCAATTTAATGGGCTTTGAGATAGTTTTAAGTTCAAGGTGAATATGAATAAAGTTGGCATGAATATTATTGCCTAAGTCTTTTTAATTTAAACTTTGTATTTTGAGATCATTGTAAATGCACATGTGGTCATGCGAAATAATACAGGGACCTGGTGTGCCTTTTACCCAAGTGCCCCCCAATTATAACACCTTTCAAAACTATAGTGCAATGTCACCACCAGGATACTGACATTGATACAATCCACTGTGAATTGTGTTCAGATTTCCCTGGTTTTACTGGTACTCATCTCTCCCTCTCTCTCTCCCTCTTTCTCTCTCTCTCTCTCTCCCTCTCTCTCTCTCTCTCTCTCTCTCTCTCTCTCTGTTGTGTTCTACACATTTTTATCACACGTGTAAGTTCATGTATTCACAGCCACCACAGTTAAGAACTTGACNCTCTGAGGGGTGTGTCAGCTCTGAGGGGTGTGTCAGCTCTGTGGGGTGAGGGCATGTCAACTCTTCAGAGCAGATTACATCTGCAGAGTATGTGTC
Source organism: Hipposideros armiger (assembly GCF_001890085.2). Classification (NCBI taxonomy): domain Eukaryota; kingdom Metazoa; phylum Chordata; class Mammalia; order Chiroptera; family Hipposideridae; genus Hipposideros; species Hipposideros armiger. The sequence continues at coordinate 5,434,022 of NW_017731368.1, forward strand.
CCTGGTATGTGATATAACTTCTGAGGGACGTCTCATCTCTGATGGGCATGTCTCATGACTGAGAGTCCTTTGATGCCTTCCTGTCACAGCTGGGGACAGGACCAGCCTGGGTCTCTCCTGGGGGGGAGGCATCTATCCTGCTTGGCATGGAGCCAAGAAGGAGAAAGACCAGCCAACGCAGTGCCAAGGCCACCAGGACGTCTGCTCCCCAAGCCTGGGAGAAGATCTCTGCTCTGCTCTCAGCCACAGCCCCTCCCTGCAGGTCTGCAAGCATTTACCGCCGGAAGGAGGAAGGAGCCAGGACTGGTCTCAGGGGTCTGGGAGGAGGCCTGGTCAGGCTGGGAGGGAGTGAACCCAGGAGAATAGCGGAAATGGACTTGAGAGAGAGGTGCCTCCCCCTGCTGGCCACGGCCGGGAACAGTAAAGCAAGAGACAGGGGTAGGAAGTGATCAAACACGCTCAAGCTATGAGAGGTTTATAACGTTTGATAATGCGTGACTCGGAGGCCACGTGTCAGTGATTCCCAAACAGCAGTATTGTGGACTACTCGTATGAGCGTGTTTTCCTAAGCAGGGCTTACTGGACTTGTGCAAATAAATGGCTGGGACTACTCCCTAAGTTACCCCAACATCTTTTTTGTACTCTCAAGGGCTGGGTGCGTTCCAAAGGTGAGAGGAGGCTGGAGCGGAGATGTAGGGAGGTGAAAGGGGGGTCCAGCAGCTCAGCGGTGTGCCAGTCCCCGCCAGCAAGAGGTAGACACAGGTTCTTACATGAACAGCACTGAGTGCCATGTGCTGCAGGCCTGCCACGTGCGAGCTACTCTCCGAATCCAGCACTAATCCTGTATTCATTTCACAGAAGAGAAAATTGAGGCCCCGTAAGTGACTTGTCCAAGCAAGTGGCTGGGCCAGGCATTTAACCCAAGTCTGAAAACGTTCAAAGCCCATGCTTTATTCACATCACCATGCGACCTCTGAATTTGGGCCCATCAGAGAGACTGACATGCTCTTATCTGACTGCAGCCAAAGCAGGCATCTGCAGCGCCCTCTTGGTCTTGCCACACTCCTGGCTGTGCTGACATTCTAACTGGGAGGAAGGTCAGCGTTTTCCATGTTCTCAGTATTCCAATTCATCTTATCCACTTTGATTCTCGGATATGATCCCGTCCCACCCCGCCTCTTGCTTAACTGTTCCCTGGGCGAAATTCCAGTCTTAGCCCAAAGAGCTCTGTGCCTACTGAAGCCAGAAGTCAGGACCTCCTCCCTGCCGTCTCACCCAGCTCCTCTGCAGCACGCTCACAGACTCTGCCTGCGGCTGACACACAGAGACAGCGCCCTGGCCCGTCACTGAAGCTCAGAGACCTCACAAGCCATCTGACTTGACACTGATTTTTTACGGCTTTGCAAATAGTTGCCTTAGTTCCCTTCCTCTGAATGCATCTCAAAGTTAAAGGGAGAAAAAGAAGTCTTTTACAAATCTACCAGCTATCTTAATTAACATGCGGAATGCTTTTCTGGCAGTGCACCGGGCTGTGATAAAACGGGAAGCTTCTTAACACAACATATATTTAATCCGTGGCATTCGTTTCCACATGAAATTCAATCAGATATTTTAAGGGCGTTAACAAGGGCTCTCAGATCAGGCGGTGAAAAAAAGACAGGTGTGACAAATACACTCCAGCTCCTGAGGTGTTTTATCAAATGATAATGATGGCGTGTGGGGCGAGGTTGGAGGACAAGCCTTAATTCTAATTCTGTGCATTGTCAAAGAGGGTAAGAGAATGTATTGGACAGTGCCCAGGCAACCTAACCACCTATTGCCTCTGAAAAAAATCAATAAGACTTGCTCATTTGTTCTGTTTCTCTGGGAACTCTAATTCGGGACTGCTCTGTGTCAGGCATGAAGGGAGGCAGTCACTGACGAATAATGCTCTTCAGGTCTCTGACCCCCTGGAAGCCACATTCTAATAAGAAGGAGGGATGGACAATAAGGCAGGTAAACAAAGGAAAGCAGTCATCTCCAGTTGGGTCACGTAACAGGTAAAGGAGAGGGCGTTGGGGTAAGGCACCTGTGAGGAGTTGTTTAAGGCGAGTCCTGAAACAGGAAGGAGGGACCTGCCTTGCGAAAAGGGAACAGCCTGTTCAATGTCTCTGAAGCTAGAGGCCCTGGGTGTGGTGGGGACAGAGAGAAGGCCAGTGGAGCTGGACGTGGTGAGTGCTGAGAGGTAAGCCTTCCACCGTGTCCTTCCTGTTCTCCAATTAAAGGTTCCGTCTGCTACAAATCTGTGGGGGAAGGATGGTGGGTTTGGCCGCTGGTAGTAGCTTACTATGGAGAGAAAAATAAAGCTGTATCTCTCGTCGCACGGAAATGGGAACACCTGACTACCCCAAGGTCTCTCTCAGTGTGAAGGTCAGCAAAAACAAGGAGTTAATAGGAAGAGAACAAGAGAAATAGCTCCGTGTTGTTGAGATGAGAAAGGGTGTCTTAACATAATCCAAAAAACACAACCTTCAGATGGTAATTGGATGAACTTGACTACATCAAAATTAAGGATTTTGTTCAACAACAACAAACCACATTAGACAAAGCTAACGCCTGGGTGGAAAGTTGGAGAAGGTTTTGCATTGTCTAAAATAAGGGGATTAGTATTTAGAATAAGGGTTGGCAAGCTACGGCCCACAGGGCCAAAGCTGACCGGTTGCCTGTTTTTATTAAAAAAGTTTTATTGGAGCACAGCCACCGCCATTCATTTATGGGGAGGGGAGAGCAGCTGGAGATAAGAAGTTCCATCACCCATGGCCAATGATTTAAGCAATCATGCCTACCTAATGAGACCTTCATAAAACCCCCCGAATGACGGGATGGAGAACTTCCAGGCTGGCGAACACACTGAGGTCCTGGGAGGGTGGTGGCCTGGGAGGGACAGGGACACTCCATGCCCCTTAACCCCCTTCCCCTCTATTTGTTGCCCGGTGTATTTCTTCCCCTTGACTATTCCTGAATTGTAGCCTTTATAATAAGACAGTAATGGTAAATAAAGCACTCTCCTGAGTTCTGTTGAGTTGTTCCAGTGCAGCGGTTCTCAACCTGTGGGT
>NW_017731368.1:5439501-5454823 GCF_001890085.2 Hipposideros armiger
TGTCACCACCAGGATACTGACATTGATACAATCCACTGTGAATTGTGTTCAGATTTCCCTGGTTTTACTGGTACTCATCTCTCCCTCTCTCTCTCTCTCTCTCTCTCTCTCTCTCTCTCTCTCTCTCTCTCTCTCTCTCTCTCTGTTGTGTTCTACACATTTTTATCACACGTGTAAGTTCATGTATTCACAGCCACCACAGTTAAGAACTTGACCAGTTCCATCATCAACAGCCAGTGGGGGATATGTGAGCGACTTGAAGCTGAATGACACATCAACCCGCAATTTTGTGAGACACCCTGAGCCAGAACGCCATGGCTAAGCTCCTGACCCTCAGAAATTGTGTCCATAATGTTTTGCTGATTTAAGCTGCTAAGTATTGAGGTAACTTGTTATACAGAAATAGACTAATACAGATACCTATATCAGACAGCAATCCCACCCCTGTCGTCTAAATCCCATAGAAATTCTCACAAAGTACCAGGAGGGTCATCATGGTGCTTTTATGCTGGGGACTTAGAAGCAGGCTAGTGTCTTTCGCTAGGGACACGGATAAGTAAATTGTGACCATGCATACTTTAGAATTATACACAGCACTCAGGAGCAAAGCAGACATCTATAGATCGACATGTAAAGTGAGAGAAGTGGGAACCAGGATGAGATGTAGAGCAAACTTCCATTATGTAAATTAAAAACTGGCACAAGAAAGTCTTGCATATTTTACAAGGCTATATACATGTGTAAGGATATACCCCAAACCTTTGAAAGGGTGGCTAAGGGTGGCATGGGATGGAGAGTATGCATCAGGAAGTTTCAAAATGACTTCCATGAGAAGAACAAAATTTTAGAACATAAGATGAAAACAGAGGAGAATATCTTTATGACCATGGAGTGGAAAAAGATTTCTTCACTGAGACACGCAAAGCACAAACCTTAAAGGAAAAGACTGATAAATCTGGCAACATCAGAATTTAAAAACTTTTGTACAATAAATGCCATGTAAAGAATGAAAAGATAAGCCACAGCCTGGGAGAAGATGTTTAAATGCATGTAATTGAAAATGGATTGGTATTCATATGACCTCTCTTATATGTGGAATCTAAGGAACAAAATAAACAAATGAATAAAACAGAAATAGACTCATAGATATAGAGAATAAACTCATAGTTGCCAGATGGGAGGAGGATTGGTGGGGGGGAAGGGTTGGGGGAGAAAGGTGAAGGGATTAAGAAGTACAAATTAGTAGTTACAAATTAGGGGATGTAAAATACAGCATAAGGAATATAATCAATTATATTGTAATAACTATGTATGGTGCCAGGTGGGTACTAGATTTATTGGGGGGATTACTTTGTAAGTTATATAAATGCTTAACCACTATGTTGTACACCTGAAACTAATATAAAATAATATTGAAAGTCAACTGTAATTGAAAAATTAAAAATTAAAAAAAAGTTTTTTAATAAATTTAAAAAAAGAAAATGGATTGGTATTATTTATTTCTTGGTATGATTTCTTGGTATTCCTTGGAGAACCCCAAATAATAGCCAATATTTATTAAATATTTACAAAGGACCTAGGCACTTCATGTGGATTGGGTTAAGTACAAAGCAATAAGGAAGATATAAATTGACAAAGGTTATGCACAGGCAACGTGTAGGTTACTCTATGTCACACTATGTCCTAATATTATAACACACTGAAAGCTTGTTTCCTCCTTGCTTGGCATCTCATAATTCTTCCCTAGATCTGGGGAGATAACGGGACTGAGAGAAACAGCAATACTTGCTGGAAGGAGCCCATATCTCAACCTAAGATCTTGACCCACTCTGACCATTTGGCTCTTCTTTGGTGGGATGGTAATACCTTCAAGTGTGCTTTAAAGTGAATATCCAATAAATGTTAGCTATTGTGATGATTCAAAATAATAGCTGCTCACTCATAGTAAGAACCTGGTCCTAAGCTTGTTACATATATTATATTCTCATTTAATACCCTACAGTTTTTGGGGTAGGTGCTGTTATTATTCCCATTTCACAGATAAAGAGTTTGAATCTTGGAGAGGTTGGGAGGCCATCCAGGTCATGTAGTGGGATCTGAAGCCAGGCTCATACTCTGACCCACCCCAGGGCACCCCTTTTTCTCACCCTACCCTTTCTTGCTTAATATGAAAAGTAGCTGCAACTCTAGGAATTTTGTTTATAAAGATGAATGTGTTTCTAAATTAGGGCTTCTCAGACTTTATGTGCAAATGAATGAAAGGGGTGAACTGGGGGCAGGTCCTGTGAAAATGCATATTCTAATCCTGCAGATATGGGAGAGAAAGTGCATATCTACCAAGCTCCCAGGCCAATCAAAGCTACTGGTCCTCACATTTTGCTGTAGAGTTCTGGTCCTAATGATCACTAAACCAATTACACGCCCAGACGGCTCGTCTTATTATGTTCAGCAATCATAACAATTTGCGTTTGTACGTGGGGACAAAAGAGAGGTTCTCAAACTTCAAAAAATGGTGTGTGTCATCAGATACTCGACAGAGGCCAGAGTTCAACACACGAAACAACAGATTAAATTCTTGTGGAGGCTGTGCTGTTGTAATACAAGACCGCTCAGGATGACATGGGCCATGACTACCCTGGGCCTTGATCAGGTGGCAGCTGATTTATGAGAAGAATGATGTGGCTTGAGAGAGTCACATAGTTTGTTCATCAGCTGCCAGCGCTCCTCCTGTGAGCCAGACCCTCAGTTGAAACGGGAAAGTCCTGGATGAATGTAACTGTGGGCGGGAGCTTTAAGCGTTTGTAGAAATGCCTTTTGTGGAGGAGATGGAGAAAGCCTGGAAGGTCAGGCTGTCCCCGTGTATGACCCCGGGGCAGAGTCAGGAATCACCAGGATGGTAAACCCTCTGAACCCTCTCACTCAGCGCTCGGTGGAGCGGAAGCTCATGGAAGGGGTGGAGCGGACCAGGACAACCTCAACACAAACAGAAGTGTTCCCACTGGGCCAGGGAGGAAAAGGCGCTGCCCAGCCAGCAGCGCTCTCACTTCCTCCTCCTTCCCCGCCCCCTGCGAGCCTGGCTCCCCTTGCCCACGCCCCTGCCACTGGGCAGCGCACCAGCCTCACCTCACCCCCGCCACCAACGACGAAGTCTATGTCTCTTGGTCCAAGTAAAAACCGACTGACCCGTTCTGTCCACTGGGCGGGGTGGCTTCTTTAGATGTGACCGAGGCAGTCTAGGCCCAGAAACCTGTCCACTGCCTTTCACCCCTCTGCCTGCGAGGCCCCCAGTTCTGCCCCATATAACACTTCTAAAGCAAGATCTAATAGCATGAATGAGCAAACACGTGCTTGCTATTAGCCATTGAGAGACACCCAAGTGACTACAGCCAGAGATGACTTTGTTTGCCATTCTTCTCAGAGTTTACAATCTTCAGTAATATCTGTTGCTCTCTTGGCTCTAAAATAGTCAAGCACGGTGTTACCTCCTCACAATCATACAACCTAAGGACTACAGAAAGAAATGTAACCATCACGAATACAGTTGACCCTATTTGAAACCCGTTCAAACAACACAGGTTTGAACTGCGAGCATCCACTTACTCTATAAGCCTATATACGCGGGTTTCGTATACGCAGATCAACCAGCTGCGAAAACAATCTTTTCGCATTCCCAACTGCAGATTTCATGGATGTGAAGGGCCAACGATGATCAAAAGTTATATGTGGATTTTTGACTAAGCGGGTTGGCACCCCAAACCCCCAGCGTTGTTCAAGGGTCAACTGTACACCCAAAACACAATAATGAAATACAAACAGGGCAAGTTCAAAAACACGTCCCATTTGGAAAGGGGTGAGACAGATAAACCTCCAAGACAGCACCCTACAGTGGCCCTTAGTTCACAGCAAATTTCATAATTTCATACACTGGCAATACGTTGATAAAGTGCAGACTCTCAATGCTTGGTTTTCATGATGAAGAGAAGAGGAAAGGAGAAAGCCAGCGGTACGAGCTGGTTGCTGTTGGGCAGTGGACAGATGCCTGAACCAATTAATTCCCAGGGAAGGAGGCTGGTGTGGGTTGGAGAGTTGGTGTCCACCTTGAGCTTTCTCAGGGACCACGTGAGGCAGAAGCACGCAGGCTTTGTTCTCCCTGCTGTACCCATCTCCTTCAGGACAGGCCCCCGTCTACTTCAGAGCATGCAAATGGTTTCATCTCCCATCCAGCTCAGGCAGGTTGATGAAGGCTGCCAGAATTTCAGCCCTAGCAAGGAAGCCACATGCTGGCTCAGTGGAGGGATACCATGATTGAGTAACCATGTCTTCCATGGGAGCAGGAGAAGGAAAAAAGCTCACATCTACCATCCCTATTCTAGGGCCAACCTAATAGGCGACAGGCCCAGGATTTAAGTTTGTGCCATTGTTCAGCATAATCATAATATCATTTAGTGAATGTTTGCTATGTCTGAGAAATAGGCTAGATCAGGGGTTGGCAAACTGCGGCTCACGAGCCACATGCAGCTCTTTGGGGTACGTTCTGTCTCAAAGATTTGCTGACCCCTGGAAGAGCCAATCCTGTCCGTCACAACAATTTAAAAATTATTCAAGAGTCATAAATATATTTTTACATAATCACCATTATGTGAATAATATCCTTTAAAAATTTTATAAATGAAACTATGATAGTTTTATTTTCCATTTTACTTCAGAGCCACATGTACGTACCCAAAGAGCCGCATGTGCCTCGTGAGCGCAGTTTGCTGACCCCTGGCGCTCTTCTGTCTCACAAGTTTGCCGACCCCTGGTCTAGATGATTTACGTTTATGTATCATATACATATAATCTTATGCCAACTCTATGAAGAAGGCACATTATTATCTCCCTTTTCCAGATGGGCCTCACAGACCTAAGGTGATTCCTTGAGGTCACTTGTAGCAGACACGGTCTGTTCCCATTGAGTGTGTGAACACCAGCTCCCATGTGCACGCCAACAGCCAGCTCCTGTGTGACTTTGTGAGACCACTGCCCTCGGACTGCCAGAGTCCACTTTGCCTCCCTACAGGAGAGCCTACGGTGCCTGGGAATTTAGGTGTCCTGGGGAAGTCCTCAACCTGGGACTGCGGGTGAAGAGGTGTACGTGTTCTAGCTCTATCACCCTTGAGAGGGACACTCTGAGGTGTGACCTACACTGACTGCAGAGCTCCCTTGGCACTGAACCAAGTGGGATCCCTACCTCTGTGGGACATTGTTTGAGGCACCACTTTGCACCCCTACCTGGCTCCTTTCCTGCCTGATCCCACTTCCCCAGTCTTTACTGGCTTTTCCTGAGAGTGTTTCCCAATAGCACACTTGCATGCAAGGACTCATCTGGGGGTTTGCTTCTGAAGAAATAGACCCACTTGGCTTTAAGTGCCAGGGCCTGATTTCGAATTCAGATTCAACTATTCCCTGTGTAAACTGACTCAAAAAGAGAACCACCCATCAGAAACAATGACAACAACATAACAGCAAGCCCACAAATAATAAGACAGAAGAGCTGCACTAGAACTCTCTGCCGGGCTGTGAAGGCCTCCGCCTGCAGGCCACCTGGAGCTGTGACACGCTTGTCCCCGGGAGTCCTGCAGTCTGCGGTGTGTCCTCCTCTGACAACATGCCCGGCATAATTATGATGGAGGAAGTCATTTGAGTTTTGGAAGCTAGAAAGGCTTCCCTTAGCCTGGTAATTCTTTTTCTTTCAAAAGCTCTCTGCAAAGGCTGTAAGTTAATTGATGAGTCTAAGGCTCTATGCATTTGGTTGTTCTCTTTTCTGCAGCCAAATGAAAGTGTGCATCTTTGATGTGTGAATTAACATCTTCCACAGCCTCTCCCACTCATTGAGAGAAGGGAAAGATACCCGCCATGGCACTTGCAGTTCACACGTTTTTACACCAAAGTGGCACTGAAGCAAAATGCCTTGAGTTGGGGGTAGAGGCCAGAGCGGGGAGGAGAGCTTTCCCCCCTGTCTCACCATTTAGGGAAATTATCCTAGAATAGGAGAACAAAATAGCACCCTTGTTACTATAATCTCTCATAGAAAGAAAAGGAACTAGACTCTTGACTGTTGTGATGTGCCTGAAACGTCACCCACCTGGCCTCCCCTGGAAATGCTGAAGTCCATCAGCCCCAGGAACAGCTCTCACTTAACCTTTCCCCTGCCCTCCAACTCTCTCTCAGCCCATGCCTCACCCCTCCCCTCCATACCTCGCACACAAGCCCGTGAACTTTTATGGAAAGGATGTGACGGCCGCTCCTGAGAGAGATGATCTAGGGATTAAGGGAAGAGGACATCAGAGACTGGCTAACGTCAGAGAACAGTTGGGAACATTCTTTATTTTATTTGGGGGAATTCTACTTTGCAGAGCTAAAGCCAGGCTTTGGGTTGCTCATGCCAACTCAGAAGCAAACACCATTCAGAGGAACAGCGGCTTCCCTCAAGAGCAGTTACCACTGCAGATATACTTCACTGGCGAGGGTCTGCACCAAGAGCAACACAAGCAAACTTCAACCAGATGGACCCTGGTCTTGCCATTGAGTATTTTGCTTGCTGCTTCCCAAATACATCTGGTTCGCCCCCTCCACGAGCATGATGGGACTGCATTCCTAGGCCCCTGTGGTTGCTTGAGGATGTGATCAATTCTAGCCAGTAAATTGTGCTTCAAAGTGACATTTAATTGTCAATCCATGGTCATCAGGCCCAAGAGCTTCTCCCTTATCAAGACACACATGTGCAAGCACCCATACCTCACTCCCCAAGAGAGAAAACAAAAAACAAAACCAGCACTACAAACAGGGAGGCCCCTGCCTCCTTTTTCTGTGCTAAAAACAAAAGCAGCATGAGTAAAAATACAAAGCTGAGCTCCCTCAGACCCCAGTGGCACCCTTCTTCTCTCTGAGGACTATATTCTTTGTCCAAAGACTTGCTCTGCAGCAGGGATAGCCTGGAAGCGTCCACGTAGGTCCCAAATGGCCTGGCTTTTCCACCCTGGCTGGCTCAGGCGCCAATGTGAGCAGCACGGGGGTGCGACTTTGGGTGACACAGATGGAAAGGGGCTCCCAGCCAGAGGCTGTGGACCGCATGCATACAGCTGCCCGTTAAGTCCTTCCTCAAAGGGGGATACCTCATGACCACCACACAAACCAAACACTCTGATGCCATGTGCGGGGGCCGCTGTTCCCAGCAGGGCTTTATTTACCTCTCCAAACTGACAAGGGTTTGAATACTCACTTCACCATTTCCAGCTGTTACTTTATTTCTGCCTCTAAGCCTCTGCTTCCTTTTTTATACAATGAGGTGTGAAGACTCCATGAGCTCATGACATTGGAGGCCCCGGGTAGACATGTGCACCTTTCTCCTCCCTCTTCCTGCCTCTTGTCCCCACCCTCTCCTTAACTCTCTACAAACATACATTCTCCACCCTCATTTCTCTTACTTCCTCAGGGTCCAGGTACCTGCCAGGGCTGTAGGCTGAGGGCCGTCTTTTCAGAGCATCTGTCCAGCTCCACAAATCCCAGAGTCAAGATCTTTACGAGAACACTTGACCAAGTCACCTCTGCTACTCCCCACTCCCCCCACTTAACTCCTCAGTGACACCCTGGAACTTCCAGGCTGTATTAGCTTCCTATGGCTGCTGTACAAATGGCCACAAAGTCCGTGGCTTAAAATAACGCAAATTCATTATCTTCTAATTCTGGAGTTCAGAAATCCAAAATGGAGCTCTCTGAACTAAATGAGATCAAGGTGTCCACAAGGTAACGTTCCTTTCTGGCAGTTCAAGGGAACCCATTTCCTTGCCTTTTCCAGTTTGCAGAGGCTGCCTGCTTTCCTTGGCTCGTGGTCCCTTCCATCTTCAAAGCCCGCAGTGGCTGGTGGGGTCTTTCATCCCATCACTGTGATATTGACTCTTCTGAACCTTCCCCGTCCTTCCACATGTAAAGATCCTTATGATTACACTGGGCCCACTCGGATAATCCAGGATACACTCCCTATTTTAAGGTCAGCTGATTAGCAAGATCATTCCATCTGCCACTTTAACCCCCCGCCACTCCCCATGTAACGCAGTATATTCCCAGGTGTCAGGGATTAAGAGGTGGCCATCTCTGAGGGAACTGTTATTCTATCACACAGGCCCAGGTCAGGGTGCCCTCCCAGGGTCTTCTCCACACAATGCAGCCAGGGGGAACTTTCAGAAGACGAGTCGGTCAGCCATGCCCTAGTTACACTCCTCCACTGATATTAAGAAAAAGAGCTTTAGCCAAATCCCCTAGGCCTTGACTCTGGCCCTGCCTCCCGCTTTGGCCTCAACACTCCCTACACCTATCTCTCCTCTTGACCTCCAGGCTCCATATGATCCCTTACCCTCGCCTGACTCCGACCTGCCACCTGGCCTTCACAGGGGCTGTTCCCTCTGCATGAACTGCCCGTCTCTCCCATCTCCACCTAGTGAGCCTTCCTTGGCCTCCAGGTTTTGCCCCAAGCGTCACCTCCTTGGGCAAGGCCCTGACCTTTCTGCTGAGGCCAGCCACCTCCCCTCCCATGTATTTGCCACGATTCATTTAACTACTGATCACAAGGGGGAAACTGCCACGGGGACAGTGTGGTAGGCAGAATGATGCCCCCCCCCCGCACCCCCGCAAAGATGTCCACACCCAAATCCCCAGAACCTGTGACTATGTTACCTTAATGACAAAGGGGCTCTACAGGTGTGATCAAGTGAAGGCTCTTGAGATGGGGAGATTAGCCTGGCTTATCCAGGTGGACCCCATGTCATCACAAGCATCCTTGTAAGAGGCAAGCAGGAAAGTCAATCAGAAAAGGATGTGAGGACAGGACCGGAGGTTGGCGTGATGCGCTTTGAATGTGAAGGAAGGGATCCCAAGCCAAGGAATTCAGGCAGCCTCTGGAAGCTGGAGAAGCAGGAAGCGGACTCTCTCCTGAGGCTTCAGAAGGAACCAGCCCTGCCGACCCTTGATTTTAGACTTACGACTGCCAGAAATATCGGACAGTAAGTGTATGTTGTTTTAAGCCACAAGTCGGTGGTAGTTTATTACAGACAGCAGCTGAACCTGTGTCCGCTCAACACAGCTTCACCCAAGCCCAGGACAGTGCTTCCTGTCGAGTAGAGGCTCAGTCAATCTTTGATAAATGAATGAGTGAACCTGACAGGTGCTTGTGAATAAAACGCCTGGCATTCAGGCTGTAACGTCTTCCAGCTTCTCACTGCCCTTCGTGTGTGGGCTTCCGGGACACTTCCAGTGCCCAAAGGAAGAAATGTCCAATGCCCAGAGGAAAACCCCTTCTCAGAGTTAGGGTGTAAAAGACAAACAAAGGAAGGTTAGGAAAACAGGCTGCAGTGTTGGCAGGGACGAGGAAATGCTACCTATCCTACTCCCCTCAAGGCTGAAGGGACCACAACGGGCAGCCACGAGGCCTCTGGTACCGAGGAGGAGGCTGTCATGGAGTTAAAGACTTTTCCAGGTCACACAGTCAGGGAGGCAGAGCAGGGAGAGCTTCCAGGGTAGGGGTGCCCTTTGAGGGACAGCGTCACAGGGAGGCACCTGGCCAGGCCGAGGCTCTGTGTGGGGGGCACCCCTGCACCCCGCTCCCACCCCACTGTACTGGAAGCACAAATGAATGGAGCTCATAGCCACAATTTTGACAGCCCCTTCTCTCATGTTAGGAAAACAGAGAACCAACCAGGGAGGCCAGAGGAGGTGGGTGGAGAAAATGAACTGGGGGGTAGGGCGGGTAAGGAGGGAATTCAAATGTGTGTCCACGATGTTTATTTCCTTAAAAATAAAAGGATCTGAATGTGGCAAAATGCTAACATGTGCTGAAACTAGCAGTGGGTTATATCATTCTCTCACCTTTTCTGTGCTTACACCATTTTTAAAAGAAGAGAAAATGGAGAAAGTACTGCTCTCTGATATGTGTTTGTAAAGGAATCACTAATTCACATCACACACGCACTGGTTTCCACAGAGGCTAACTGCCCATCCCCGTCTCCTTTTCCCCCCCGTCATTAAATAATTTTCTCTGCTCATAGGATTTATATAATTACAGTTAGTACTCTTAGTGCTTTTTAAAAATTCAATGAGTTTTCTTATCAATTTAATTATTTCCACACATTGTTCGAGTTAATTAACTTTCCTTAAGTTGATTTATTTTTACAGTCAGAAAAAAGTTTTTAAGCTCAACAAAAAAGATTTTTAGAAGTCAACAACATAAAAAGGCATGTTTATTATTGAAAATCTACTTTAAACAGTATTTATCTGTATTTTTCCAATCACTCTACCAGCCACTACCAGACATAAACTCTTCAACGTTTTGTATATTTCCTTTTGACTGCTTTTAAGTGCAGGTGAAAAATATGTGATTTATACAAATATGTATTCTTTTTGCCTCTTAGCATTGCACCATAAGCACATTATCATGTCATAAAGAACTCTTCCTAAATATAATTTTAATGGTTCCTCAATACTCATTTTAATATATGTACCATAAATTGTTTACACTCCTGCCCCTTACCAGCGTTTCGTATATTTTGGCATTTCCCTATAAAATAGAGTGCTGAGGCAAACATCTTTGTGTTTGTGAATCTTTGACCCCAACTGTGTTTATTTTTCCAGGGCAATTTCCTAGAATTGGAGTTACCAGGCAAAAGGGTATTCAAGGGCTTACGGTTCTTCATACCAGCTGTCAAGCGGCCTTCTAGAAAGAATGTAACAGTGTAATGTGGCCTCCAGAGAGTATCTGTGCGCCAGTCAGCTTGGCAAGAGTTTCGGAAACCTACCTCATCGGTTGAATTTGCTTTTCCTTGAGTATTAGTGAACTTGAGCATTTTCCCCCAACTGTCTTGAGCATTTTTACGTCTACTTTTACCTGTTCATAGCCTTGGCCCACGTGACCCCTCGAGTCTGCACATTGTCCCACGCCATAGGTGTGAGCCCTTTGTGTACTAAGGACTGCATCCGTTTGCCTATTTTATCTTTGAAAACCATTTGGCCCCAGTGTACCTCTTGTTTCTGCTCCAGGTAAACGGATCTCGGCTGTGATTTGTTGGATTTGCCAGTCTCTTCAGATTTTGGGGGGTAGCACTTCGCCCTGTGATCTCAGTTCTGTGAAGAGTCCAACAGAAATCATTGATTTTCAGGTTTCCCCCTGCTTTTTCTTGGTTAAGGATGGGAGTAATGACTTGCAAGTCCTTTACATGTCAGAGCTGAAACCAGAAGAGATTTATTTTTTTTCAGGAGCTTTTAAATTCCGAACTCAATTTCTCTAATGGTGATAGGATTATTCAACCATTAAAGAAGTTGAATTAGTAATTAAAAATCTCCCAAAAAAGAACTCTCCAGGCCCAGATGGTTTCACTGGAGAAGTCTACCAAACACTGAATAGTTCTATGACGTTTTTTAATGCTTTGCCTGAATGCTTTTCTAGATCTAATCCTCTCTTTCCATTACCACAAATTTTCATTTTAACCTAAAATGTATTTCTAGTGTATGTCTAGTTACATATTTCCTTACGGCCTCAGTATTCTAGGCTGGTATACTTCTTAGTCAATCACCATAGTCACTTCATATTTTAGCAGATTTTCTTATTCTTCCAATTGAAGATTTAATTCTCTTTCTTTTTCTCTCTGTATTTTATGACTTTGTGGTTAGAATTTTAAACATGTGCAGATAGGAACAAAGGAGTGGCCTGACATGGCCCCTTTGGACTTGCACCAGCATCAATTTTAAAAATGGGGGTCACAGGACAGCTCTTAATCACTTCCCTGCTTTGCCATGTGTATCCTGTTCAAAGCTGGTTTCCCTAACTTTCTATCTGTGGCTGTGGAGGGATACATAACTGGTGCCGTAATTTAAACATTGCCCTGGGGTCTCTGGAAGGCAGGACAGATGTCCTGATCCGAAGCTCCTAGTCTCCCTTGTCTAGACTGTAACACAGTCGGGCACAAAGGCCAGGAGCAGTGGGGCAGTGTGGGCAGAGTTTGGGGCAGTCACTTCAGCTCTGCTCCAGGACCAGCTGAATCTTGGGAGGTTCCCTAGGCCGGGATCCCTAAACCAGGCCATCCGTCCAAAGTTCCTGGGAGGCTTGTCAGATACAGATTTCTGGCCTCCGTGCTGAGGGAGTCCAAGGCGGTAGGCTGGGTCTCAGAAGTTTCCACGAGTCCCCCCAGGGTCATTCTGCCACATGACCAGTTTGGGAAACCCTTAGTCCAGTGCATACCTCTGCCTCCAAGAAGCAGCCCACCTCTACAGGTCTCATAACTTGGGAGACAATGTCTTTCTCTGGAGATCTTTTTCTAGAAAACTAGAAAAAGTTTTTTTGGTTACCTCTTCTGGTAGTATTCAATTCATAAACTTTCCTGAGCAACTCATTCAGCTCCTGAGTACACAGCCAACTCCTGGGCAGGAAACCCATGGGGCCTGGAGTCAATGCAAGAGACGAGAAGTTGGCTTTGAGTATCATTTCTGGGCGAGCAGTGTGAATGCTATTGTTGCATCATGGGTCCCCAGCTCCACTGCCAAGGTCGGGAAATTAAAAGCAGCAGGTGGAGACGCTGCTGAGTGCACCAGACTAGTCCTGCTCCGGTAGGTGATGATCACGGCCCTGCTGAGCAGGCCAGGCCTGCACAAACAGTGGCCTCTTACATCTCCCACCAGGCTCCCTTGCTCTTGCTGACATCTCCCTTTCTGGCTCCAAGGCAATTTCCCCAGCCTTGTCTGGTTAGCCCCCAACTCCTGAGCACGGCGCCCCTATTCCCACATTTGCTGAGCAAACTCCTGTGTCCAGAGCAGAAAGCCTCATGCTGGTCTTGGCCAACAGCCTGGAGCTTGTCAGATAGCTGGGTTTTCCATCTTCCTTATCCGGTCCTGGGCAGATTTGCTCAAAGCAGCACCAGTTTCAATTTCTCTCCTGTACTTTGTCCCACTCTCGATCTGTTGGAGCAGCTAGTGCCAACAGAGCCAAAGGTGAACTCGGCTTTACTGCCCAGCTGTGTGCCAGCTGCCCTGAGAGCCCAGGAATGGAGTTCCATGGAAGTCAGACCTATGACCTTCCTAGTCTATTCTTAGACGCGTGGTTCTGCTGCACAAGGGTTTTCCATCTGCAGTGCTGACCCAGCCACACCCTGCTTCCACGTGGAGCAGAGCTGGATGAGCCCCACGAAGCGGGACGGCTAAATTCCATGAAGACCAGGTCACCAGGTGAGTCTGTCTGCCTTCCTCAGCCTCTGAGAAATAGGACATTGCGTGATCCTGCACCATCCTGACAACCACTGAGAACCTGATTTTCTTGGGATTGCATCACCTTTGGGCTGGGAAGTGGCCCTTCTACTCTCCTCTCCAAGGCCCTTCAAGAATCTGTCACTCCCACCTAACCAAGGAGCAGAGTGCTGTCCAGGGCCCCAGCACTTAGCCATTCCCAGAGTAGGATAGTCTAGATTGCAAGGCTTACTTCGTTTTTATGTTACCCTCAGGGCTGTCATGTGTGGTTGTGCAGTCTGTGTACTGCACAACTCCACGGATGCCATTTACGCAGACTGAGGTGAATGAGGCAATGCCCTGCTCACCCTAATCATGCACACTTCTTGTCTCACCCTGACCAGCCCTGAACCATCTATGTCATGTGACTAAATCAAGGTTTGGCCAACTATGGCCCACAGACTGCCTGCCTGTTTTTTGTAAAGTTGTATTGGCACACGGTCACACCCACCATTTACATATTGTCTATGGTTACTTTGGCACTAAAAGGGCAGAGTTGAATACTTCCAGCATAGACTGTATGGCCCACAACATTAGAAAGAAAATTACTATCTGGTTTTTTGCAGAAAATGTGTGCGAGCTGCTGCTTTAAATCGCAGGTGCTCAGTGCCTGTACCCTTTCACCCGGCTATCCATAGCCCCCGGCTATGCCACCTCGCTGAGGGCCTCCCCGCACTCCAAAATCACTAAGGAGGGCACACACTGAGACTTGTCCATATGCTCTGATCTCATCTCATTTTGCAAGTCGTTTAACCTCAGGGCTGTTTCCTCATGGGCATGGTGACAGTTCCTACCTCATGAGCATTGGAAGGATCAGTGAAAATGACCTATGAGACCTTCGGCTGGTTAGTAAGCACATTTTACATGGGGAGAAACTGAGATTTGAGGTGATTTCTCACCGAGGCTGAGAGGGGCAGATGAGATGGGTCATGAAAAGGCACGTGGCACACGGCTGTCACGCCCTCGATGCTAGTTGTCTGAGTTTCCTTTCTTTGTCTTCTGACTCTCTACTTTCCCACTCGCCAGCTCACCATTGCACCCTGCATGAGGATATAACCAGGGACCCCACATCGCCTTTTTCTGCCATACGGGAGGCCAATCCTATACTCTTGTTTATAATATCCGGCACCAAGCTATGCAGAAGGGAAACCGAACAAAAAGAACTCTAGAAGGAATGAGGCTACTTTGGATCCCATGTCCTGGCTGACCACTCATTGCTGTGTGATCTTGGGCAAGTCACTTAATCTCTCTCATGTTCACTTTCCTCCTTTGTAAAATGGAAATGGTTTTTGCAGATACCTTTCAAATGTGACTGGTCCCATCCCCTGGCCCTCTCTGTGTACACTTCCACATTTGCATATTTCCCTTAGGATGAAATCCAAACTCTTATGAGGTACACAGAATAGGTAGTAAGGATGAAATAAGGTATTCGTAGCACCTTGTGTAAAAATGCTGTGCTTTCTCTGTCTCCATCCACAGGATACAGAAGACTGGATCTTCTGATCAGCTGAGATGACCTCCCATTCCTCAAACACACCAGGGTCCCAGTTGGATAGTCTCTGCCAACCTCATCATGAGGTCGCTGCCACTGTGCATCCTTTTAACCCGTCATTATCAGGCCGTGGACCTACTGATCTTCCACAAGAGCAGATGTCTTGGGAGCTCTGTCCAAGGCCATTTGTTAAGAGTTGCCATGAAAACTTAAAAAGCTCCTCTTTTTCAATGAACCAGCTCAGCTAATTCTGCTCCTCGCTGCCTGCTCTCTCTCCCAGCCAGCAGGTTAGGAAACAGGAACCCCTTGCTATTGCATGCAACTCGAAGTCACCCAGCAGATTAAAAAGAGCACTTTGGGAGTGCAGTGAGAATGCCAACTGCTTGAATGCCGAGGGAGGGTCTCTGTGTCTTCCTGCCTCCAGGGCTTTATGTGAAAGGCTCAGTGGTATCTGTTTGGAGTGTTCAGGATTCATTCCTCCGCCTTGGTTCTCTGCAGTGTCTCCGACAGTGGAGGTTGCTCAGTAGG
>NW_017731368.1:5454943-5469685 GCF_001890085.2 Hipposideros armiger
GACCTACTCAATGGCTGCTTCCTTTGCCTACAGGCCAAAGGTAATGAAAGATGAGGAAGATGTCAGAGGACCAAGTCACAGGACTGTGGTTCTCAGCATTCCAGAGCCTACTTCCTCAGTCTCGCTGTAGTAAATAAACCCCTTGTTAGTACCAGCTGATTGTTTTCAAATTCCTTCGTTATCATCGTTGGAGAGTATCGTGGATATGGAGGAAATGTATCACAAGCATCACCTTTTAGGGGTTTTATGTTTTAAGGAGTCATGAATAGTTTTCATTAGCATCACATACATTTAAAAGCATTCACCCCTCAAAATTTTTGCTGATTTCCGGACTAATAAGATTTCACTGATCTTATCCTATAGTTGGTGCCATGGGGTTCTGAGAAATGCAGAATATTGGGGTATTTTACTACCTGAAGTTGTTGGGACCTTCCTGATTTATGAGAATTTGGTCTTTCTCAAGAATTTAACCCTTTTGCTTTTGTTGGCTTAGTAAAAGTTTACAGCATTAGGGCTATTAGATTACACTGAACCAGCACGGCTCCAACTGTAAGTACGAGAAATACAATTCCAGAGAGGGCAGAGGCCTCAGGAATAACGGACCATCAAAATGTTGGCAGGCTCTGGAGCCACTGCTATGCAGGGTAAGTAAGGCCTGTGAGGTCAGCAAATGCTAAAGATAGAAGGGTTTCAAGGAAGCAGCTTTACAGAGGTGAGCAGAAACGGTTTCCAGACAGGATATTGACTAAAACCTATATTTGGTTTTCCTCTCAGCTAAGTTTGGGGCCTCATCCTTTAAGAGCAGTGCAAATACCACTTTGGTGTTTGGTTTTCCTGCATCGGTTCATTCCTGCTTACATTTCTACAGTCAAGTGAAATACCCATAGACTGCCTCATGTGGCCTCCGCAGGCTGATAGGAAGTAAAGTAAGTACAGAAATACGATGCAAACGTGTCTTCCAGCAAGACAAGCCTGTACCCAGCCAAGTCTCAAGCTTGTACAAAAAGAACACTAGAAAACACTCATCCAGGAGATCCCCTTCCAGGACAGCTGAGGAAGACCCTGCTGGGGACCAACCCAGCCACTGATAACAATAATAAACTGGACAATATCGAGGCAACACCTGAAGGCACTTAGAGAACAAACAAAAGCAAGCAGACTCGGGAAGGGGCTGGACACTTGGGATACAAGGAGAACTACCGTTTTCACAGCTCTTAGTCTGAGACAAAGCCACAACTCAACCAGGAGGTGAAAAGGGGACCAGGACCCTGGTAGAAAACCAGCAGTCTTGCTGGCTTCAAGATCCAGATGGCAGCATTTAGGGCAAGTACAGCCAGTGCAAAATGCTGAGGGGGGAGTCCTGGAAAGGAGAGAGCCAGAGAGGGGCACCTCAAAGTCTGAGTATAATCTGTGCCCAAGTTTCTGGCTGTCTGTATGGAGCCGACTAAAGCTAAGGGTAAAATAATTGAACTGAGATCTCAGCTGCCACTAAGAAATAGCATTTGTAGCTTGAGTCCAACCAAATTAACTGCCTGATGCACCAGGCTAAAAATTGAGCTCTAAGTCAGACATGTTGGCTGGAGTGGGGTGGGGCGGGGCCTGTTGAAAATGTCCAGGCCCTGCCCACAGATCTGCAGAATCATTCTCTCATGGTGTAGTATGCCTCAACTCTGCATTTGTGACAAGCGGCCTCCATGACTCGGACACACTAGCGTTTGAGGCCCGGTGCTCTGACAGTTGGTATAATGAACATCTCAGGCTCACATGTTGCTGAAACAGGCTATGCTTCAGGGCGTGGTGTCTGTCTGTAGCTGCCAAGGAAGATGTGTCAGCTGCCTACATCTTTGGTGCCGGCCACACGAAGCTGAGGTCCTTCAGAGGCACAGAGGCAATGCTTCACCCCTTAAGATCATTAACGGAAATGTTTTGACATTGAAGGAGGTCACGTGAGGCCAGACAGCTGTCCATCAGTCATCCCTCCCGCAGGTCAGCACAAGTCGTCCCTCCTCTGCCACCTTCCACTCTCCGTATCCCCTATCCCTGGTGTCCCTCCCACCCCGAGGAAAGCAGCACTTCAAGTCTCGAATGGAGACACGCTAAAGATCTATTGGGGTTTTCACAAATCAGCAGAAATACAGCAGGCTGATTGGCACAGGAAGGTGAAACACGTCATTCCTGTCTGGCATCTTGGTGTCAACATTTAGTTGTTTCTACTGCTATACCTTCTAATTATAAAAACACTCATAGGTAAAACTAGGAAGCAGCTCTTCATGAATGTGACAAACAGCAGATTGTAATGGATTTATGCTCCCACCCTGGTCATTTTGACTCACGTGTCCTCCCATCACCAAGGAGGAAATGGCCCAGTCATTTAGCTTTCATACCTACCTGTCTTAGGCACAATGTGGCGAACCTGATTTAGAACCCTCAGCCTTTGCGTCTGTGGGCCAAGTGGCCCCGCTCTCAAAATAAATGCAGTGTTCAATGAGGAAAGAGTAGTTGTGGGTTATTCTGCATTTTCAAACAATTAATAGGCACTTCATGGAAACCTTTTAAGTTTAGAGAACATATTTTTAAGGATTAAAATATTTGGTGGAATAAAACTTCTTACCCATTCATTTAGAAAACTACTTGCTAAGAATGTTTTTCAATTTTAAATCTAGGAGCTAATCTAATGAAGTGATCCTAAAGCCAGGCTACAGCCAGAAAACAGATGAATTCAACCAGTTCTTTTTAATAGAACATTTTTTTTTCCCCTCTAAGGAAGAGTTTTTAGAGGAAATAGCAGGAGAGATATGATGGTGCATTTGAGATGGGGAGAGATAGAGGCAGAGCTTAATAGATACAGAGAAATACCTATTCCAATTCAAGTGCCCCTTTCAGCAAGTTTAAGCAAAAGAAGACAAATGAAGAGGGCAGTTTTGTGTCGGGATTGTGTTTGTTAGAACAGAGACAGGCCAGTTATAACGTTACAGCACAATTCTGATAAGCTAAGTACTGAGGCTTTACCTACTTCTTACTCCGAGCAACTGTCCCTCTGTCCCCAGTCTGGGTCTGCACATCCACACAGAAACCACAGCTGGTAAGCCCCTTTAGTTACTTTCATACCTATTTCGTATTAATAATCAGATTCTTTCCTGGATTTTATATGGTTTCCATTAAAACATAATGAATACACAAGAATGCTAATTTTACAAAAGCATATGCAACAGAATTGTCCCTCTTCAAAACTAACCGCTGTTAACTCATGCATGTTTATTCTCCTTAAAATGTCTATTTATATGCGCATGTGTTTATCTTTATATAACTTCAGATACACACACACACACACACACTATTCTGTGTTTGTATATATTTATATGTGTATGGCTATATATAGTATGTATATATATGAAATACTATTTGGAATTTTGCTTTAGTTTTTTTTTCACTAAAGATATTTTGGAAATTTTCCATATTGTCACTTATAGATCTACCTCATTTTTTTCCCCAGCTCTATTGAGATATTATTGACATGTAACATCAGTAAGTTTAAGGTGTAGAATGTGATGATTTGATATACATATAATATTGAGCTACCTCATTTTTAAGGCTGCGTAATACTCCCGTGTATGGATGTGCTGGAATTGAATCCGATATGCTGGGTTCCAGACTTTCAATATTTCCGTGTTACAACGAACATCTTGTACATGTCTTTGCACCTTGGTGCAGGGTTGTGGGATTGAAAACTGGAAACAAAGTTGCTGTGTCAAATGGTACGAAGCACTTACCCTTTTACCATCTATTGTAAATGACAGGGATCATAACTGTTCACAGTCCCGCCCACAGAATATGCGACTTCCTATTTACCCTTGGCCTCGCTAATACATCCACCCAGCCATTCTCTAGCACCATCATCATTTCCCCTTCACTGGTGGGTTCTTCATAAGGTTCCCCCTCCAGCTATGACCCACTTGTTTGCACCTTTACTCCCACCGCCCCCCCCCCAAAAAAAAAACAAACCTGTCCATACCAGCAGCCTCCAGTCTCTCCATTTTCTTTCATCTTTAAATTCCCACTATGGAAATTCTTTTTTTTTTTTTTAAGATTTTTATTGGGGAAATGGGGGGGATGGGAACAGTGCTGGGGAATTGGGGGAAGGGGAACAGACAAGTCGCTGTCCTTTTGTTCTTCAGTCTAGTTGTGGAGGACGCTGCTTCACTGGTCCAAGCTGACACCATCATTGCGCTCTTCCCAGGCGAGGCAGATCAGTCGCCGGCTTCTGGACGGCCGCTCACTGCGGCTGCTGGCTGCTCATGCTGGCTGCTGGCTACACGGTAGCCCATGGCAACCCACTGCCACAGGGACTGCAGCCTACGCCGTCGCCGGCGACTCATGGCAGCCCAGCTCCAGGTTGAGCTGTTGTTCAGCATCTTAGCTGTGGAGGTCACTGGCCCTCATATGTGGGATCCGAACCGGGGCCCTCTGGCATCCCAAGCGAGTTCTTAACCATTGCGCCACTCGGCTGGCCCCCCACTATGGAAATTCTTAAGCATGCATAAAAGTAGAGGAAATAGAATAATAAGCCCCTAGGTATCTACCACTCAGCTTCAACATACCAAGTCTGCTCATTTTACCTATTTCTTGTCCCCTGCCTTTTTTATTCCTGGAATATTTTCAGGTAAATCCCTGTCATAATTACAACCATGAATACGTTAGTATGTGTCTCCCATGGATAAGGGCTTTATGAAAACAACAAATGTAGTCATTATACCATTATTTCAGCCAACAAAATTATGAATTCCTTAATATCATCTGATATCCAATGCATCTTAAATTTTTCTCCAATTGTCTCAAAAAAATGTCTAAGTTGGTTTTGTTCAAATCAGGATCCAAACAAGTCATTTAAGTTTTTCCAATCTTTAACTCCCACCATCACTGTCTTTATTTTATTATCTTCACCTTGTTGAAGAAACTTGATTTATTTGTCCTATGGAATTTCCCACCTTCTGGATTTAGCATGTTAACATGTTCCTCAATTTCCCATGTTTTCACAAAGTGATCATTAAATGTAGAGGCTTGATTCGATTCAGGTTCAATTTTTTTTGTTTTGGGCAGTAATTCATCATGGCTGGTGTTGGGGTCTTGCTACTGTAACACGTCAGAGGCACGTAACTTCTGGTTGGTCCTTTCTCAGTAACGCTGAGATTGATCGGGGTTCAGATGTTAACTTTAACCATCTGCTAAAACATTTCCCATCAACTTGTCACCAAATAGATCCATCATTTGAGCATCCTAGATCCATTATTTTACCTGAAGTGACAAAATGGTAATTTCTGAATCTCAGCATTTCTCTGGCATTTTGCTATGATTCTTTTTTTAAAGATTTTTATTGGGGAATTGGGGGGATGGGAACAGCCCTGGGGAATTGGGGAAGGAGAACAGACAAGTTGCTGTCCTTTTGTTCTTCAGTCTGGTTGTGGAGGACGTTGCTTCACTGGCCCAAGTTGGCACCATCATTGCTCTCTTCCCCCGGCGAGGCAGATCAGTTGCCGGCTTCTGGACGGCCGCTCACTGTGGCTGCTGGCTACACACAGTAGCCCATGGCAGCCCACTGCAGCAGGGGCTGCAGCCTACGCCGTCGCCATCGCCTCATGGCAGCCCAGCTCCAGGTTGAGCTGTTGTTCAGCATCCTAGCTGTAGAGGGCAATGTCACTGGCCCTCATATGTGGGATCTGAACCGGGGCCCTCTGGCATCCCAAGCCAGTTCTTAACCAACGCACCACTCGGCCGGCCCTCGCTATGATTCTTAAGTGAAGAACGTTCCCTTATCAGGTAAACTTGATATACAAAGAAGTCAGAATAAATGCTTCAATTTTCCAGTTAGAATTTTTCAAAATAATGGGTTGGTGCCCTAGGAACCTCCCAAAAGTGACTGATAGTTGTTTTCTTTTAAATTGTCATTCTGACCTCATGGATTTTTATATATTTCGTGTTTCGACCCACTATTCTTTTTGATGATCAAATTGTTCCATCTTTGGCTGATGGGAGTCCTTTCAAGTTGGCTCCTGGGTCCCTGCCCCTCCAAGTGAGACAGTCTTGGTCCCTGGGTGGGTCTTACCACCGGGTTGAGATTGCTTCTAGGCCTTTGTGATGGACAAAGCTATGCAATATGCGTCTTTCAGAAAGAGAAAAATAGATTACTGGTATTTCCAATGGTTAAGTCTCTTCCTCATTCATAAGGTGCTTCTTTTATCATATGTTAAATTCCTGGACTTTCTCTACATTGTTTATAGTATGTTATAATACTTAGTAGGGTTATCCCTCCTTCCCCACTGTTCTTTCGTAGGGTTCTTCTAGTTATTATTGTTTAGTCTTTCCAATACATTTATATAAGGGGGGGAAAAAAGTTGTTTTATTGGATCTAGTATGCCCTTCAAAATTAAACATATACATAAATATATATTTAAATGGCAACAGTTCAAAAGTGTTTTCTAGATAATATTCTGAAACTTGATTTAGACGCATTTTTCTTTGAAGATTAGATTTAGAAGAATGTAACAGAGATCATACTAAGTGACATGTGGACACAGGGGAAGCCACGTATGGGGCAGCCTTCCCTCAGAATGCCACCAAGTGTCACTGAACACTCACTGGGTCCATGGTCCTGTCATAACCGGCATACGCAGACCGGCCATACTAAGAACTCAAGAAAATATACAGCAGCTGTCTTGTTGCAACTATCACAGTAAAATTTATTCTGTAAAATAAAGTTAAAGTACATTGTGCATAATTTAGCAAAGATCAAATACTGTAATAGATTAAAAAACATTTAGCACCCACTATATTTTGATGACTTTGAGGACTGTGGCTTTCTCTGCTAGCTCCATCTTCACAAAATTACATATACTATAGTCCGAGGTAAAATTTAACTTTTAAAAACCCTCCTGTACAAGTGAAAACGGTCACTAGGCTAGCAAAGAATAATTAAGAGAGGATGGAGAGTTTGTCAAACAAAAATATGACCCAAATTATCTGTACCACCTATATATTTGAATCTGGCCATCCAAGACACTAAAAAATAAAGGCCTCTTTTGTTCTTAAGGTGGAGAAATCTGACACCACCACACGCCCCGGCTCTCCTGTTCCTTCTGCACTAACCTACTTCATCTGACAAGCGAGACACATTCATTGGGAAGCTATCTGTCATGCTTCACTGTAAGTTGTATAATCCGCCTATTCGTCTGTAGGGAAGATGTTGAAAATAGAACATTCGGTATTTTTGGCAGTTCATCTACAGTAATACAAGCTTACATCTCTTAACAACTAGAAATTTCCTGATTAACCATTTTTAAAATGCAACAGTCAAAACCATTAAACCATTATTGCTCTAGGTTCATTTTTTTTATTTACATAACCACCTTTCTCCCAGACAAGCAACATTAGCAAAACATAAGGCAAAAATGCCTTACTGGTGACAATCCTAATCAATTTTCGAAGGGTCTTTTCAGCAGCCAGTTACCACACAGAACTTATTCACATTTTCAAAGTTTACCTCATTTTAAAACAGCAAAAATATTACACTTGATGGTAGTTATTGTCAAATAGTTCAATCAACCTTATAGGATTTTTGTAGTATAATTTCAACCATGTAAATTATTTAATCAACAAAAAACTCTTAAAAAAAAAAAGCCAAGTGTTAGCTCATTTCTGGTGCCATGAGACGTAATAGCACAACCTATTTGCATATTTTAGTGGTAAAAATATAATCCAGTTTTAGCACCCATCTACAAGAGTAAGATGTTAATGAAACTATATGACTTGGTTTATTAGAAGGTAACAGTCTTCAGTGAGGAAATTTGTTCCTTTTGTTGCACCCTGGCTCGTAGAAAAGAATATATTAATGGGGGGAGGGGAAGGACAGACTTTTAGTTGAGGCTTTGCAGTACTTGAATCACTTAAGTATTAATACCGCATTGCACTAGAAGTGTAGAATGATATCACACATAAGGTTCCAAGGAGCGATGCTGTTGCAGATGTGTCAGGATGGATCACATTTAACATGTTGAACATGGCTTTGCAGCCTTAAGTAGAGAACAGAGGAAAATCAGAAAAATTAATGCTAGTGATTAATTCCTATCTTTTTAACCAAAATGTTGTCTCACCACTCCATTTCAAAAAAGAAGTGAAATATGCTAAACAAGCGAAAAATTTCTGCATAAAAACAGTGAATTTTGATGCACTGTATCAGTTATTAGACAAGGTAAATACAAGCAAAGAAAATAAAGTGCACCTTTACAGTATATAAAATAATAGACTCAGAAGTTACTTTTTAAAATAGGCAATATAGACTGAAATATAAAAAGTACCTGACATAGCAAAGTTAGATAGTAATTTAAAAAAACTCAGTTGAAAAATTACCATTTCTCATTACAGCAGAGGGACAAACAACCTTTTATTAAAGCTATTAGATTTGGAGATGCTTGTGCATCTCAACTTTGTGTAGGAGAGAAGGCATTCGTCTAGAAGGCACTAAGTGGTTTACACGTGCAAGCAGCTTCACAAAGAAAACATGTGCAAAGTACAGTCAAGAAGGCTGCCTGGTTCTCTTGTATTCCTTACTCTTCATCGCAGGCTGAGTTACTGCTGAGGAAGCTGTCAGACAGCAGGCTTTCCCACGTCCCCTTCAGGGCACTCAGTCCACAGAGTCACAAATCTCCTTCACTTTCTGGTTGAAGTCTTCCGGCTGATCTGCGTACACATAATGCCCAGCCCCGAGAATGGCCTGGGGAAGGAAAAGCAGTCAGGTGGTCACTGAGTGAAAGCATTTAATATAACACAGCAGAAGCAAAAACACTTGGCCATGAAAGTGAGATCAGCTGTATAGAAATAAAATATAAAAGAATAAGCGGCACTCTTCTTGTAGTAACTAGCTATTATACATTTCCATCAAATAAAAAAACCTGAGAACAAAGAGAATATCTATTGGACCTTACTAAAATTTTCACACACAAAAAAACAAACCATTTTAAATTGAGCAGTCACGGTAGGGCCAGCAGATACACTGGACAAACTGAGACTGTGCTGCCTTGTGAGGTGGGAGCCCGTCGAGGTGCTCTTGGGCCTGTCCCTCCTTCAGTCCCTCCCACCTGGAAGACACTATGACTCCAGGGACAGGCAAGGCCCCTAAGGAAGGCAATTCGCTGTCTGGACATGAAGATCCGTGTGGGTCATCAGAAGCCACCTCAGGTCTCTGACTGGGGCAGCAGGTACAGCTCAGTCGGGGACGTGAAAGCACAGGGATGACCTGAAATCTCACTGACGACAAAGGGAGCAGAACAGGCTTGACCTACAACCCCAAATAAGCCACACACTTACTATCGTCTTCACGTAGGAGTGTGGCCGTAACGACTGGATGCTGGTGCCAGAATTGCCGTCTATGCAGGAGCGGGCACCATAGATGACGGAAACTGGAATGTCAGGGTGCATTTTCCCAATCCGCTGGAGCATTGGCCGTTTTGCCCATCCATAAGGAATAGTCATATTTTTGAACGCTGTCTCACCACTTTAAGGAAAAGGAAGAAATCACATGTATGACTCCTGGGGGGTGAGTGTGTACCACTTTCCCACCGCCATCAAAACAGACTCATCTTGGGCCGGCCGAGTGGCGTGCTGGTTAGGAGCTGGCTTGGGACGCCAGCTCTGAGCAGCAGGGCCCCGGTTCAGATCCCACATGAGGGCCAGTGACACTGCCTTCTACAGCTAAGATGGTGAACAACAGCTCGACCTGGAGCTGGGCTGCCGTGAGTCGCCAGCGACGGCGTAGGCTGCAGCCCCTGCTGCATTGGGCTGCCATGGGCTACCGTGTGTAGCCAGCAGCCAGTGTGAGCGGTCAGCGACCGATCTGCCTCACCCGGGAAGAGCGCAATGATAATACCAACATGGGCCAGTGAAGCAACGTCCTCCACAACTAGACTGAAGAACAAAAGGACAGCAACTTGTCTGTTCCCCTTCCCCAATTCCCCAGCGCTGTTCCCTCCCCCGATTCCCCAATAAAATCTTAAAAAAAAAAACCAAAAAAACAGACTCATCTTTAGCTTCTCCCCCAGGTAACAAAAACCTCAGCTTAAAAGAAAGTAATTTACCAGAAGGTGTAAGGGACAGACCCCAAAGAAGTTATATACGTGTGATACACCCTACAGAAGATACAAGCTTTGGTGAAGTAAATAAACAAGGACGCTCAAAATTCTAGCTGATTAAAAAAAAAAAAAAAGTCCTCTTCTAAATCAAAACATGCAACCCTAACTGCCTATCATTAGATGACTAAATCTCCTGTGGAAATATTAAAATATGGTTTTTCACTCTAACTTATTTCAAATGTAGAAGGTAGCTTTTCCATAGGAGGTTCATGGCGCCCGCTTTTTACCTACAATGGCAAAGCCAATACTAAAAGAAGAAATTTGGATTAAGTATTCTTGTGTATTGTTTATATTTTTTTATTTTCTGCACATTATGATGTTTGACATCTTGAAAAAGCCTCTCTGGCTGGCGAGAGACTGACTCCCGGGGCTAGCCAATTCTCGGAGATGGCCAAGGACTCAGCCAGGAGCACGCCTTTGATGTGGAAACCAAGCAACGCAGAGCCGCTAACGCTGGCCCCACATCCCAGGAGGCACCAGTCCTCGGCCTTCGTCATCCCACGGCCAAGTCCTGGGCAACAAGAGCCATCCGTGCCTTCCAGCCCACCAAAGGTGTTCACCGAGCCAATCCCTAACCGTGCGCCCTGCCTCGCCTTGCCTCAACCTAGAGTTGCCCTTAGCCCCCATCTCCTGCCACCAAAATCTGGCACTCCCCCTGGGACCCCTTGGCATTCAGTGACCACCACTCTCTAGGACCTGTGACTATAATAAACTTTGGTTTTTGGAGCTGTCCTGTGTCTTCTCTTGTGGCCACACCGACTGACCACACATAAAAGAACACAGAACACTCTGCAAGCTCCCAGGGCAGCTCCACTGTGTGTCATTTCTTCTTCCCTGGCAGTCCTGGGCACAGCTCTGCACTGCCTTTTATGAAGAATTCAAGTTCCAACATAAGAAAGGCACAGGCACAAGTACTCACAAACTGTGAGTAAGTGAAGAATAAGACTGTGTGGGAAATACTTGGTGTGCCTGGCACAGACCCTAGCAACTGTTGGAACAAGTCAATACAGTGTGTAGACTGTTCCACCAGACCCGGCTGCCTGTGAGTCACCACACACCAATCTCCCGAGGACCCCAGACCTCTCAGCCTCCCTCACTCTCGGCAGAGAACCTCTGACAGGCTTTATGAAGAAGACTTGGCCCCAGCTACAACTCCATAGCTCCCACAGCCTGTCTTCAATAAAGTAGGTGTACATATTCTCTGCAAAAAGTGAGGAGAGGGGAAGAAAGTGAGGAAGGCTGTCTCTGTATCTACCCTCTCAGCCTGTCACCCAAGTCTGGATCTTAGAAGGATGAGGTACCACTTCCGTTTTAAAGTGTGGGCCATGGCCCCCCTATACTGGAATCATCTGAAGCATTCGGTAAAGATGCAGCCCAGAACTGCGAAATCAGAAGTCTTAGAAACAGGGCTCAAGAACCACACGGTTGAGAAGTTCCCCCAATAATTCGGGCACAGAAAGAAGCATGAGAGCTGGTGCTCTAACCTTCCTACCCGCTTCTTGAGCCTCTCCCTAGCAGCGCTGGGTCTTGCCTTTCAGGCTCCTCCTAGCTCCCCACCATCTCCAGGCTCTGTTTTCTCCACTGGTTCCTTGCACACAACATCCATAAGTCATATTTAGAAAAAAACAAAGAAGCACTCATCTCCCAACTCTCACTACCTCCTAGAGATGCCCAAGAGCAAGACTCTCAGCTCATCCTTAAGCACTTCAGGAGAAGAAAATATGTCGTGTTTTGTAATCTCCCATCAGAACCGAGTACAATATTTTACACAGTAGGCACTCCATGAATAGGTGAGTAAATTAAGTAGTATTAGTTATTTAACTAATTACTTGTCCTTTTAAATTTAGTAATGTAACTCCTGATAGAAATCTCCCAGGCTATATACGTAGTTTCAAAAAAGAAAAGTCTAAACTACAAGCACAGTAAATTCAGAATGATAACCTTACCTCGGAGTCTGGACATTACAGTGGTAGATATATTCTGTCACAGTATCATCTTCAAACATTGAAGAATACTTTCGTTTGAAATCAGGCCTTAAACGCTGTACTAGACTTAAACCTATTTAATAGAGAATGAATGGTTTAAATTACATGTATGTTTTAAATTATAATGAACTTATAGACTAACTAATATAGAAAGTTTTGGTGTTTGCTTATATAATGAGTATTATGTGCATATATATGCACATGTGTTCAAATACTTATATATTTTAGGTGGAAAAAGCACATAACCTAGAAGCCGCTCTTCTCAAGTTCCCCAAGGAGAGCTTAAAATAAGAATTAAAAAAGACTGTCTCATACTGACTTACACACATGCTTTAGTTAAAAAAATGTAAGTTAGTTTTCTAAGAAAATAAATTCTTTTAAACATGGCAGATGAAGAGAGCAGCTCGCCCATAAAACTAACTTATTAACCTGTATTTCTGCCACAATTAAAACCCATTAGCATCTAAGTAAAGTACTGAGATATATATACATCTCAGTGAAAGAATAGGTCAGAACTTCTGCTTGGGCCGCGGCAATGCTCCCTGCTCAGCAACCCGCACTGGTGCGCACAGTCCCGGGGTGACAGGCAGGGGCCCGGCCCTTGAAGGGAAGAGGAGGACCAGGAGCCGGCGTCTGGTCCCCAGGGACTAGCCCGCTTCCCCTTCTGCTCCCACGGCCTACTCGTCCAGCAAGGTCTTCTTCGGTGGCCTTCCTTCCTATTTCTGAAGGGTTCATAAAGCTCCAGCAAGACTTTTTAGGGTGCAGCTGATATTCTGCATGACTCCCCACCACCACCGCGTGCTGTTTATAATGGCAGGTATCCTCCCTCCACCATCACGGCCTCCGAATTTCTTTTCACACTTCTTTTTCCCTGTAATTGCTACTTGGGTAACTGTGGCCAAGTAAAATCCATTTATATTTCAGGACTATAGACTAAACGAAGCTCTTAAATAGTTCAGAGGAGGAGCAGGCACCTAAGAAAGAGTGGCTCTGCCATGGAGGGAGGAGAAGGCTGGGGAAGGGGAAGAAGGCTGTCTATGCGAGAGGAAGGGACTGCAGTGTGGTCACCAGTTCAGCCCCTGTGGCCTCCTCTGATTCCGACAGTCCCACTTTGTCTCCATCCCAAAGGGATGGCAAGGAAAGGCCAGGCCTGGGCAGAGGGGAGCAAAGTCACAGTCACCTACGCAGCAGTTACGGCCACACCATCACCCATCCCCAAGCTCTCTTCTTTCTTGCTAACAGAACCTGACTCTGTGTATCAATCAGGTGGCAATGTGCCCAGGAAAGCAGTCCCCTCCCTCCAGCCCAGACGCTGGGAACACATCATGATTACCAGTCCCAGAAACTTCGATGTTTGCTGGTGGAAGAACTAGGGGTGGGCAGAGACATACGGGGGGGAGACTTTCTTCCCTGACCGACAGCGCTGTGGAGAGGGGACCGCTTGCTGTGCTTCCGTTTCCTCTTGCTCAGAGCGCTGCTTTGGGAGATGGGCTTCATGCTACAACAGCCACGAAACAGCTGTGGGGAAAAGGTCGAGAGGCCCCCAGGTCCAGGCCCGAACCCTCACACCATGAGCTAGCTCTAGGACAAATGCTAAAACCACCTGCCTCCAGGCTGCTGGTTAAGGAAAGACTAAAAGTCCCTACAGTTTAAACCACTTAGGTGTTCAGTTACTTGCAGCTAAAAGCACACTCCTGACTCATCAAGCTATAAGAGGACAAGGCAGAGGTCCAGACCATCATCTGTGACAGCAGGGGATGGGAATTCCCTTGGCTTTAGGACTAAAACAGAGGAGCTGAGAGTCAAGTGAACTGAAATCAGAGACCAAACACTGGTCCCTGAAAATAGGACTACAAACACAAATCAGGAGTTCCCAGAACCACTGTGGAATGGGGTGACTTTATCTTCTTAACACTCTGACATTATGGGGCACCAAAGGAAATCTGTGAGTGTGATGGTGCGTGTGATCCCCACCGCCAGCCAGGTCGGGCCCCGTGACCTGCAGCTGGACACCATCCGCTGGACAGGCGCTCTCTGAAGCTCACCAAAAGGTCAGCCTGGCACTTCTGCCCAGGCCCAGGCTGACTGGCCTCATCCTCAGCTTTCCCGCCTGCTCGGCTTTGCTGACTACCTGTCATGTTTACAACAGAAAGCCTCCTCTCTGAGAAGAGCCGGGTTTCACTCGCCTTATGCAAGGACTGGTACTTTTCAGAGGAGGAGAAGAGAAAGTAAGGGTCAGGTTTTTGTTTTAGATTCTGATGAACAATGGTGATCAGTAAATGCTCCTCAACTGTTACTCTATAAGCATCTTACTCTCCGAGGATGCAGACAGAAGCACTCACCAAAGGGTCCTGCAATCCTGAGGCCGGCTAAAGGGTTGAAGGGAGTCAGTGCTGCCCCCAAGGCTCTGATCCAAACTGGAATCGGTCTGTCTTGATCGGCAAGGTCTGGTCGCTCAGGAAAGCCCCAAGGCTCCACTAAAATGAGATGATTAACCCTATTGGGGAAAGAACAGACTTAAGTTCAAGTGGAAAATTCACCCTAGAACTCTCAAGAATGAACATGAGGGCCGGCCGAGT
>NW_017731368.1:5472787-5476336 GCF_001890085.2 Hipposideros armiger
CACACACACACACACACACACACCTTATTGAGAGTTATGGTAAAAAAATTTTGAACACAATTTTTTAAAAGCTCTGCAACAATATCTAAACTGTAGTTATATATCACCTGCTTCCACTACACGTAAAAGACCTCGGAAAATAACATACTTATTTTGGTTATAAGGATTTTAAATGAGGTAGACCATGCAAAGTATTACATAATAAACATCAGGTAAATGTTAGCCCATTGTAGTAGTAAAAATAGGAAGACTACTAGAGAAGAATTTATTCCAGGGAGCACAGGAAAGACAGTGGCTGGAACCATGTGAGCAGTGAGTAATTTAACTTTTATCCTTCAGGAAAGCCTGATCACAGGTTTTAGCTCACAGGTTATTATAACCTTGCACCAGACCAAGCTCCGTATTGTCTCACCTCGTTTTCTAATGAAAAGGTTATCTCCTCATTTGATAGAAGTTATTTGCTTTTAATAAGTAACTATTACAGTAACTCAGACCCTACCCTCTACTATTCCATAGAGGGTGGCCTGATGGGATTGTTCACATCTAAGATTAAGAAATGGGTCTAGCCAGACAGCATATATGAGTCATCCTATCACACATCTTCATTAAGAATCAGAGACTGATTCAACCTACAGGAAAAACAAAGAACCAGTAGAGCAGGAACGAGAGAACAGCACATCAGTTGCGACACATAAAGAGGCACTCTTGTCCAGGTTAGCCATGAGTGTAGGTCTTGAGATGGTGAGCAGCCTGCCACGTAAAGGGCAATGCGGTGGACGACACAACAGCTCTAACGTGCTGTGACAGCTGAGTCTAAATGTTAATGAGGGCATACAGACCTGATTTTCACGAGTTTTACATTCAGCCACCAGCCAGATATAATAATATACACAACAAGCAGAGCGATCAGATCCAGAGCCAAAACGCACAAGGGAGTTTACAGGACCCATGTATGGAACAAGGAAAGAAACTACAAAGGACCAGAAAGAACTCTAGTCGTGCACAAATGAGCTCTTCTCAAGATGAAGTGAGCACCAGATAGTTCCCATTGGTTCCAAGCCACTGGGGGAGAATGGGGCAGGTCTAGAGAACAACAAACTAAATACCTCCAACTTCAGATCAAGTACAACAGCCTTCCTTCTCAAGAGGGGCCAACAAGAATGCTCAGCCCAGCTCTGCACAGTCAGGGGACAGAGCCAGGCGAGGTCAAAGGTCAGTGGATCTGAACCGCTTTCGGTGGAGAAGACCAGTGTAACCCAGTCTACTGTAACTTGGCATGGGTCTCTTTGCTAAACACTTTCTAAGTTAATAAAAGTTTCTTAGGGTCCTTTTCCTGAGTTTATAACAAATACCTATAAAACACAGAGTCTTTGTGTGGAGACTTGAGCAGCGGGGGCCTGAAGGAAAGGAAAACTAAAAAAAACCTCAGCACGCAAGTAGAAGGAAGGAGGCGGCATCGTGGCCATTCCTGCCGGCTTACTCCGCTCTCCCTCCACTCCCACCTTCAGGCGGGCAGACACTGCTTGATGGAGAAGGCTGTACAGAAAGGCAGCCCAAGACACCTCACACAGTGAGTGGCCCTACTGCTTGCGACACAGCACAGTCATCTGCAACTGAAATTATAGGTGGCATCTCTAATTAATACACGTGTGCTAAGGGAACTGCGATGAACTAAGGTCATTTGGGGGGAAGGAACACAGATGGGGCTGTGCCCCCAGTGGAGTAATCTATTAACCAGCTCCTAAGTTCTCTGCCCGCCAGCTACATGGCTTTTCCAGAATGGCCAGGCGTCCCCCCAGCAGAGGGGCCTTTGCAGCTTCTGTCCCCGCTACCCAGAATGCTCTCCTGCTATTCCCCTTCGAGACCTCAACTCACACTGCACTTCTTTCGGGTACCATGCTGCACCCCAAGACTGGGTCAGGTACTCAACAGGAGTTCTCACAGTACTGCCACCTCGCCTTTGCAGCCCTCATCACGGCTGCCGTGCTGCTCACATGGTTAGTTCATTTGTGTCTCTTCCCCCCAAATACTGTGAGCCTTACGAACACAGTCACTCAATATTATTTAAACACAACCAATCGACTCGAACATAATGTTCAAGTATTTCCTTCATCACCAATATTGCAATAAAAGAAGCATCCAGATACTTTTACATAAAGTATCACAATTGCTGAATACTCAGTTTTAAATCAGTTTCAAGAATCTGGGGTAAAATAAGGGGTCACTGCCACAAGTTGGGCTACAAAACAACTTTTATGGACACAGGCACTCTGCGGCTCATGGAGATAAAGCACCCAGGCTGACCCAATGTACCGAAACTTAGAAAGAAACTGATCACTTTTTATTTGTTCTCTATCAGGAGAATCCTACCAAAACAAGTACATTAAACTAGGCACTTTCACTCTTCTCCTCAAAAATAAAATAATTCACATCCTAAAAAATAAACAAAGAATAGAAGAATGGGGAGGCAGATAAAGACAGAAATAGGTATGGATTGGGTCACTAAGTCTCAACAAGTAAAATGTTTCCCTTCATGCATAGAAACAACAGAAATGAAGGAGCTTTTGTTTTACTTAAGGACAAAAAAAGAAGAAAAAAAGAAATATTTGTTACACCTGAGGAGGCAAAGAAAAAAGTAACATTAGAAGAGGGAGGGAAGAAGAGAGGGAGAGAGGGGAGAAGAGAAGAGAAGAGGGAGAGATACACAGTGAGTGAAGGAGATTAACTGAATCTCATTTGGTCTCTATTAGACCTTTTTTTCCATCTTCTCCATCCCTGCAAAATCTTTCTGAAATGCAAATATATATGTTAATCTCATGACAGCATAATAAAAATGATACTTGTGGGGTAGGCTATGCATGGTAGGGGAAGGGATTATAGGGAAATGTCTGTGCCCTCCTCTCAATTTTGTTGTAAACCCGAAACTACTCTAAAAAATAAGTGTCTTTAGTAAAAAAAAAAAAGGGTACTTGGATCAAGTGAAAGTTGCATAAGAGACAATTAGAGTGGGTAGTTCCGTACTTGCTTAGTTGATACTGGTAAAAGATAAACTGAAGCATATTTAAAACTTTACGAGTTTGCGCACAAGTCGATTCCCATCAGGCAGTACAGACCAGAAGTGGTTAGGAGCGCTCCACCGACAGGAGCCGGGGAAAGATTGGCTGTTTGCGATTGGCTGTCCTTAGGTTTCAATTTCATAACCTTGAGGCATTTACAGGCTTAGATTTGGGTTGGCTTACGCAGGCCATGGCATGAGAGCCACGTCTCAGTCTAGTGGCCTCTGCGTTTCATTCATTTAACACTGGGCGCCCACTATGTGCCAAGCAGTGTTCCGGCTGCACTTCATTCATGGTTTGGGACATCTGAAAATCCAGAGAAGCTCCTTATTTTGAAATTAACTTTTGTTTAATAACTTCAGTCATGCAGTTAAGAATATCAGCTTGAGGGCCGGCCGAGTGGTGCGTTGGTTAAGAACTGGCTTGGGATGCCAGAGGGCCCCGGTTCGGATCCCACATATGAGGGCCAGTGACACTGCCCTCCACAACTAAG
>NW_017731368.1:5482576-5485557 GCF_001890085.2 Hipposideros armiger
GACCTGGAGCTGGGCTGCCGTGAGTCGCTGGCGACGGCGTAGGCTGCAGTGGGGCTGCAGTAGGCTGCCATAAGCTACAGTGAATGGCTGTCAGCCAGCGTGAGCGGCCATGAGCCGCCGTGAGCGGCCGTCCAATGGCCGGCAACCGGTCTGCGTCAGCCAGGAAGAGCGCAATGATCACAATACCAACAAGGCCAGTGAAGTGACGTCCTCCACAACTAGACTGAAGAACAAAAGGACAGCAACTTGTGTGTTCCCCTTTCCCGATTCCCCAATGCTGTTCCCTCCCCCAAATCCCCAATAAAATCTTTAAAAAAAAAAAAAAAGAATGAACACAATTTATTAAGTAAAGGTTGAATGAACCACCTTCAAAAACCTTCACATTAAAGAGCACGCTCATGGCTGAACAGGTCGCATCATGCTCATCCTACACGTAAACTTTTGAGATTTCGTAGGAGTTCAGAGGTGTATGGTGGAAAAAGGGCTTCATTTTTATGATATCTAAGGGTACATATAGCTGTGTGACCATGCTTGAGAAATGGCATTGTTGTTGTTTAAGCTACACTCTGGCAGATGATACAGATCACTGACCACCCAGAAAAATCTAATGGTTCCATCTATCTCAAGGTTGACACTGCAGAAGTGACTGAAGATTAATATTACACTCATAAAATAGCTGCAGGCACCAATGACAGTTATCTTCGATGAACCAATCATTCTAAAAATGTAAGAGGTGTCAGGATTTTCTTTAAATGGGTTCAAAAGGCCTTTAAATGAACTTTTTACGAACATAAGGCTAGCGTAGTAATATGGGCTGAAAAGATGCCCCCTAGTTTTCTATTCTAGCGTGGTGAACAGGAACACATCTACCCTGCCCTCGACATCAGGTTAAACCGGCCTTAGACTCTTTCTAATCCTTTCCTAACTGTCTTTCTTACTGACCGAAGAGAGAGAAAAGCTTCATTCCAACCAACCTCTTATAAAACCGTTTCATATCACTAATAGTTTTACTTTTTCCATCTTATGAAACCACTTCCTGATGAGGGAGAGCCAGAACCATCAGCAGTGCTTCTATTGGGGCTGCACCGTGGTATTATATATACATCATACAGATCCTAAACAGAGTAGAAAGGTCCTCCTGACACAAGATGATATGCAACCAAAACAGCCAACAAACGCCAGCAAAAATCTCCCAAGGGTGAACTGACAGCAATTCTAAAGGCCCTTTCCTAAGTCATAATTGAAATAGAAAGGTAAAGAAACCAGAACATGGGCATAAGTGGCTAGTATTCCTGATAGAAAATGTTGTATTATTTTGGCCAGCAACAATAAGGCTGAGTTAGTAACGAGCCCTTTGCTTTGCCTGCATTTCCTCAAACAGAAAGCTTCAGAGCACAGGCCCAGAGCACAGAGCTCCACAGGCCCTGGGAGAATACTCGGTCCACTCTCTCACCTCACAGGTGAGAAGGAAGCTGAGATGCACTATGTACCCTGATCCAGGACAGAAAGCTGGTTAATGTAGACCAGGGCTAAAGCCCGTATTTCCTGCCTCCAATGTACTAACAGATGCCAAGCCATCGGCAGAAGGCTCTCTCTCCTAGGAACAGGCCAAGCAGCATAAAAGAAGCATATCAGTAAAGGTAAAGTTTAACTCTAATCAACTCTAGGCCAGTCCTAGATTTCACAGCACTGAAAGATTTGTAGAATGTAAATATGAAAACTGTGTGGACATATGTGATACATGAGATTTCCATAGACTTAGAGTGCCTTCACTGCTTAAAAGGTTTTTGTTTTTTCTTAAAGTTTATCAGGGTGACCATGGTTAGTAAAGTTACATAGGTTTCAGGCATACAATTTTGTAATACATCATCTAATGTCACATTGTGTGTTCACCACCCAAAGTCAGTTCTCCTTCCATCACCATATATTTGACCCCTTGACCCTGTTCTACCACCCCTCCCTCCTTACCCTCTGGTAACCGTTATGAGACTGTTTTCTAATAGTGTATGGATGGGAAGGGGGACTGAAATGAGTTTGTTTTGTTTGTAATGGTGAAGACTATCTCTGATATTTTGACTTCCTCCTAAATTCCTCTTATTACAGCCCACAGTGAGATTTGAGGAGGGGATGGGGGGGCATGTCAGAGATACGAGTGGAATTTATGACATAGCCACCTAGTTGAAAGCAGCAAAGACTCATGTTAGGAAACAGCTCGTGTTATTCACTACAGACTTACTCCCTAAAGAGAAAAACGAACTCCTTATTAAAACATGCTCTATGGTAAAAGGTGACTACATGTTTGTTATACCTTTGTTATGGGATCTTGCCCAGTCTGCTCTGGGCCTTACTGACCTGCTAACCCAAGAAGGGGAGGCACAAAGGAAACTCGAGAGGGAGGGACATCTCTATCTCTAGTTGAGTGATTGTTTTGTTTTTGCCTTAGTTTTGGCTTGTCTTGTTTAATATGGATCTTCAAAATATTGTCCCTAGGTAAAAATGCCAATATAACGAATTACACGAAGTATGTACACTAGAGCAGGTGACCTTTTTTATTTTTCTGAAAGAGTAAATTGCCCCAACAATTGTTCTATCCTGTGTCTCCATCCTAGCATGAAGCCTAGCACATGGCAGATGCTCAGCAAACATTTGGAGTATTATGTTTTACTGCATTTCCTCTTGGCTCTTATCTATAAAGATGTGCAGAATTTATAAAGTATAATCATAGGGTAAGCAAAGGAGTCAGTCTAGTCTGGTCCCTAAGATGACATCAGAACACCACAGTCATTTCTTATATTAATCTTTCAGGTCATTACTCATTAGAGGTAGTAAAATCCATTTAGAGACCCAGAGTCAGTCTGATTTTTTAAAAATAAAACTATAATTTGGAATAGAAAAATACATAACAAGCATGAGTATCATTCCACAAAACTGTTTCTCTCTCTCTCTCTCTCTCTCTCTCTCTCTCTCTCTCTCTCTCTCTC
>NW_017731368.1:5489267-5516568 GCF_001890085.2 Hipposideros armiger
ACAGCAACTTGTCTGTTCCCCTTCCCCCAATTCCCCAGCACTGTTCCCATCCCCACAATTCCCCAATAAAAATCTTAAAAAAAAAGAATATCAGCTTGACTATCCAACAAGCTCTGTAGATTTCCATTCAGTATTTGGTAGCCATCAGCCAATTTAAACATGCAAATTATTTTAAGCATTCGCACATCCACTCATTGCTAATACTTAGTGGTTCTCAGTCCTGACATAGTACTTTAGCTTTATTTCCAGCATTAGGCACAAACATTCATAGATCACTTTCTACAAATGTAGTCAGTCAAAGGCAGGGATCACTGGCTTTGTTTTCGATACCTGTTCTGACCCCCATATCATTCAAAATATGTTGCTATTCTTTTTTATAGAAAAGAATCAATTTTTCATAGATGATTTTACAGTGGTCATTCTCTTCTGAATCAACAAAACCCTTTATTTCTTTAAATATTTCACAACTGTGAAATCTCCAAGGGATAAATACCACAAGAGAGACATAATAAACACCTGAGAAGAAACAAAGGCAGCCCAACCTCCACAAAGAGCCCTGTTGTCTTATACCAGAAAATCATCCACTTCTTTCTCTTACTTGGTAGGTGTTTGTCATTGACAGGAGTACACAAGTAAAGACAGGAGTCCCAAAAAGCCAACTAGGAGAGACAAATCTGGATGTCTTTTGAAAGAGCAGTCCTGCCAGTTGACAAGGTTATTACCCTCTAGCATAGACAGGAGTATGAGCTCTCCAGAAAACTCTAGTGTAAAGGCTGAAGCTTAGGTAGAGAATCTGTAGAGAAAAAGTTGGCTGTTGCAGAGGAAGGCAACCGCGGGGTATGCTGCTCCACAGGTCAAATTCTGTCTCAACAGCACACCTAGACTCTGCAACGGCAGCCTATCAGGTGCATACGTGCACTCTGAAAATGACCATCAGCCCGTCTTGTCCACAGACCTCAATGCCACATTTTTGGATTTAGAAATCAGTCCAATAGAGAAATACATTAGTAACACAAATGTGCTGATCTTTTTTGTTTTCTTCCAAAAGATAAACAAAACAAAAATGAGCTTTCCTATTTTCTTAGAAACTGTCATGTGACCTCCCCTCAGAGTAGCAACATCATTAATAGGAAATAGCATGAGAAGAGGTAAAGAAAGGGGGAGATCCTACCAAGGTTCTGAAGCGAACAACCATTAATTCAATGACTCTGGAAAAGAATTCTATAACAATGAGGGACAGAGCACGGCATATTCAAAAACCTTGTAGGACGCTATGTATTTTCTGTGGTTCAGAGATGAGGAAACTAAAGCTTAGCGGTTAAGTGCTTTGCTCTAAGCCAAAAGATAGCACTAGCAGTTAGTCTTCTCATTTCTAACCTTCCATCTTCCTATTACAGCTTACCCATAACCTGGAAAAGGTTAGGAAAAACCTGCTGGATCCATAGGTCTAATGATAATAATAATAGTCAGCAATACCACCACAGAAATTTTTACTTGTGGCTTAAATTGTATGAATTCAAAGTTTAACAGAACAGAAGGTCCTTTCTTAAGCTTTCTATCAATGCATAATAGGAAAATCTGACGTCATTATTTCAGCTATTAAATTGGCCATCAGTGTGACTATTTGGTCTATAGGGTCCCTTAAGAGAATCTTTCTTGTAAGGCTCAGATACGACTAACCACAAAAGGTGGGAACTAGAGACAAGCACTTGGGTGCCTCTCTTCTGTCACCAGCACTTACCTTAATGGGTACTTTAGTGAGTAAGCAGCAGCCAAGAAGCCACCCAGGTTGTGTCCCAGCAAGATGAGTTTGTCCAATCCGAGGGCGCACCTCCACTCTTCAATGGATTCCACAAACTGATTCTCCACTTCCTCCGCGTCACTGTCAAAACTGGGCCTGCTACTTCGTCCAAAGCCCAGCAGGTCAAAAGCATAGACGGGTCTATCGGTGCAAAGATCTCCAAAATTCAGTGCCCAGAGTCCAAGACCTCCTCCAAAGCCATGGAGGAGGACAAGTGGAGTTTTATTGGAAATATCGTGAGAGAACTTCAGTGTCCATATTTTATTTCCATTAGATATACGAACAGCTTCTTTTTTGTATGTGCAGGGGACACCTAATAAAAACATAAAAGATAAATTCTGCTTAGCTTCACTACTTCTGAGAAGGGGAATGTTCTCAGAACAATCAGAAATTCATAATCTAGAAATCGTCTGGTGTCTAGTCGTATGATTTTAGCCTTTGTCATCCCTAAAAAAACAAAAGTATACATTTCATTGAAGCAATTGTTAATGACCGTATGTTACATTTAAGCGAGAAGGTCCATTTCAGACAAGCCTCAAGTACCTGTGGCCAAGGTTAAGTCATGTAAGCTCTTTGGACTTCTTCCCACATCTGTCAAATGGGGGTATTACACGCCTAAAACTGGACAGGAACTCAGTGCTCACTGAATCCATTACTTGGAGGTCTCTGACTTTGCAGACAAAAAAGAATGCCACGTTGATTTTGTCTAACACTGAAGATTAAGCATTGAAGGCTGAAGTTCAGACTCAGAGAAACATTTTTCTCTGAAAAGTTAATCATGAATCTAGGGAAAGATTAACAGTATCTGTATTAAACACCTAACTGCAATCTGAAGTCACTTCAGAGTTTACTAGAAGGTGACAGGGAATGAACGAGGCACCAGGAAGTGTGAGCTCAAGTCCAACAAGCTCCCTAGAAAATGAAATAATCACAATTTTGTAGATAAAAACTCTTACTTGCCTTCAGTGTTGTGGGACTAAATACTTTAATCTCCCCCCAAATACACTAAAGATGAAACTAATTTGAAATTCATTTACATCAGATTATCAACCAAAAGCTATAGTTTAGATGCACCCCTTCATTATTTGCACATAATTCACCTGCAGTGGACAAACACTGGAGAACTGGGAGCTTCTGCCTTTTAACAGAAGCAATAATTTCAGGTTTTGTACCCACAGAGTGGCAGCAAAGACGAAGCCCAGCATTCATCAGGAATATTAACAGAGCCCATGCTGCCAAGTGGAGGGAAATGCCACCAGTTGAGAACAGTAGATGACCCAGCATCACTGCCAAGCCAAAGCATGTCAGCGTTCT
Organism: Hipposideros armiger; assembly: GCF_001890085.2. Taxonomy (NCBI): domain Eukaryota; kingdom Metazoa; phylum Chordata; class Mammalia; order Chiroptera; family Hipposideridae; genus Hipposideros; species Hipposideros armiger. Next base: position 5,492,383 of record NW_017731368.1, read on the forward strand.
GGACACAGGTGTCTGCACATTCCCACAAAACCATCTGTGACTTGCATCGGAGCACGCACCCCACTGTATTAGTCACTGGCTTTCACAGCTGATTTTGGACCAGGGGCCAATTCTCACCCCTAGTTGCATCCCTAGAACCTAGCAGCAGGGAATCAATGTTTGTTAAATGCATGAATTGAGCATCTAGCATCCTTTTTCATCTCCTGACAAGAATATTTTTGTTATTCAAGCTTTATGAGAAAAAAATAGAATACTGAGCTCAAGCACACTGTGTGTTTGCTGTGTCACTGGGTCAAGGGTGACAGAACTAGCAAACAAACATCCATAAACAAGGGTACACATGGTCACAGGGTGGAAAACGGAGGCCTAGCACAATTAAGCCTCACTTTCCTCATCAGTCAGCAGCGTGCTGGGGACCCCCCAGCTGATGGGAAATGACCTCCAGACTCTGGGCACTGAGGGTTGCCCTCCGACACAGCCCCTCCGGCAGCATGTGGTGCATCTTCCTCAGGAGGTTCTCATCACACTCAAATCCTAGTTGGCCCTTTAGGCACCTCAGCCAGATGCAAGGCATCAGCCACCTTCAAGTGCCATCCACTCCACTGAGGGTATGATATGTGCCAAGAACACGAAGCTGGGGTTCAACTCCACAGGGCTGATGCAGACCTTGGTGGCCTGCAGGCACAGGGGGAAGCCACCCCACCCCCACCCCCCACCCCCCACACATTCGAGCTCAGCAATTTGTCAGAATTTTATTTTAGTAAACCACAATGACAACTTTCCCAGCTTTGTAAAGAACAAGATTACCCAAGTATATACAGTGAGTAGAAATTTATGTTCATGCTAAATCCATGTAGGATGACTAACTGCCCCTTCCTTTGGATATAATCCAGTTCTGATCACTTACTCCTGAATCATTCAAATCACAAACCAGAAAATTCATGTGTGGTAGAGAGGATGAAAAGCAGGCACAGACACACACCTGCACAGACACACACAGTAATCAGGTCTGTGAGCTGCACTGCTCAACCCTCTCCTCTGAATTGTATCAGCAGTATCAAACTGCACAATAAACACTGTTGCTTAGAAGTACTATATCCACAGATACCTGCAACACCCTGACACTACTAGTTTGGGTAAATTTCAGTGCTCATAACAAACAAACAAAGTAAAGGTTTCTGCACCACTACAAATGTAGAATTAGAGAATCCAAGAATACTAGAAGCAAAAGGAATTCATCACCCTACTCCCGCGTTTCACAAGTAAAATACAGGAAGCTGAGAAGTGCTTTGCCCAAGACCCTGTACCCACCTGACTAGACCAGGTACCTTGTTCTGGTCCAGTATCTGTTCCACTCTCCAAAGGCTAACTGCTCTGGAACACCTAGAGCCTGTTCTCAAAGTGCAGTCTTGGGACCTCTGGGAACCCCTGAAATCCTTTTAGGAGTACCACAAGGTCAAAACTACTTTTACAATATAATATTAAGGCTTTACTTGCCGTTTCACTTTCATTCTTTGATGAGTATACAGCGGAATTTTTCAGAGATCACATAATAGGTGATTGATTACCAACAGTCTAAATGCAGAAGCAGATGTGAGAATCCAGATGCCTTATATTAAGCCAGACATTAAAGAGATTTGCAAGCATGTAAACAATGCTATTCTTCTCACTACATTTCTGTTTGGAAACTAGTTATTTTTAGAAAACATGACATTTATTTTAACCTGTAATGGGTTTATTACTATTATTTTAAAATAAATTAACATATTTTAAGTTATTCAGTTCTAATTTGTAACGTGATAAATACTGATAGCTATAACCTATAAACAGAGCTTCTTAGGGTCCTTAATAATTTACGAGTAAAAATGGGACTCAAGACCAAAAAGTTTGAGGGCCCTGCCTCCTCACATTTATGCACTTGCAGATGACATGGAAAAGAAAAGAAGTAAGTTCTTTAGCCAACGACTAACACAACACAGAATCTTATCTTCAGTTTCAGGACAATGCGAATATTGGACCTATTTTAGCAAACAGCTCAGTTAACTTACAAGAAGAAAACCTTACATTTTAACATTTTCTCTTCAGCTTCTTTAAGGTGTGACGTAGATGTAGGGCACCACGTGGGAAGCCAACCAGTTAGCCATCCTGACCTAGAGCATCAAAGACAAAATACAAATAGGTGAGGTAATGCTCTTCTCAACTCCCAACTGTTACCTACAGAGAAGAAAAACAGAACAGTAAACATACTGTCTGTGTGATGCTGAAGCGATAAGTGACAAAAGTCACCTAATAGGTACGAAGCACTGTGGTCAAGTGCTGGGATATTCGGCTTCAGCCTGTGAACCTGCAAGTAGATAAGCCCATCTTATTATCTTCAGGGATAGGCAGATTCCAAATAAGCAGAATAAAAATGGGCAGACCAAGAATAGACAATAGAGGCATTCCCCACCCCACTGCAGGACAGCCTCATCGGGGTAAAAGTGCAAAAAGTTAAAAGACCATGAGGAGGTTCATAGCAAGTACAAAACATGCCTACTATGAGGGTTGACAGAAATCTTATTAAAATATGAGATTAATATATATAAAAAGGCTTCAAATCTCATGTTTCTGAGCAGGACATACCCCTAATACAAATGCAGGGGAACAGCCCATGTACACTCTGCCTAGGGTGAACTGGTTAACTGTTAATGGAAAAGCTTTGGGTTTTGGCAAACAGTAGATAAAAAGAATGACCCGGGCATCTGGCAGAAGACAGCTGAACAAAGAGAAGGAGGAAGCAGGTCAAGGACAACAGGTGAGGAAAGGTGTGGGGAGGCTGAACTGACGCGCTTTGCTAGCAGCTAACCAAGGAGAGGATGGGCCTTGACGCCCGGGCCTGACATTAGCAGACCACAGGCTTCCTGGAACAATCCGAGACAATACAGAGCTTTAGCAGTCATCCGACAAGCATTATTTAGAGTGAGAACTTTCAGATGAAAGAGAAAATGACTTGCAGAGAGACCAACTACTGCAGATTCCAGATGAGAGGTATGGGCCTGAAGCAAGGCTTTGGCAATAGAAATGGAGACAAAAAGATGAGGCCGAGGAATAATTAAAATAGTACAGGCTGATGGCTCCAAACTTAAAACCACACTCCGCCTGCCTGCAATCTCTCTCTGCCTCTCACTTGTTAGAAGACTAGTGAATGCGGTTAGGGCCCACCCAGAGCGCCCAGGATCATCTCACAATTCTTAGCTCCGTCAGTTACAAGTCCGCAAAGTCTTTGCCATATGAGTAACAGTCACAGGTTCTAAGGATTAAAACACGGATATTATCTTTGGAGACCATTATCTTTGGGGACCACTGTCACAAATATAAAGCATAGTGTTCCAAAATAAAATATGTAGAAACATTCAATAAATAAATGGTAGTGAACATTACACTGATGGCAGTAATAATTCACTAAAATTACGTGGAATTAATTAGGAAGTAATTCCTAAATTGAGAGCTTTAACTAAGGTTCACAGGGAGTTCAAAGATAGGAATTGACAAAGAATGGTCATTTTGCATCACTCCTTGCCTCAAAGATAAGGCTGCTTCTCGACCTACAATGGGAACAGCCTTTCTCGGCCTTTTCCTTGACACTCTTGTATCATTTTGGTCAGTTCTTATTTTCTCTTTTTGTTCAAGCCACACAATGTTCCCTGTTCTCTGGCTTCTTGGCTCTGAATATCCTTGGAGTATGTATCTCCCCTTCCTTTCATGATTCATTACAGCTCTCACCGACCTCTAATTAGATTTCCCTTTCCCTTTCATTTTATCAAGGTGGCAGGATGGCACCCTACACTCCAAGCTCTATTTCCTTCTCAAGTTGTGTTATGAATTTCTTTTTTATTCATCAGTATCCTTATCCAACTGGAAGAACTTGAGGGTAAGGGCTTTGTGCTTACCAATGCATTCTCAGTTCCTATCCCAGCACCTGCCATGTTAATATACATTGATGATATGAATGAAAAAAATTATTGCTTCATCTGAAATGTATTGGCTACAATGAGTTACAAGTGGCTCACGTGAGTAATAAGAGAATTTTCTGGAATAGAAATGAAGTTTTCTATCTTAAGAGGTGATTGGATGACACAGATATAAGCATATGTCAAAATTCAACACATGAACCTTAAAATTTAAGCATTTCATCATAAAATTTTATATTGAAAAAAGTAAAACAGGCTAAATTTGACAGCTGGTTTAATATTAATATAAGGAAGGTATAATAGAGGGTTCCTAGGTTTCTGTCTTAGGTGCCACCAATAACAACAGAAAACACATGAATAATAGATGTGAGTGGAGAAATGGGCTAAGTTTTGGATGTGCTGATCCAGCATCCAGCTTTTTCTAAGCTTTGTAGACTCATCCTACTTCCCTTCCCTGTAGAATTTCTCTGGGCATTATGTATAACAGGCACTCAATAAATGCTTGCTGAATGGTTAGGTCACTCACAATCCAGGCTATCCTCAGTTCAAGTTATCCCTATTTTATAGATGTGAAAACTGAGGTTCAGGAATGTTAAGCAGCAGGTTCAAGAGTATTCAGCTAGTAAGCCAAGTGACACAAATAGAGGTCTGAGTTCGAAGCCCTTTTTTCTCAGGTGATGACCTTCGTTGAAATGTATGAGGAGCTGCCATTACCTACATGATAAATCACATTCCTTAGACCTGCACAGAACAGAAGATACATAACAGCTGGAATTACAATGAGACTCTACCTACACTGGTGTTCTCTGCTGCCAGTTTCAAATCTTTTGCTTTAACAGGGTAAGACCTGTAGGCATCCCCCCAAATATTACATATCTTATTATCAAAGTATAAACATAATGTAAAACATTATCAACATTAGCCTATTTGTAAATATATAAACCTATTCACAAATTATCAAGGAAAATCAATTCAAGGCTTCAGCAATGAATTTTTCAATTCATTCAACAATTTTTCAATTGTCGGGAAAAAGCTGTTAAGAAGCAATTGAAAGAACTTTATGATCCTTAGAGCTTAAAAAATTTTTAAGTAAACCATTATTAAGCTGGAGCTCCTTTGTCCTTGACCAGGGATGGTCATCAAGTTCTACGTCTGGTCACAAAAATATGAGCTAGTACCAAGAAGTTAATTACAACTCAAGCTCATCCATTTTCTTAAATATGCCTCAAAACATAGCATAGTTCTTTGCCAGAGAAAATCAGAGGTCAGTACAAAAAAAAAAGAAAATTAAAGTGAAATGAACTATAATCTACTATTGCTCCAACTGACATCATAGACATTTGGGGGGGAAAAAACACAAACGCAATCTTTGTCCAGTCTTAAAAAAAATCACATTCTCTGAACACCTACAATGTATAAGGCACTAGAGTTTAAAATGTTATCTACCGGCCTATAATATAGGAATTATGTCTACAATTCATTACAAAACCAACTTTCAAAGGACAGGATGTCTTGTCCATGCATTTTGCCTCCTAATGATGGACGTAACTCAAAGAGAAGAGGCAAAATAATGTTTCTACATCTGCACGTCTAGACATTACATTAAAAATTAGGGCTCTTCAGCCACAAGGGTCACTAACTCTCTTCAGGTTTTCACAACAACCTTTTCTTAAAAGCAGACAATTTTTTTTAAAGTGGAATTTTTCTAAAGTATCTTTAAACTGAAAAAAAATCTATATTTAACAAAACATAGTAAAATATTTTATCTTCATCTTAATGGAACTGTAAAGATATATCTCTTCCTCTAAGTCCTGATGTTTCAGTCCAATCAGTTTTGCCTTAACCAGATGATAAAAGTTAATTTTATAGAAACGGGTCTTCTACTTCTTTCTTAGAGATAATCTATAGGGTTGAGCACTATGCACATAACAGGCTCAAAGGAACATCTGTAGAGTAAAAAGCAGGAGTCTATCTTTTCCATCCTTTAGCTGATCACCCTTTGTTCACAAGTTCCCACACCTTAGCATGCCCTCTCTATTGCTTCAACCCCCTAAAACACCCATCCAAACTCACCTCCTGTCTTTGGGGTAAATTAACCTTATCCTCCAAGAGATGCTCTGCCCTTCCCACATGATCTGCCATGTCATTCAGTGTTGTCCTGCATTTCTAGGCTTAGTATGTGGAAGACTAGAACTAAGGACATGAGACAGCAACTAAGGACACAAGGCTGAAGCTTGTCAGATACCCAGCCATTCTTCTAAGGTCACAGAATCCAAAGGGAAAATTAAATTCATGTGGCTCATCTATAAAACAGTAAACAAGATAGAGGGATGCCTCCTCGTAGCTTTGGAAAAGAAAAAGAAAAGCAAAACTTAACTTCCCTACTTTATTTAAGCAGATAATCAATAAACACCATCATCCACTGCTGAGGCCCTACTTTCAGAAGTGACCTCAGTGTCAATCACAGTATAAAGAAAAGCCATTCACTGGGAGAAGATATTTGCAAATCATACACCCAATAAGGGGTTAATATGTAAAATATATAAAGAACTCATTCAACTAGGTAACAAAAGTTCCAATTACAAAATAGGCAAAGGATCTGATGTCAGTTGGAGCAATAGTAGATTATAGTTCATTTCACTTTAATTTTCTTTTTTTTTTTGTCCTGACCTCTGATTTTTCAAAGAAGACATACAGATGACCAACGAGCATATAAAAATGTTCACTGCAGCATTATTTACAATAGTCAAGATACGGAAACAATCTAAGTGACCATCGATAGAAAGATGAAAAAGATGTGGCAGATATAGCCAAATATAGACGTAGAGTGAAATACTACACTCAGCCATAATAAACAAAGAATGAAATCTTGCCATTCAAAACAACACTGATGAACCCTGAGGGTATTATGCCAAATGAGATAAGTCAGAAAGAGAAAGAAAAAATATTGTAAGATTTCACTTATAAGTGGAATATAAAAAACAAAACCAATCTCATAGATACAGAGAATAGATTGGTGGTTGCCAAAGGGGAGGAGAGTTGGGTGAAATGGGTGACAGGATCAAGAGGTACAAACTTGCAGTTATAAAAAAAATAAGTCATGAGAATGTAATGTGTACAATATTGTGACTATAGTAAATAATATTGCATTGCAATTTCTTTTTACAACATGCAAAAAATTTACTGTAATGAAAAATCTCAAATGTAACATCTAGACATAATTGTTAGAATCTGGGTAATTTCTTAACAATTTTCTATCTAGAAATATATTTCACCATCATAGTTAAAATATGTTGCTTATACAAAATTCTTTATAGTAATTTATTTTTTACTACATGTCATTGCATTATAAATTTATAACACATAACTTATAATGGCTGCATGGTTTTCCATCATTTGCATGTACCTTAGTGTGGTTTCAAATAGTCCCTTGGTGCTGAAAATCAGACTGTTTCCATTGATTCATTGTCATAAATTATCTTACGATAATCATATCTTCTCCTTGTGTCTTATTAACCAATCAAATGGTATGAACATATTGTTTCAGATATATAAATTATTTTCTATAATGTATTGTAAATTTGAAATTTGCTAAGAAAGTAAATCTTAAGTCACCAGAAAATAATTTTTTTGTAACTATGTATGGTGACAGATGGTAAACAGACTTAGCAGTGATCATTTCACATGTACACCAAATGTCAAATCATTATGATGTACGCCTGAAACTAATATGTTGCATGTCAATTATACTTAAAAAAAAAAAAAAAGAAAGAAAGGAAGAAAGAAAAGCCACTCTCCACAGGTACTATACCTGTCTATGACAACAGAAAGGCTTGCCAATGGGCACCAAGAGCTTTTCTACACAACCCCATTAGTTGAGCGCTCATATTATTAGCACAGTTGGGGATCCACGCCCTAAAGCATCTAATCAAAAAACCAAATAAAAGGAATCTTGCTTTATAATCTCTGTAGTAAATACAGAGAAAGAACCTTCTTTCAGAGAAAGGTTTTCTCTGTATTTACTGAGCAAAGAAAGCTTTAAAAGCATTTCTTTCTAGATATGGCAATTCTAAGAAAAGGCAAATAATATGTGTATTAATACAGTTTATTAACTTAAGAATGTGATTTTTAGTATCCTGAGTTTGAGAGATAAAACACCAAAAAATTTCCCTAAACTTTCTGCCTAATCTTTGTTTTTGTAAAAAAATATCAATAACATTGTACTGATGTCCTATGTCCTGTGCCATCAACACTTAAGTTTCCTGGTAAGCCCTGTTTGTTCTCGAAGACATTTGACTATCTATAGTATTACTAAACCTGAATTGCACAATCTATAAATATTGTGAAACAGGGAAAGAGGTTTCAAAGTACTCAAGAAAATATACAGAAATCTGGCCAATTTCCACACACTCTTGGCCACTTAACGTTTCTAGTTAGGTCATAAGTAAAGGGGATTTCATTAAATTACAATTTTGTTTAAAATGACCTCCATCCCCATACTGGTACTGTCAGAGGAAAACAGTGGTTATTACAGCTCTCTATAAGCTACTCTAAACACAGTATTCTATCTTAGAGAAATTATAAGGTTTTGATTTTTATTATAAATATCCAAATTAATTAGAGGCATATTTCTCTGAAATAATTCCTCAACCAATGAGAGATGGAAAACTTCCAAATTGGACATTATAACACTTGGGCAAATAAAAGCCTTCTTTCTTGGGAAATGGCGTCCTAAATCCTATTCTTGGAAAAGAAGGAAAAAAAAAAAGAAAAAGAATATGTCTCATGACCATAATTTAAATGATTAATATTCCATTTTAAATAGATGATACTTAAATGATTCAAATTATCACTGACCATGAGATCAATGACAACACAGGCCCTCTAATATATTTTAACATGCTAATTAACATTCTTTTAACTTTTTTTCATTTCTGACCTGTAACTTTTAAAGGCCCAGAGATGGAGAATCAGTGTTTTAGACATAGCCATGTGCTGGTAATATTTTTTCCCCAATTATTTCCTACCTTCTCTCATACAGTAAACAAAGCATCAGACATACTTAAAGAGCTACATGTGTAATTTTAGATTTACATTGTAATTTAAATTGCTTAACCAATCCAAGCGACATTTCATGTTAGTTCTAAAGCTGACCCTCTAGATAAAGAAAATAAAAACTAAAAATCCCAGGTCTCAAGCTGAATATTTTTTAATAAAATCATCTTTCCACGCAATTTTTTTTTTGATTCACAATCAGGAGTGGAGAATTACAGAACCATGAGGTTAGACTAAAAACCTAACAATATAATGTTTCTAAACCAGTATTATAAAGAATATAAGTCAAACCTTTAAGGCCTCATTCAGAGATGTCTATAATTCTGAAATGTATTATCTGGTCTTGTTTTTATTAAATGGATCATCCCTGGAACTTTATAATCTTTTGTTAAGTTCTTTGTCACAGGACTGAAATCTGTATTTGCTGGTCTGTGACTGGCATTTTGGAGAACAGGTAATAAAACAGTGAAGCATGGGTTGACTCATCCAAGGTCAAGAAATAGAATCATATTCTCCACCTCCCCAATATAATTTAAGTTCATGATCCTAATTGTTGTCCTAGTCAAACTCAAACTTTGAATTCTTATAAATATAACTTTTGATTAAGATATTCTCTGAATATCTTAGAATGAAAAAATTTAAGTCACACAGCTGCAAAATATATAATCAACTACTAGGTTTCTGATCTTAATGTTCGTGCCAGTATGAATTTACAATACTGAAGTATTTAATTCAACAAAAATGTATTGAAGCTTACTACTTATAAAAGTTCCTTTAGGTTCTACCAGACATTTGAGTGAAACGAAAGCTCTGTCCTCAATGAGCTGACAAAACAAACATACAAATATGGTACAAACATACAACAAAACATGGTATAAGTGCCATAAAGAAAGTTTAGGAAAATACCAAGGCCCTTTAAAGAAGGGAGATCACTGTTTGGGGTCAGAGAAAACAGTGTGAACCAAGCCATGGGGAAATGGAGGTGAGCAAGGAACAAGTTTAGGAAACAATGAAAGATGCAGCTTGGTGGCCCAGTGCACAGAGAGGAAACAGGACTCCAAGGATAGATGGAAGCCACACTGCCTGCAAAGGGCTTTGAAGTCAGGATGAGGATGGATCACAAAGCCACTGTGTGTAGCTGGGCTACCAACAAGATTGTGCCTCTTGGGGATATAAAAATAACTAATGAAATCAGCTATGCTGAGAGCAGTGTTACTAAAACCTGCAATAATCCAGAAAAGGGAATAAGGAGGGTCCGAACCAGGTGGCTCCCAGATGACAGTGGAGATGGTAAGGTGACATTGTTCTTAGAATCTATTGGACTTGGTAACAGGTATGGTATTTGGGGAAATAAAGAGGGGAGTCAGTAGATCATGCCGCAGTTCTGAATCTGGATGACCAGAACCCTAATAAAAACACTCTAATAAAAACAGGGAAATCAAAGGGAAGAACTGAGCTTTTTGTATTGTTTACTTCAGGAGGAGGAAGGTACAAATAAGATACTGTTCTAGATATGTTACATTTGCGGAATCTGGTGCAAACAGTTGGCACACAAGAAGTACAGTCAGACTCTAATGTAAATCTAGTAGGGGGCTGATAAACCCACTGGAAGGGAAGCGGAGAAAAAAATCTCAGTTATAGCATTTGATGATTTCCATGGTGTAAATACTACCACCATGGCTGATTTCCAGCTACCAATGGGTGGCAAAATTCCTGAAAACTTAGCAATGGCTGCCAATACAAGCTAACTCCAGCACACCACAGCAAACCACCTATTTTGTGGTCTACTCTGCAACTGAGCAATTCTGGGACAGCTTTCCTCTAAATTCAACTGATACTTCATTATTCTCTGGGACAACCTTGCAGCAATTCACAGAAGTCTACCCTACTCCTGTTACACTTAGCTTTCTCAACTGTATTGCAACTGAAAAGGGTCAGATGTTGAAAGCCAATGGCTCCCAGGCATGCCTGTCTTCACTAGGAGAATCACAAAGGAAAAGACAAGAATCATATAACCCCAAAAACCTGCCTAAGACTTTTTATAATTGTTTCCTATGTTAGTGTCATTTCTCCATTTAAACCTGAAAGAAATGTCTTAAGGATAAGGAACTTGATTCGGGAGTTCTGTTTTCCCACAATCCACTTGGCTGTTGCGATAGTTCTGTTGATTAACCAAAAACAATTTTTTTTAAAAGAGAGCTCTGTGTCAATGCAAGGATTAAATAAGAAAGTGTCAGTAGAGAAAGCTAAAGAAACAAGGACCAAACATCCCAAATGAGTTCCACTCCTAGTAAGAGGCAGCAGAGACATGGGGAAAGCGCCTTAGACTAAATCCAGATACTTGGGGTCTCCAATTCAGCCCTGCTACTAACTAGTGGGGTGCTAGTAGCCTCCCAGTTGCACGTCCAACTGAAAAACAGGGATAGCACACAGGAGCAACTGTGGGTTTCACATGCGCATGTTTAGGGAACAGCCAGCAGGAGCAGGTATTTGCTGTCCTGCTGGGTATTCAGAAGGCCAGACTCGTTTGGGCACTGGACACTGCTCAAGTGTATTGCCAAGAGTACCAAGAAGGCCCACCTCTGTCATGGGGCTATGGGGAGCCAGCTGCTAAGCATTTTTTATAGTCTGTCCCCAGTGACCTCCAGCCATCACCCAAAGCCACAAATTCCTTTCAGTTGTACCCTGGACTCCCAAGCCCCACAGCAACAGGCAGACCAAGGAGTCCACTTAAAAACAGTCTTTCTTAGAAAGAGCCAAAAATGTAGTGACCAACTAGATGGGAACCAGCTACCACTTAGGTTCCCACTTGTGATCACGTGACATCCCGCATCTCACCTCAACAAGGAAGTTTAAAAAGAAACCAAAACAATGGACCCATTCATCATACAAACAATACTCAAGGTATAATCCTATTTTGTAATATTTCACGATTCCCCCCCCCAACATCTTTCCAAATACCCTTGTCTTCATGGTATTCCATATTATCTTCTTTTAGAGTACGTCTCATATGTAAATTTATCCAGACATTTGAAGTAGAATTGTTACCAAAATACCAAATACACACAGGGGAGGACTTTTATTTACTCTCCAATATAAATGACCAGCCTTGAGAAATCAGGCAGTAATGTTCATAGCAATTTAATTTTTCCACCTATTATCTAGTATTTGTGTACTGACAAGGGCATGAACTTATGGGTAGAAAAGAATAATTTAAACTTAGTATATTTCTCTATCAAGAAGTTTCCCATTAGACGTCAGCCCTCCAATCTCCATCAAGTTTTCTACATCTATGTGTTTTTTGAGGCGCACACACACACAGTTTTCCAGTAACCCAGGACACTTGGAAGCAAAGGGAGATCTCCACTTGAAAGATTATTAATTGTGAACTTGCGATCTATATCGTGTTAACTTCCTGTCCCTAAAGAATCTGTAAATGAAAAATTTTCTGAACCCCAAAGCCACAGACCCACTCTCTCGACCCCTTTCCTTCACGACGAGCTGCTCCTTCCCTGGACTCCCTGTCACGTCCCGCGGCTTCCAGGGTGAACGTGGGCTCCGCATCCACTGGTGCCCCAAGGAAGCGCCGCCCCTTCCTCCAGGCTTTGCAGAGGCTCGGCCCAGGCGGCACTTGCGTCCCGGTCCCGGGCTGGACGGAGTACGGCGCATACCTACAGACCGAAGCCGCGCTCGGAAGTGGACACAGTGACAGGCTAAGTGGCCGTTTCCCGTGACTCGCGTCAGGTGCGGGGACGGCCGGTCGCCGCCCACCCGCTGCGCTAGCCGAAGGAGGCACTTGGCGGACAATGAGCCCGGCTCTGGCTGCGGGGCCACCCTCGCCGCCTCCCCGCGGGGACGCTTACACAACAGGGCGGCGACCCCTCCGCGCTGGGGTCAAGCGGCGTCTCGGCGCGGCCGGGGTCAGACCTGGACTCCTCCTGAGCCCAGGCGCCGACGGGCGTCCTCCCGGGACAGAGCGGGCGGGGGCTTCTTGGGGCGCCGCGCGAGCCCGCGCCGGGGCCGGACGAGGGAGCGGCCAGGAGGGCTACGAGTCCCCGGCTTTGCCCGCTCAGACCCGGACCCGGACCCTGCCCGCGTGGAAGGCGCGTGCCCGAGCCCAACGCAGTCCCAGTCGCACTCACCTTTCGCCAGTGTCCTCCTCCTCGGCCGCCATGACCGCCGTGCTGCGCAAGCGCCGGGCTGTACCTCCTAGCCGGCTGACAGGCCGACTGAGGCGTCCGGGCCGCCGCCGCCCTTAAGGCAGCCTCTGCCCGCGCATGCGTCCTCCGCCCACTTGCACGACCCCGCGGCGCGGCCGCGCGCTTGCGCGTGCCCGGCCCGCCTAACCACCCCTCATCCCCGCCAAACCCTCAGCTACGCATGCGTCATCCTGCCGACGCACTCGTGTGGGCGCTGGGCGGGACTGTCACCGTGGAGGAGCTGGTGAGACTCACCAGGCAGAGTTATGTAGTAACCGATTTCAGTAATGACTGCATTCATGCATCATCCGCTGGTACTGTCAGGTGCTGGGCACCAGGCAGGCACCTGCTAGTACCCTGGGACTGAGGCGCGACCTTGCCCTGGAAGAGCCAAGATAATATAAGATGTTGCAATGGCGAATGGAAATGCCGTTATGGAGGTGATCTATGGCCTTCCGTCCCCCTTCCCCTCAGATGGGTAACCAAGGGAAGAGGGCGACTCACAGGACCCTTCGTTCCATCGATATTCACTGCTCTAGACGCTGGGGTTACAGTAGTGGTCAAAACCAGCAACTTCCATCCACCCCGCCCTCTGTACACACAGGAGAGGTGGAGAGTCAGTGTTTAGGAACTTCGAGTTCTTGAGGGGGGAGGAGGGATCATTAATGTAAATGCCAGCGTTTCTTGACCTATTTCAAGTCTTTCAGCCATCGGGTACTCCCTGCTTTTGTAATTATACCACTCCCTACCATTTATCCATCGTATTTACTGTGTGCCTACTATATGCCCGCTCTGCTCTAGGCGCTGAGAACCAAAGGACTGAAATAGGCGTCGTGCCTTTATGTGTTGTGTATTGCCCTTTATTTTAAATTCAGTTCATTGCTCTCCTTCCCTAACTCTCCTCCCTCGCTGCACCCTCTCTCTCCTCTGAGTCCCTGTAATTCAGACTATCTCTGTCACCCATCTGGCCCTCAGATTCTGAGCCTTGTAGAATTGTTATGGCTTTGTTTTTGTTGCGGCTTTTTTTAATGGATATTATTGAATATCCTTCCAACTATACTGGAAGTTCCTTGAGAATAGGGATGGTGTCGTCTGTGATTTAGGGGGGGGGGAAGCCATTCATATAATCCCTTAGCATAGTAATAACTAATAAATATTTTTATGGTATTTGATCCAATTTATAAATATTTTAGGGAAGACTGGTGCATATAAAAACACTCTGAAGAATTCACGGTGTTGTCAGAGACTTGCAGTGTGTCTGCAGAAACTGACCCGCTACAATCTCCACCTCTCAGACCCTATCTATGTTGAGGGTACTTCCTTCAGGCCATTGTTAGGGACTCTACTGTTTGGGGAACAGTCCCAGCCCAGTGATACTGAAACGAAACCCAAGGATGTGGTGGCAACTCCTTCAGCACCTTCAGAAAGTTGGGCTGACATGCATTCACCTTCAGAGGTCTTTGTGGACCTGGAGCTTGCTTTCATAGATGCCTATGGCTACTACACAGTGAGAGAGAGACAGAAGAGAGAGTGTGACAGAGGTAGGTAAGGGGGGGAGAGAGAGAGAGAGAGATCAGCGCCCTATTTCCAAACCCACTTCCGTTTGGTGACCTAGTAACCAATTACTTTGAATGAACAGTGCTCATGTTGGCAGATCACCAGAGCCTACTTTGAATTCTCCAGTAAGATAGTCAAGCGTGATACTTCACAAGGCAAATAGTATATTGTGTACTCTGCCTTCACTACCCCAGGATTGTGTAGTCCAGAGAACGGAATGTTCTGCCATTATCTCACCATAAGTGTACCATAGGTTGATGTCTGGTGCTCCACTGGTTTCAAGTCGGCTTTAATTTCTAGTCCTGCAACATCGATTCTTCAGGGAAACTGCTGAACAGCGCCATAGCCATCGCAGGCCTGGGCCTTCATCACCAATCTGCCAAGGGAGAACTTGCAAACCAGAATGAGGGTAAGGGCCTGGAGGGTTTTCTGAGGGTTTCAATGGCTTGGCTGCCCTCTAAATTCTGTAAAGTGCTGTAATTAAACAGTGAGAAAGCAAGTGTGGCAGGGAGATAATACGAAGGACATGGGGTAGTAAGGGAAAACGGTAGCTAGGTCAAGGGAAAGACCTGGATGGACACCCATGAACTGTATGACCTTGGGGGGCAGGGGTAGGAAATCACATGATTAGGGCTTCTCAGACTCTAACGTGCATGCAGACTTCTGGGGAGCTTGTTAAACTGCAGATGCCGACTATAGGCCTGAGGTTGGCTGATGCTCTGTTCATTAATAGAGATTCTCTATTTCTTTTTTCTTTTTTTTTTTTGTATTTAGCTGAGCCATCCTGCCACCTTTTGGCAACTCAGCTCGGGCTGGGCATCGAACCGCTGTTGCTCAGAGCTCAAACAATTGAGCGAGCTCTTAACCAACGGAGCCATTCGGCCGGCTGAGATTCTCTATTTCTAAGCAGCTCCCAGTGACGCCTATGGTCCTGCTGCCCGTCAACAGACCACCCTTTAAGTAGCAAAGTTCTAGAGCAGCCTTGTCCACTAGAACTTTCTGCAATGATGGAAATATTCTAAATATAGTAGCCACGAACCATGGAGCTATGGAACATTTGAAATTTGGCTAGTGTGACTGAATTTTTCATTTTAATTAACTTCAATTTAAAAACCCACCTTTGGCTAATGGCTACCCATGTTGGACAGCAAGGCCTGGATCTTACCTTCCTTATCTGTGAAAATGAGAGTGTGAGACTAGATGATTCCCAACACTCTTTCTGGCATGCTATGGTTCCCCGTTGTTTTCAAGGTGTGAATGAGGGGTGAGGGTGAGGGGTTGACATGGGGACAGATTGTTAAATCTGGAGTAAAAAGCATGAAGGCTTGAAAGCTCCACCATAGTGGGGTGGAGGAGGAGCATGGTCCCCTAGGGGCTGGATTCTAGAACTCAGTGGTAGAGCTGCTCTCTAGAGACAGGAGATTCTGACAGCCAATGAATGTCGATTGAACTCTCAGAATCAGATAAAAGGCCTTCTTCAGCAGGATACACATTCCAGGCCATAAAGGAAAAGAAATTCATTTAACCAGGTCAACATTGAAAACATCCCTGTGAAAAAAGACACACGAAAAAAACAATACAAAAATATGAAACAGACCAAGGTTTAATATCTTCAACATATCAAGAAAACTTGAATAAAAAAATAGAAAATAGATATAAAAAAATCTTTCTCAGAGGAGAAAACTCACACCATAAACAGCCACAGATGCTCACACTTATCTGTGATCAAGGGAATGCAAATTCAAACCATGATGACATAAATGAGAAAAGTTTATGGTGCTAAGTATTGGCAAGAACCTGAATCAATGAGGACGGTTTCTCCCCAGTGGATGGGAATGCCAAGTGTTACAGCCATTTGGAAAACAGCTGGGGAGTTACCTATTTAAAAACGTAAAATTAATGTACTCCTTGGCCCAGCAGTTTAACTTCTGGGAGTCTGGTCTTTCTCGTGTGCACAGAGACACATAAAAGGATGTCCCCTTCAGTATTCTAATGGCTAGCCATATATATATAAAAGAACATAAGAAGTCCCATGAAAAAATAAATTCTGGCATGCCCATAACATGAAATACTGTGGCAGCAATTAAGAAAATGAGGTAAATCTGTATGTCCTAATATGGAAAGCTCTCCAGAGCTTTCCTACATATTGATATGTAGAAAAAGCAAAATTCATGAAATATGAGCCAAAAGTTGGTTTTTTGAGAGTAATAAAATTGAGAAACTCCTAGCTAACTGATAAAAAAAAAAAAAAAGAAAGGAAAGAAGGAAGGAAGAAGAAAAAGAAAAAAAAAAAAGAAAGAAAGCACAAATGAACAATATCAGGTTTGGAAAAGAGGATATCACTACAGAGCCTAACAACATTAGAATGATAATTTGGCAATATTAAAAACAGCTTTATGCAAATAAATTTCACAACTTAGATAAAATAGACAAAATATTTAGAGTCTATAACCTGCCCAAACTGACAAGATAAAAGGGAAAACCTGAATAGCTCAATATCTATTTTTAAAAATTGATTATGTAATTAAAAAAAAAACTTCCCACAAAGGAAAATATTTTTTCAAATAGTTAATTACTCACCCCCTGTAGTGGAGTAAGATGGCCACAGATTCTTTGCCACTTCTCCCATTGAGAGTCGGAGGCTATTTTTCCTCCCCTTTAGTCTGAGCTGTGGTTTGTTTTGCCCAATAGAATGCGATAGAGTGCTATTGTGTGATTTCCAAGGCTGGAACTTAAGAGATCTGTAGCTTCAATGTTTACTAATTCATATACTTTCTCTTGAAAGTCAGCAATCCTGGCAAGAATATGACTAACCCGAGACCACCATGTTGTGAGGAAGCTCTGCTAGCCATGGGGACAGAGAGGCCACGTGGAGAGCACTGAAGCCCCAGACTTGTGAGTGAAGCCTTTTTAGAATTTCCAGCCCCACCTTCCCCCACCTGATTGCAGTTGAGGGAATGATATCAACCAACACCATGTGGATTCAACTATCTGCCCAGATGAGCTTACATTCCTGACCCACAGAATGGTGAGACAAGAAAGGGGTCATTGCTTCAAGCCACTGTATTTTGAGGTAATTTGTTATGTAGCAATAGATCATTTAATCACCCTCGCATCATATGGTGATAACTCTTTACCCCACCAATGTGTAATGCCGCTGTTTCATATAGTAAACTATGTAGTTGATTTATTGAGTTCAAGGTTTTTTTCACCAATAGTTTTTACTGTGGCTTTTTATTTTGAGGTAATTACAAATTCACATGCAGTTGTAAGAATAATATGGAGCGAGCCCATGGATCCTGTACCAGTTTACCCTTGTGGAAATATTGTACAATAGCACAACCAAAATATTAACATTGATATACTAAAGAGATAGAACATATCCATCTGCGCAAGGATCCCTCATGTTGCCTCTATAGCCACGCCCACTTCTCTCCTGCACACACAACCCCTCCATTCCTATTCACCCACATACCTCCCTTCTTACTGCTGGAACCGCCATCAACTATGGTGGCAGAAGAGGAGACATTGTTACGCAACTCCCGCTCTATTTTACTTGTGATCTTTCTTTTTCTCTTATGTACACGCCTGTGCTAATCCTGCCACTCACAGCTACCTTTTCACTACCTTCCAGCTGACTTTCCTCTTTTGCAATGGTGTGTTGTGAAAGTAGACTTTCTGTTGAAAGTTTTCCTGTTGTGACCGATTCCTATAATAGTAATCTCCCCCATCAACATAAGATCAGAAAGCAGGTAGTCATGACCCTGAAATCATCCCCACGCTTGTACCAGCTGCCATTCTGATGTCCTAATACTTTTCATAACTCCTTAGGAAACCCAGCCTTAGAGAAGAAAGTCGTAGAAGTGATGGTCCAATTTCAGGCTCAAATACCAGTGAAGTTGGGGACAGAAGAGAGAGGAAAGGAAGGGGTCAGAGGCTAGCGTTTAGTTTGCAGTCACGTCCTCTGGCCCCAGAAAATTTGAAGTCATGATGATTTGGGGAGAGAATTTTTACAGTGTCCCTTTTCTCCATCTCCCATTTCATTTGATTACAATAGAAGAGCCCTGGATTTTTATTTTCAGTAGAATCAATGTTTTTAAAAAGGATGTTTTCCATCATATTTCAGCTCTTTTCACTTTTTTTTCCCCTGGGTTTTTTTTTTCTGATCAGTCCATGCTGAAATAACAGCTATCCTCATAGATCAGAAAAAGTACTGCCCTCCAAAATGTTGACATTGAAAATGTCAGTTGCCTTTCTGTGTTTGAACTTCCAAGAGCAGAACTCATCTATGTAGTTATTATTTATATCACTGAACATTTGTAGCAGGTGCAGGTTTATACAGTAGCAGACAAAAAGTGTTCATACCCATAATTCCCTCTGACATTAATGTCGACTGTTTATTCGCCCCCTCACCATTTTGAAAATGCATCCTTCAGTTTAATACAGCTTATTGAATATCCATTCTGTTTAGTCTGCACTTGTGGCAGAAAACAAACAGCAATTGGTATCTTGGCTCTATTACATTTTCTGACAAGTGGGAAATATCTGTTTGTGATGCAATAAATATTTGGTTCTAAGTAATTCAGCAAATTGGCTCATTTAGCTTTAGCTGTGCAGGGATACACAGAGGGAACAATTTTCACCCATCATTGATTCCACACTGAAATATGTTATGAGTGTCTGTGCCCGCAGCTGGAAGAACTTTGTGGTGGTACGAGTGACTGAGCAGTTTAGTGAAAACGCCATTGCAATGATCTCGTTGCTTACCTACGTAGCTGGAGCTGGCCCTGGTCAGTTCATGAGAGTCTGTTGAAATATTCAAGAATTCTGTGAGCGGGATGTTAAACCTTGGAACTTTGAAATTGGGAGTTTTTACACTACAGAAATTGACAATCACTTCAAATCAGGGAGTCTCTTCTATGAGAGCTGGTTTCCCCCCACACCACTGCCTGCTCCTCCTCAATGTAGGAGTTACAAAGGAGATGGCAGGCAAAGACTTAAGGTTTCCTAGAGAAAAACGAATAAGCAGAAGTAAACTAAAATCATGCAAAGAAATGGATGACAAAGACATGATAGCTTTCTGTAAAGGTACCAGGCATACAGATAAGCACATTTAAGCATTTGAAAGATAGAGAACTGGCTATTAGATAAGTACATATGGTAATGATTCATGAAAGTGAGTCTCAAATAAGGCTTGTTTTCTTGTAAGTTGAAGTATGTATACAGCACAAATCATAATGGTTATCATAAAGTAAACCTACCCACATAAGCACAATCCAGATTATAAAACAAATTTTCTAGAAGCAAAAGGGACATTCCGGTAGAAAGTAATGGAGTGGGCAATCCAGGCAGATGTTGGACAGAACAGACGACTTTCAGCTCCTAACACATACTGAGCTTCAAGAATTTCAGCGGGACATTGTAACCTGCTCGGGATTTTTTTTATTTGTTATTTTAGTAGATGCTGTGCAAATCAGTTTATGAAAACTTTTTTTTTTTAGCAGTGCTGATAAATATACATTTAATAACTAAATTTAGGGTTTTTCTCCTTTGAAATTTGAAGTTGTTACTTAGCTACTACTCTGCTTACTGTAATCTCTGATTTAATGTAATTTCTTCAGCTGCAGGTGGGGAAATAGGCTGTTATTAAGTATCTCTCGGGTTCAGTAGCATGTGCAGTATGTAGATTGCTATCTGCTACTTTTTTCTATTGTAACTCATCAGTGTCATTTAGACCATCATTTATGTACACATGGACATTCTTGGCGGAACATTGTATGTAAACAGAAGTGATCATTTTAGTGATAACACGTCACAAGATTGAATCTGTCATTTGTTGTCATAAAAGTTTATTTTTTCAGTATAATAAAACCTTTCCAGTAAAAATTACATAGTAGCATGAGATTACACAAACATGATTTACCAAAATGATTAACCTCTCAGCAATGAACTCATCCGCTAAGCCTAGTTCTCCTTCCCTGAGTCTAGCAGATCTTCCCGTTCACCATATCTGCATCTGGTCGTGGACCATTCGAGGAACATCAGCACCCTTGTCAGTGGCTAGCATTGGTTATATTTTTGTTAGTATGCAGGGTTGTTGGTCCTGTCTCACCTGAAGTATAATAATTCCTTGAGAGTAGAGATATGTCCTCTCCTTCCTTTATAATTCCAAGAAGTACTTAGAACCGTATTGCCATCTATATACAGTGGGGACCAAATCAACCCTTTTTATTGACTGAGCTACAGCTCAGGTTTCAATAATACCTGCAAAGAATTAAAAATGCTACCTGATTAAGCCAATTGATCTTTCCACCTCTTTTAACCGCTAATGTTATTTTCATCATACAAATAAGAAATAGAAAATAGAGAGACTCTGTGGCTTACCAAGAATTCTACAGAGAGATGGTAGGAAGAACTAAGAGGACTTTTTTCCATTTCTTTTATCTTGTGCCCTGGCCTGGCGGTGGCTGTCCCAGGAGGTGATAGTGGGTTAATGAAACGCATTCTCACCACCCCCACCCCCACCCACACTGTTAAGGCATTCTCCTGGAGTTGTGTTTCTAGCAGTGGTGACAGATTTGCATCTATTGCAGGGCATTTGAAAGAAGTTAGCCATGTGACTGTGAACCTGATGAGACTGGTTTTGCCGGCCTTGTTAGCATGGAGCAATAACCATGGAGCTACCAGCTCAAGATAAACTTTGGAGCCATAATGAAACTTTCTCCAGCTGGAGGCTATCTTCCCCTTGCCATCCAAGTAATGTTGTAACCAGTAAATTAGAAAAACTGAGACCTCAGAGCTCATTTATATTTGTAAATCAGTTATACACATTGGCCATTGAACTATAAGAATGCTGAATCCACCTTTTTTGTCCAGTTTCATTTCTGAGGATCAGAACAGATGAATTATTTTTCACTCTAATTGAAAACTTGGAAATCAACTTGGTCCACTCATATAAACACTTATGTAAAAATACCATCAATCTGCTAAAAAAATGTAGGCTCTTAACCATAAACCTCCCACCCTATTAGGGAATTAGGAATGATCTCCAGATATAGGCCATAGAATGTCATTTAAAAATAAGCTAAAAATTTTCTTTGATTATGACAGATGATAAAGAGATATATAGATTCAGCATATTTTTTCCTCCTCTGAATCTTTTGTCAGCATAACTTTAATTTATTTGGTTGAAAACAAACAAAAACAATTTATCACCGTAGATACAATATGTAGAATACTGGCTAAATTCCAAAGCAAGAGAGAGTTTAAGTCTCATATTAATTTTAACCATTGTAATAATTTACAGAAGAGTGATTGCCATGTTTAGTTAACAATTCAGTCCCCCAAATCCAGAATGAAATGTTTCATTCTTCATGTAACTGCACTTTATAACCTCTTCTTTTCCAATTATTTGAATTATCACTGAAATTTAGCCTTTAGTCCAGTGGGATACTTTTTTTTTCTCTTGAGAGAAAGAAAACAATGAGACATTAAATACTTCTTTTTGAATTATTCTTTAGCACTTGAAATGTAGGTTTAATTCCAAAACCAGTGTTTGCACTTCAAACAGCATACAAATCAAGATATGAATTAAAAACCCTGAAGCTATGACAGAATTATAGTAGTGTTTTAAATTAAAATGTTTTTGACATGTAAATGATTTAAGTTACATTAATATAATTTTTTTGTCATCTATGTATGCTCTTGCTTCTTTGGAGTTATTAGAATAAAAATGTATTGAAAACAGCAACAACAAAAAGCCCCAGTAAATGTCTAACACTAAAAGCACAAAACCTCTTTATAATTGTATAATTAAATACCCCCAACTTGGAAAATATAGAAGTAAACATTTCATATAGTAATCAGTTCCCCATTACTGTACCTTGTTGTAGACATGTTATAAACACTGTACACTTAGGCACTCTAAATGTATTAAAAATATTTTTTTCTTTCTTCAATAATTAACCTTAGCTTCCTGAACTTTTTTACTTTATAAACTTTAATTTTTTTTAACTTTCAACTCTTATAATAACACTTAAAACACAAACATATTGTTCAGCTGTACAAAAATATTTCTCTTCTTCATATCCTTATTTTATAAGTTTTTTTCTATTAATTTTTTTAAATTTGTTTGTTAAAAATGAAGACATAGACAGACACATTCGCCTTGGCCTCTACAGGGTGCAGGATCACCAGTCCCACTGTCGCCACCCCCACATCCTGTCCCACTGGAAGATCTTCAGGGTCAGTAACACCAAGGAGCTGTCATCTCCTNCTGGCGACGGCGTAGGCTGCAGCCATTGCTGCAGTGGGGTTGTCATGGGCTACCATATGTAGCCGGCAGTCAGCGTGAGCGGCCAGCAGCCGCAGTGAGCAGCCGTCCAGAAGCCGGCAACTGATCTGCCTCGCCCGGGAAGAGAGCAATGATGGTGCCAACTTGGGCCAGTGAAACAGCGTCCTCCACAACTAGACTGAAGAACAAAAGGATAGCAACTTGTCGGTTCCCCTTCTCCCAATTCCCCAATAAAAATCTTAAAAAAAAAAAGAATACCTGAAAGAGGACTTGAAGCAATGTGCAGGGCCTTCCAGGGTTCGAGCACTAACATTTGACGTGAATGGCGAGCTACAGTTGCGGACCCCTGGTCTCGGGAGCTCAAGTTCAGTTCAGCATGTTTTGCTTGCTATGAAGGAAGGAAGTAGATACCAGCAAAAAGGTGTCCTAAATGATGCAAGCGTTGTTGCACGTCAGTTCTCTAACCTTGTTGTTCTGTGGTGGGATCGGAGAAGGCCCCCAGGAAAACCATAAGTGGCAGAGCAGCACATCTGAGGCCCTCACCAGGAATGACTCCTTCTTCCTTCCGTTTCTTCCTCGTAACCCTTCCGCTCCATTTCCACAGACTACTCCGAGTTTCCCTGGTGTATGCTTTGCCTTCCTGCCTCTGCTCATTCGTTCATGACTTTCTTCCTCCTGAATGCCTGTCTGCTCCTCCACTCCCCACCCCCGTCAGCTCAGACGTGTCCACAGGACCTCATCCTCAAGTCCAGCTTGGCCATCACATCTGCCATCAATCCTCCCAGCAGTCCCCCTGGCTCCCGAGTAATTGATCCCTCTGATTTCCTATAATGCTATTATGTGTCCTGTTCTAATAATTCTTCATCTTATGTGTGTAGATGCCTTGCTCCCCTAAATATGTGCAAGTTCGATGAGAGGTCACCAGTGAATTATTCCTTTATTCCAAAGAATAAAGAAATGTAGGAGTTTTGAAAATCACTGGATAAAACTGAAGTGTTTTTGGTTTTAGATTTTTTCATCTGTCTTCATTTTGATTGTTTCCAGTGGGTGGGGATATGTGGAGAAGTAGACAAGAATTATAGGTAAAGGTACAAGTATACACACACACTCCAAACCTTTCTTGTGTGTGTGT
>NW_017731368.1:5519248-5538609 GCF_001890085.2 Hipposideros armiger
CAGTGTCACTGGCCCTCATATGTGGGATCCGAACCGGGGCCCTCTGGCGTCCCAAGCCAGCTCTTAACCAACACGCCACTCGGCCGGCCCCCCTTTCCTCCTCTCCTACCCCCTCTTCTCACTAGCTAGTCCTTCCAAAGCTCCTTTGCTTTTTTCTCCTCTTACTATTGGACCTAAGGACTAGGGCTCAGTCCTTGGTCCTCTTCTCCTTTCTAAGTGCACACACTCCTCTGGTGAAGCCATCCACTCTCACATCTTAAAATACCATCTCTGTGCTAAGAATTTGCTAATTTATACCTCCAGTTGTGACCTCTCTTCTGAA
Source organism: Hipposideros armiger (assembly GCF_001890085.2). Classification (NCBI taxonomy): domain Eukaryota; kingdom Metazoa; phylum Chordata; class Mammalia; order Chiroptera; family Hipposideridae; genus Hipposideros; species Hipposideros armiger. Next base: position 5,519,571 of record NW_017731368.1, read on the forward strand.
TGCCTTAGGCCTACACTGCAACTCAGATTTCCAAAAGGCATCTCAAAAATCAGTGTGTCCGACACAGAATTCCTGACTTTCCTCCAAACCCACTCCTGCCACAGTCTTCCCAATCTCAGTTAATGATAATGCTATCACTTGAATCCTGTCTTTCTCTCATACTTTACATCCAGTATGTCATCAGTGAACTCTACCCTTGAAACACTCTGGACTCTAGCTGCTTCTGCTTTAGCACTTTACGCTACTACCTTGTTACCATTCACCTCTTGCCTCAATTATTGCAGTAGTCCATCTCCATCCTGGTTCCTCTGCTGTGTATTCTCAACACAGAGGTCTCTGTGATCCTGTTAAGATGTGAGTCAGATAGTGTCACTCATCTGCTCAGAATTTCTCTATGCCACTCCATTTCTTTCAGAATAAAAGATAAATAAGGAAACCTTTTAACACAATGCACCATCACTAAGAAAAAAAGAATCACATGAATATCTTTAGACATGATGAAAAGGCATATAGCAAAATTCAGCATTTATCCTTGATAAGTAAACAACTTCCAATAAGGTTAGAATTCAGGATTTTTACTTAATGACAAAATATATTGTCTGAAGCCCAACGTCAACCTACTTGCTGAGTAGACATCAGAGCATTTCCTTAACGTGAGAAACAAGACAAGAAAGAAGGAGGGGAAATTATAATTATTTTCAGATTTTGTAACTGTAAACTTAGAATCCTAAGGGAATAAACTACTACAAACTGTAAGAGATTTTTATCCCGGGCATAAAATTAATAAGTAGAAATTCATGTTCATATAACAAGCTACAACCAAATAGAAGCTATAAGGGAAGAAAAGGTCTCATTTACACTAGCAATAAGAAAGGTAAACTTCCTAAGACTAAACTGTATAAGAAATGGCCAAGATTTATGTGAAGATGCGCTAGCCTTAGAGGTTGGAAACCTGAAAATAACATCAGGCTCTCCAGTCAGATGCATTCATTTGAGATCAGGTAGGTGAAGTTCGGAAACCGTCTTCCTGTGGCTCCTGGCTGCCCACGGGAGAGGAAGGCTATGGTTTCTTTGTAGCAAGTTCCAGTTTTCATTCTTAAGCTTCCTTATGGCGTCTGTTCCCCACATTAAGGCAGCGGCTGTGGATCCAGTGCGGGCAGACACACATGTGGTATTGGAAGTGGTGGCAGGAATTGGGCCCTCGAGATAAGAATCTGGGGTTGAATCTGACCTGGGTAGGTTTAAAAAACAATGGTGACGTTGTCACCAGTGGAAAATGGTATACTATGAATCTAAGGCTTTCAGTGGAAAAAGTTACATATATGGTCACCTTTGGTGACCTGTAATGAACAGTTTCCCAAAGGTGAGTGAGACTTCAGCAGCTGCTGCACTAGGCAGTTAGGATGGGAATGAGGGATTTAGAACTATCGGGGTGGGTTGGCTTTTTCTGATGGTATTGATGAGCTTAAAGAAAGAAAATGACATTTTGTGAAAGTCCAAAAATATAGAAGAAAACGTGATATATAATAATGGTGGCATTTAAAATCAGCAGGGGAAAGCTAGATTATTATGTGAATGAAGACGGGCAAGTGTGTAGCTAACAAGACAGAGAGTCAAGTTGGATCCATTCCACATCAACTCGTATCAAAACAATTCCCCAATGGGACAACTTTTAAAAGGAGAAAAAGTAAAATCATAAAACAACAAGAAACCATGGAAGGATTTTCAAAATAGTCNTTTGCCATCTCAGCCACAGCCTTGCTGGTTTTTGCAACCTCCTCATCCTTGGCAAACCCTTTGAAGTCATGGACTTGCTTTTGAGTGTCTTCTTCCAGATGCCATTCACACACTCCTTGCTGACATCACCCCGAGCCCAAGCAAGGTTCTTGATGCAGCCATAGATGTTGTAACCCTTCCAGAATTGCATCAGTGTCTTCCTCAGTTACATCAGTAGCCTGGGCAAAGGTCCTCAGGTAGCAGGCCTTAAAAGCTGCTAGAACCCCTTGTTCCGTTGGGTGCATCAAAGAAGTAACGTTTGGAGGGAGAAGCACCACTGTGATGTTGGGATGAAGATCAGCAGTAAAAGGAGGGTGTCTGGGAGCGTCATCAACAATAAGCAAAACCTAGAAAAGTGTGTATTATTCTCCAAATAGTACTTCTCCATTTCTCTGGCATAGCAATTCAGGAGGGCATTTAGGAAGAGGAGCTGCGTCATTCATGACTTCTTATTGTTTCTATAGTTCACTAGCAGTACGTGCTTATGGATATGCTTGAAAGCCCTGGGGTTCTCACTGTGCCAGATCACAAAGGGTTTCAATCTATAGCCTGCAACATGGCCCCCAAGCAAGACTGTTGTCCTGTCCTTCAAAGCCTTGAAACCTGGCACTGACTTAGCCTCCTCATGGATGAAAGTCCTTTCACACATTCATTTTCAGAATAGGGAATTTTTATTTATATTGAATATTTGCTCTGGCAAGTCATTGTCCTTCATTATCAGCTTATCTAGAGTTTCCAAAAATTCTTCAGCTGCCTTCACATCAGCACTCACAGACTCATCACTCACTTTCGTGTTAGGTATAAATAAAAATTTTTGAATTGTTTAAACCCCCAGAGTCAGCAGTCAAGTCAATATCGTAGTCACGTCCAGCCTTTTCTTTCAAGACCGCAAACAGACTTTTTGCTTTGGCCATGATTTTCATGGTGCTTCTGTGTCTGGTCTTCAGTCCAGGTCACTAGAAGTTTCTCCATGTGTGATATTAGAAACCTTTCTAATTTAAATAGAGTGTTACAGCATCTGTGATCACTGTGCCTCATGGAATTAATCTGGAGCTTATATTTTGCTTCCAGAAAAAGTCAGTGACCAAAGTAACATCCTTTATTTCTGGTGCCTCAGGCTGTTCACTCCCTTAATTCTTTTGCTTAGAGCAAACTGATATTTGTGAGCATAGCTCACATAAGGAAAAATTCCAGGGGCTGTGGCACATGGAGTGACGTCAGAGGCAGGACCTGCTGTTGATGGCAAGGCATCTATTCTGACTAGTCCCTGCCGACTCCAGCCGCGGAAGTCAATGAGCTTGACCACCTTCTGGCTCTTCCATGGTCAAAGCAGGGGTAGGAAGGAGAAAGAGCTTCCCCCCAGCTGGTATCATTTGTGTCACTAGTTCTCACTTGACTGACATTGGCTGGCTGTTGTGCCTTCCATGATGGCAAGCATCCCAAGCCAGCTCTTTCATGAGAAGCATTTGTAGTTCATTGGCGACTTCAATCCAGGGGTGCACCATTATAACATGTCCTGATGTAGGTAATGTTGCCTTTCCGTTAGAGGTCAGTGAAAATAAAAGTGCAATTGTTTTTCCCATTCAAGCTCACACCCTCTGAATTCCATCCCCGTTCGAAAGCTACAATGTCTGCCCAGATGTTGTCCAGGGTTGGGAAAGGAGACCCAACAGACTATTTTAAAGACAGAGGGAGAAAATTAAAGCGGTTTTCTATTTGTACTCCCCCTTTTTTTGTGCAGGGGCAGGGGGAGGTAGACCTGCCTATAATGGTAAACCTGCCTATCTATAATGGTAAATTCCAGAAAACCCCTTTCAATCCAGCTGAAATAATAATGAAAGTTATAGGTTTATAGCTTTCAGTCCAGAAGAAGAGGGGCTACGGGGCTGACTGAATCTGTGGCTCTGGCTCCGTTTCCCTGTAATCCTCTTTTTTCCTGCCCTTCCCTGGTGTTGGCTTCAGATACAGTGGAGATGGGTGCGAAGCTCTGGGCCTCATATCCAGGTGTGACGAAGGTCAGGGAATTTAGGTGACTTCTAGAAACTGCTCAAAAGCCCCCAGCAAACTGTCCTTTATATCTCATTGACCCATATAAGTGCCATGCTTATCCATGAACCATTTATACAGCCAACTTCTATCTGAGAGGATGGGGATCAGCTTTTCTGGAGTTCTGGGACTTATAAAAATAATTTATAATCAAGTATATAAATCATTTGTGTTATATTTTACCTTGGTAACATGTTTAGAAAGGCCTTTGACTGTAGATTATATAAATATCCAACTGTTTTTTTTAGTAACTCATTTAAATCCTTTTTAAGTCATCTTCTTGAGATATAATTCACAAACCATAAAATCTACCCATTTAAAGTGTAGTATCCAACGGTTTTTAGTGTATTTGTGCAGTTGTATTACCATCATCATTATCTACTTTTAGAATATTTTCATCACCCTCAAATGATTACATTTAAATCTATGATTTGTCTTGAGTTAATTTTTATATATGGTGGTAGGTAGGGGTCCAACTTCATTCTCTTGCTTGAGAATATCCAGTTGTCTGAGTACCATTTATTGAAAAGACTATTCTTTTCCCCCCATTGAATTGTCTTGAAATTCACATCAACTGACTATAAATGTAATGGTTTATTTCTGGACTCTCAATTCTATTCCATTGATGTATATGTCTATCTTTATGTCAGTATCACACTCTCTTGAATACTATAGTTGCAGTAAGTTTAGAAATCAGGAATTCTGAGCCCTCCAGCTCCGTTGTTCTTTGACGTAATAGTTGGCTATTATGAATCCCTCCCATTTCCATATGAATTTTAGGATCAGCTTAATCAGTTTCTGAAAAAAAAAAAAAAGGCAGCTGGGATTCTGACAGCAGTTACATTGAGTCTATAGATCAATTTGGGGATGTTGCCATCTTAACAGTATTAAATCTTCCGACCCAAGAACCTGGGATGTTTTTCCATTCATTTAGATGTTCTTTAAAAAGGAAGCCTGTTCTGTAAGAAATGCCGCCTTCCTTTATCACTCCTGGCCCACTTCCAACTTCCAATGGCGCAGTAGAACCAGACGACGTATGTGCTGTGGAAGGGAAGAAGTGATTTGAATCAGTATGGCATTAACTTTTGAACTGGATTGGACTAAATATTAATCACGAGAACCGACGGGAATGAGGTGGACTCTGCCCCGGTGTTATTAAGGGCCAGTCAAGGACGACAGGACGCGGAATGCTTGAAGCATGATTGGAAAAAATAAAAAAATGTTTTCCTGTTTATAACTCAGTTATAACTCTTTAAACTGAAAACTTCGGTAAACCTGTTTGCATGAAGCTGAAAAAAGAGAAAAACTCTGTTCTCACGGAATTCATCATCTGGCCTGTACCAAATGGCTGTGCTCAGGATGCCCCTAGTCCCAGTGGCTTCTCTGCTAGTTAGAAGAAGCACCCGCTCCTTTCTTAAGACACTTGACTTCCATCTTCCCAACAATTGTAATCCGTTACAAATCTACCATAGCTATCACGTGAACGGTGCGGTGCCCCTTTCAGCATGGTGTAGTTATGCACTTCACCACTGAACACAGCACTTGCTCTTAGGGAAGAAATTGTGTAAAGTTTTGCATCATGTCTTTATGGCGTATGCTTATATACCCTGTTATCTTGTTCTTTTCACCATCTTGTGTTTTTTTTCTGTGCAAGATTTTAAGTTCTTTGAAAGTGAGGACAGCATGGGACACAGTGTTTGTTTATTATTTATTTGTAGACTTGAATTGAATAGAGCTGAATAAAATCTTTAGAAAGGTGTAATGAGTAGCGTTTTTATCTTAAACTTGGTCCAAATTTTGCATCCATTATTCCATCTAATTTTACTGCCCTCCAAAAATACATTTACTGGCAAACGGTTTTGTACAAGTAATAGAATATGAATTAAAAGGAACACATACTTGCTGGTACATCAGAGGGATAAGAAATAAAGGATGTGATGAGCGCTTTATTATTCACTTTATCAAAAGGTGCTGCCTCAAAGAAGATGCTATTGTTCTCCTTGTGAAAGGAAATTAGCACAGGTGTTTGTTATTATAAATACACTTCCACAAGTACATTTGAGGCTGTTTGCTTCTTTCAGAGATAGTAAATTGCTCATTTATTACATTAATGTTAATATACACAGCTTAATGCACACATTTTATTAGATGGGAAATAAAAGAAGCTGAAGTAACACAGTCAGTACATAGGTGGCTTAAGGTAATTATTTCTTGCATTAAGTCCTGCTCTGATCCCCAACCAGAAACCTTTTGATGACAGTCTTGCTTTTGATTGAAGTTGTTTTTTAACTTCTTCAAAGTAATTTCTGATTGCATGTTTTTCTGTGATTCTTTATGATTTACAAAAATGTTTGTTACTGCATCTTGGTTTTTTTTGAAGTTTGATTTTCAGCTGCTTCTTTAAATAACCACCCCTAAAAATACACTGGACTTCATATCCTTGATGATTTTGCTCGGTAACGCCATGGTTTTTCTCAATTTTCAAAGCAGTTTCTCTTCAACAAGCTGTTATTTTTCTTACCTTGCACCCATCAATGTCCTTTTACCTACATAAGGCACTTCTGACCTCTTACCCAGATTCTGTTGTACTTGGTGAATTCTACATTTTCTCACCTCTCAACTCCGCTACTCTTGTGATATTGTTTATTCTCACGTGGGTGTAAGTGCATTAGTTGCAGAATGATATGTATCTATATGGGTGAAAGGGACCTTGACAGTGTATGTGTGTGTATAGCACATAACAGGGTTTACACCTAACTCAGTGGAGTGGGTGGGGGACTGGTCATATAGGCAGACATCAGCATCAGATACTGTAACATAGAGTGTGCCTTCTTGTTTTAAAACAGATGTATTAACATATGATCTACATGTCATAAAGTTCACCCTTTAAAAGTATCCAAGTCAATCATGTTTAGTATAGTCAGTGTTATGAATTGATCAATACTCCTAATTTCAGAACATTTTCATCACCTCCAAGAGTAACCATTAGCAACTCTTCCTCCCACCAGCCTTAGCCTCTATAGATGTACCTGAAATATTCTGGATATTTCATATAAATGTAATCACACAATATTTGGCTTTTTGTGTCTGGCTTCTTTAACTTAGTATTTATCCTTGTTGCATCATGTATCAATACTTGGCTCCTTTTTATGGCCATATAATATCCCATTGTATGGACAGACCACATTTTATTTATCTATTTGACAGATGGTGGACATTTTTGTTTGTTTGTTTGTTTTTTTGTGGTTTTTTTTGGCTATGATGAATAATGCTGCTATGAACGCTCATGTACACATTTTTATGTGGCTATATGCTTTTTGTTCTCTTAGGTATATACCTGTGTGCCTCTTCTCTGGCTGAGTCCCTTGGTCTCGCTCTTATCCTACTTTTGTCTCTTTTTTCTTATTCAATCTGCGTCGCTCCTCTCGAGACCCATTTGCCCTTGCCACGCAGGATGTGACATATACCTAGGAGTGGAATTTCTGGGTCATATAGTAACTCTGTGTTGAACATTTTGAAGAATAACAAAAAGCATTCTCCAAATCAGGCACAGTATTTTATTTACATTCCCCACCAGCATTTTATGGGTGTTCCATTCCTCCACATCCTTGGAAATACTTGTTATTGTCCTTCTTTTTCATTATAGCCACCTTGCTGGATGGGAAATAGTATCTCATAATGGTATTTATTGATTAGCATTTTTCTTATGATATTGAGCATCTTTTCATGTGCTTGTTAGCTCTTTGTATAACTTCTGTGAAGAAATGTCTGTTCAAATTCTTTGTCTAGTTTTAAATTGAGTTATTTGTCTTTTTTATGTTGATTTGCAAGAGTTCTTTATAAATTCTGGATATAAGTCTCTTATCAGNAACTAAAAATAAGCTGGCTTCCTCTAGGGAGAGAGACTGAGTGATTTGGGGATAGGGAGAGAGGCCTACTTTTCACTGCCTACTATCCTATAGTTTTTACTTTTGTACTAAGTGCCTGTGTTATCTATTTAACTTTTTTTTTTAAGAAGACATGGAAAAAGTAAAGCCAGTATTCTTTTGTCCTCTTACAGAGACTGTGCAGTTCTGCAGGTCTGCTACCTGCGTAAGCTCTGTAGAATATACTTTTGCTGGGAAAACTCATGATTTGTGCTGGTAGGAAGGCTACTCCTAATAGTTGGGAGGTAATTCTCCATGGGTCTTTCTTGGGTCTGCATATCTGAGTAAAGGCACCAACACTCTTTGTTCCAGACTATATTTTGAAGGATGTTTGCCTAGCAAATAGCCTTGAAGATAGAGCTGATTTCTCCCTAGGGAGCAGAGGGCAGATTTGTTTTCTGTCCAGGAAAATAAGGATAGTGTGTCCCTCAGAGGTAAGGTTCAGTAGGCTTGCTAACAGCCCCCTTAAAAGACCAGGATTACCTAAACTCAGAGATTCTGAGCTACAGTGCAAACCCAGTGGGTGTGCGGGATGTACCTGGGCTACTCCACATTGATACCTTGGGACCTGGGGGAAGGAGAACTGACACAAACATGGAGCTCACACCTACTGCTATACAGGGGGTAATAAAGTCCTCTGTCTCTGACCCAGGAATCTCTTGTCTTCTGTTGGCATCCATAAAACTGACAAATTAACTTATTAGCTCATAAGTATGGTTAAATGTCATACCCTTTGTAGTTCTTGACACTAATGATATAGATTTTGAGAGTTGGACATACGCATCTTAATCCAAATCTAATATTTAGGATGGGCAGTTCTCCTCAGGTGAGCAATTTCATAGAGGAATTCTATTACTTCAATGGCTTTATTCCAGGAATGTATTGGATACTCAGAAGACACAGGAAAGACCCATTAGCCATTTAGCCTATTCCCTGCTAAGACAAGAAATTGCAATAACACTGGGAGCCAAATTGTGTCCTTGGTTATTTGGCAGACATCAAATGGTCATTACTCAATGTTATAGGTTTCCAGTAAAAACACAGTGGAAATAAAATAACACTTTCCCCAGGATATTCAAAATATTTATATGCTATTTCATCTACTCTGGCAAATAGGTGTTTGTATTCAACACAGGGAGGATGGAAACAGTTTACATATTTCTTTCTAGAGGATGAGATAGGTCTTTTAATATATGAAAATTAATTTCTGTTTTTCATTTCTAGATATCAAAATGGAAAATATTGAAAATGTTTTTTATTGTGGTGACATTGGTATATAAGATGCTGTATGTTTCAGGTGTACAACATTATAATGCAATGTTTATATACACTACAAGTGACCATGGTTATTAGTCTAGTTACCATACAACTGATCATCTTCATCCATTTTGCCCTTCTCCAAACCCCCTCCCCCTCTGGTAACCACCAATCTGTTCTCTGAGTCTATGAGACTGTATTTGTTTTTTTGTTTTGTTTGTTCATTTTTTTTTCTCTTTTAGATTCCACATATAAGCAAAATCATACTGTATTATTTGTCTTTCTCGGTCTGACTTATTTCATTTAACATTGTATGTTCTTACCTCCTTTGTTGTAAATTAACTGTCCATATATGTGCAGGTTTATTTGTGGGCTCTCTAGTCTGTTCCACTGATCTGTGCGTCTGTTTTTATGCCAATGCCATATCGTGCAGATATATTCATAAGGATTCTGTTTCATCGTGAATTCTACACATAAGCATTCTAAACTCCCCTTTTTGTCTTGTTTAATGATTTTTGCTCTGAATCCCACCTTATTAAGATCATGATCTTGGCTTTGTTTGTGTTTATATTTGTCTGGTGTGCCTTTGGCCATTCTTTTATTTTAAAACTTTTTCAATTAATTTGTTTTAGGTAGTTTCTTCCATAGAGTATACAGCTGAATTTTAATTCATCCAATATGAACTTCTTTGCTTATTCACAAGTGGTTTAGGCACATTTACAATAATTGATAGTCCAAACATGTTCATCTTGGTGCTGTCATATTATTTATTTTATGTTCTCAGTCCTCATCTTACTTGGCCTGTCACCAACATGTACAGCTCCTTCTAATTCGTGTCCTTTACTTTCTTCTGAGACACCCGCTTTCCTCCTCTCTCTTTTTTTTTTTAAAGATTTTTATTGGGGAATTAGGGGATGGGAACAGTGCTGGGGAGTTGGGGGAAGGGGAACANTAGTTGACTCTTTTAGGGCGGGCGCAACTCACAGTGGCCCATGTGGGGATCAAACTGGCAGCCTTGGTGTTAGCAGCACCACGCTCTAACCAACTGAGCTAACTGGTCACTCCTGGGAGTATACTTTTCAACCATGTCTTTCCCCACCCCTCAAAACACACAACCAGTAGTGAGAGGTACTGTGAAACATAAACCCATTGACTATAAATGTGTCTAGTGACTGATAGGTTTAAATGTCAGTTCTTCAAGAAGTGTTGTAAAAAGTGGTTCATTTTGGAGTGACTGTCCAGAATCACTATTCTCAGACCCCCTCAGTGTCCTCTCCTCCTGGCCACCCCAGCATATACTTCTGTAGCCCCAACTCTCAGGACTGGGATTGCTCGGGCTCGGGACACTCCTGTGCATTCAGCTGGCTGTGTTGCTGTAACTATTTTAACTAATGCTGGAGAGGTTCTCTGAATGAACAGGGCTGCCATCCAAACAGGCTCAATGTACTAACATGTCAGATCCTCCCTTCTGGAGAAGCAGAATCGTCTGTGCTTCTATCACACACTGATTCCTCCACTTGCTGTAGATGTACAGCATTTGGATCTACATCTTAAACATTAGCGTTAGGCATGCACGGTGAACACCTAGGAAGGTCTGGATGTGAGTGCCCTGGTATGTGAGGGAAAGGTGGCTGATCCCTGGGCTTGCTGCACTGCTGTGATTTCAAATGTTACGTTCTTTGACCCTCCTTTCAAAAGATGGAGACTAATTCCCTTCCCCTTGACTGCGGGCTGGACTTAGTGACTTGCTCTTAACAAGTAGAACACAGCAGAAATGATGGTATGTGGCTTTAAAAGTCATTACAGCTTCCAGCTTGCTCTCTTTCTGATTCTTCCTTCTGCTGGACACCAGCTGCCACATTGGGAGGACATGTCAGCAGTCCTATGAAGAGGTCCACGTGTGAGGATCTGAGGCCTCCTGCCAACAGCCATGTGAGAGAGCCACACTGGGAGCTGCTCCTGCAGCCCGAGTCCAGCCTTCAGATGACCGCAGCCCTAGCTGACATCTTGACTGCAACCTCAGGAGGGACCCCTGAGCCCTTTAAATGCAGGTTTCAATTTCAATATGAATTTCATTGTTCAGAAATACTCAGGCAGGAAAAGCGATTGGTCACCACATTCTACCCATATCCCGTCGAACAGGCTGAATATTCGACATTACATGCATCTATTGTTTTGATTTTGATACTTAAAAATCCCATTAAAATGACAAATGCTTTAATAGAAAAATCCAAATTTTCCAACTTGTATTATTTTTCATCAACACGGTATAAAAATATTTTGAAAAAGCTTCTCTTCTGAACTTTGTATAAATGGATATCAAAGAAGACTAGTACAAATTGCATCATCTCAATTAAATAAATAAATAAATACCATCTACTTCCTGCTTGCCAAAAGTATTTCTCTCTCAATTATTCATCTCCTGAATTGTAGTAGAAGTTGGAAGGTTATCCTTATGAGCCCAAAGACTCCCCCAGCCCTGTAATGACCCTTGTAGCAGACGCAGGCAGAGCCTACCCATATCCCCTCAGCCCTGTCCAGCGTAATGCCTTGTCTGAGGGCGCCCCTGGTGGCAGGAGCCTTCACTCCCCACAGAAATAGCGGCCAGAAGTACCAGAGAACTAGCCGCTGCCAGCAGTGCTCAGCCAGCTGCCTCACCCATCAGACAGGAAGCTCAGGTAGTTTCTCCACCGACTCCCAGGGTTGCCCAGGGCGGTTCAGCCCAGCCACCCCCAGGAGTGACCTGCTGGACAGCACACCCCTCAATCCCCGTCTCCATTCTTCACTCGCCTACCCATGTTCCCTGGCTCTTCTCCCAAATAAACTGCTTGCCCTTGAATCCTTGTCTCCAGGTCTGCTTCTGGGGAAACAAACCCACACTAGTTTATGGTTTTTATTTTTTGTTTGTTAAGGATTCACCCTATAAAAATATTGACCTCTTACACACTGGACTACTCAAAGAGAGGGTATCAGAGTTCACCAAATTATAGGAATGAAATAAACCGAAACTGTAATGTCAGATGAAGTCAAAGACCTTTAGAACAATGACCATTTTCTATTATGTCATAAAGGTTAAAGAACTGTATTTCTTTTATGTCACAATTTGTTTTCACCTATGGACTTAGGTTTACTGCACAATACTTAAATAACAGAGTAACATCTGTACGATATTGGATGATAAGTCAGACGTAAGAATTTTATTTGTGTCAAGAATACCTGAGGGCCGGCCGAGTGGCGCATTGGTTAAGAGCTGGCTTGGGATGCCAGAGGGCCCCAGTTCGGATCCTACATATGANCCCCATGGAAGGGGATTTGGAAAAATTTAGCAAAATTATATATGACCCAGCAACCCCGCTGTTAGGAATCCACCCTGAACATATATCTCCATAAATTCACACACGTGTGTGCAATACAACGTTGTTTGTAGTAGCTAAAGTTTAGAAACAATCTAAATGTCCACCAACAGCAAAGCGAGCAAATAAACAGCAGTATATACATGAATTGGGGACCAGACATTCATACAAAAAACAAAGTAAAATGTCTGTGAACTGAAATAATCTCTAGAATATACTTTCAGCTTTAAAAAAAGCAATACATACAGTATGCGGTATTTTGTGTTTAAGAAAAAAGACATACTATATTTAGGTATTTGCTTCTATTTTCAAAGAGAAGCAGCGAATGTGGTTACCTGTAAGAAGCGGAGAAATGAAATGAAGGAAGAGGGTTGGAAGTGAAATTTCTGTGAGTTCGGTTACCTTTTCCTACAGTTTTTACCTTGGGATCATGTAAATGTTTTACATATTCAAAAAGTTAAAATAAAGACAGAAATAAATTCCTAAAATGGAAAATAAATTGGGACAAATGGACCTAATTTTATTTCAAATGTGGTAGCATAGCTACCCAGAGAAGAGAATCAACATTCTCATCATATACCCTTGGGGAATACGATTTAAGGATAAATGAATAGGAAGAAATCTTAAACTTATTGTTCATATAATAATTCTGAACCAGAAGAAAACAAATATGTAATTCTGAATTAGGAAAAAAATATTATTACAAGCTAAGATTTTTGGTGTAAGAGAAAAGAGATGCAAAAACAAATATTAAATCAAAGAAGTTAAAATAAAACACTGTGAGGTGAAATTTGAATTGAGACTATCCATATGAACTCATCTTTTAAAAATAGATATGTCTTTCCTAGATCTGTCCACTGAAAGGGCCTAGAACCAAGCCACCCTAGTGTGAGTGAGCACGCCTTGCCCCCTGATCTTGGTTGCTAAATATAATTTCTCACCAATTACGAAAATGCCCTAGCTTATTCATAGGAGATGCGTGTTGAAATATTTAGGCGTGAAATGGCATGAGTCTACCATTTATTTTCAAATGCCTCAGCTGTGTGTGTATGTGTGTATGTGGGTTGATGGGTGGGTGGGTAGATGAGTGGTAATGATTTAATTATTGCACCAAGCAATCACCTTTCCTGCACCTGTCATAACCTCTGAAGAATTGGCTCCAGCTGCCCACCCTCTCTTGTGGACATGACCTCCATTTTGAAGATGAACCAAAGCGTGGAGGAGCACTCATGAAAAGATCTAAATTACTAAATTACACGTCCCCAACGCTTAGAGATCCTAAAGATAGACAGTGCCATCTGTGCTTTAATTTTCTGCTTATAGCTATTTAAATCTTCTCAATTCAGACATTTAAAATAGAACACATGGTACTTCAACCTTACTAGTCAATTGCATTTATGGAAATACCATTTCCCAGCACTTTTTTCAGTTTCTTTAGCTGTGATAGGTGAGCGCTTTCATTAGAAGTTACTAGCTTTCATGCAGCTTTGATCTTTCCTTGGAATTGGGAACTACAGATTCTCACTGGGGCTCTGTCACTCACTTACTATGTAGCTTTGGGCATGTCATATCACCTTTCGGGATCTTAGTGTTTCAACTGCCCAATATAGGGATTGGACACGATTTGTTTCCACTGTAAGTTTTTGTGATTTTGAGGTTTCTCCAAATAGGGCGTTGCATCTAAGAATAACAGGAGCAGAAAGAGAAAGAGACAGGAGTAAGGCTTCACTGAACTATGAGGCGGCACCTGGAGTAGGATAATTTTCAACATCTATCTGTGTCAGATTCTTTAAGCATGTTAGAATGGACAACTGTGACAAACGGCTCCTTAATTATAAGAACAATGTTTCAGTATATGATTTTATTTATAATTGTCCTTAATTCCACCAATTATTTTCTTTTTAATCTCAAAGGAGAAGGATGGGTTCTGAGGGGTTCTAACTACCCAACAGCTCTCTGTGGCTGCAGCTCATGGGGGAGACTGCATGTCTAGCCTGGCGTTGGACAAGGATTTGCAACACACCTCAGATTCTGGTTTAATATGCTTCCAAATAACTTAACCATGGCAGGACCATGGAAACACAGCAACTCCTCTGTTTACTCACATGACTGGGGAATTAGACAATCAACCGTGACCATCTATCGAAAAGTGTTAGAATACAAAACTCACTGAGTGTGAAATCCTATTTCATTCTCTTAATTATTCATGAGGTTCCTCAGAGTCTGATAGACCTTCAAGGTCATTACTGTGAACATGAATTATCATTGTAATGTGGCAATGGAAAAGTGTATTTTCAATGAGTTCCGTTTAGTAGAATACTGAAAGTTAAAAAAGTCACCCTTTTATTTGGGTGGGTGTGAATCCACCCACCTGCTACATGGTGAGAAAACGGGAATGTAGGAAGAAAACCTTTCAGAGTCTTTTTGGTGGCTGGGATAGGTGCCCACTTTCCATGAACTCCAGCAACAGAGGCCTGGAAGGAGAGGGGCGTGCTGATTGGGGTGGTGTTGGGGGAGGTGGAATGAGCCGTGCCAGGCAGAGAGGGCAGGCTCTCTACCAGCCAGGTGTGATGCTTTGTCTCATAGACAGGTTTTTAATTTAGCCAACATTGATCAGGTGCTTTTTCTTTATCATGCTTTGCGCTGGTTTGGAATGTCATCAGAATGGAGTTGGTTGAGTGACACAGNTTGATGATATCATTTGCAGCCAAAAATGTTCTAATTTTTATGAATACCTATTTATCTATATTTTCTTTGGTTGCTTGTGCTTTTGGTGTCATATCTAGAAACCATTTGTAATCCAAGGTCATAAAGGTTTTAGTCTTACATCTCCATCTGAGAGTTTCATAGTTTTAGCTCTTACACTATGTCTTTGGTCCATTTTTAACTCATTTTTAACTCATTTTTGTATATGGTATGAGGTAAGGATCCAACTTCATTCTTTTTCATATGAGTATATCCAGTTGTCCCAGCACCATTTGTTGAAAACACTGTTCTTTCCCCATTGTCTCCTGTGCCAAAAATCAATTGACCACAAATGTAAGAGCATATCTCTAGACTCTCAATCCTATTCCATTGATTTATCTGTCTATCCTCATGCCAGTGCCACACTATCTTGATTACTATAGCTTTGTAGTAAGTTTTAAAATCCAGAAGTATGCGCCTTCCAACTTTGTTGAAAGTAGTCATTGAGGCCACAGCTTTGCTAATCGCTGTTCATGTGTTAAGCTTGTTTAATCCCTATATACATCTGTGAGTTCTGAGCTATTGTTATCCCCAATTACAAATGAAGTTAAGTTAAATCTATGCAGATGTCACAGTGCTGGTAAGTCATTGCATCAGAATCCAAAACTCTACACTCTGTCTCCTTCCAGAGCCCATGGGGATATGGCTGGAAAGTAATTCTGAATTAGACAGTAGAGGGGTTTGCCTGCTTTGAATGCTGAGTACAGTCTCCTGGACAGGGCCCAAGAGCTGAAGGAATTATGCTCTAATGGCAGAATTCTAGAACATTGACAGTTGGAAGGTGAAAGAGAACTTCCTCCTTTTGGAAGGGAGAGTCCTTCCCCTCTTTCCCACCTTTCACAACAAGCCAGTCTCTACCTCCCAGACACTGTACCCCCAGGGGTAACTGCAATACTTGAAGGGAAGGGTTTTGTGTGACCGGGTACCAATTTCCCGCTTCAGAGCTGAGCTGGAAGTAAACACTCTTACCTGTTCTAACTCAGCGTGACCATGGCTCTCAGAACAACATCCTTTCAGAGGTACAGTGTCCACCCTATAAAATATGGAGGTCAGATTAGATGACTTTTAAGGCCCCTTCCACCATAACATTGTTATATTAAGCCTTTAACTCAAAGACAGATTCCGAATCAGACACCTGCTGTAAGATGAGATCATAAAGGGAACAGGACAGGTACCAGGCAGGAATGCGTTCCTTCTGCTCTCTCCCACTCCCTGTCGCCGCTGCTCAGAACAGGGGACCGGGAAGGGTCCCTTTTATATATTGGGAACTGTAACCCTAGAACCTTTCGTTTTTACGTCATATCACAGTGAGACAGCTAAAATTTATTCCCAAGGTTAGTATTCACGGAAACAAAGCTAAGTCGTAACTTTGAACATGACTCAGCTGTAGAATAATCAACTTCCCATGGAAGTTTCCCGCTGGTCAACTAAGCAACTTATAACCACAGACAGAGGTACTTAAATAACTTTGCTAGAGAGTTTTTAAAGCTACATATAGAAATATCAGGGTAAAGAAATGTACCCAAGAAGTAACACTCAGGGCTTGGCTATAAGTAATGGGAATTGTGGGCCAGCCGAGTGGCTCAGTTGGTTAAGAGCTCACTCAAGAGTTTGAGCTCTGAATAACAGCGGTTCAAGTCCAGCCCGAGCCCGAGCCCGAGCTGGAGCTGAGCTGGAGCTGAGCTGGAGCTGAGCTGGAGCTGAGCTGGAGCTGAGCTGGAGCTGAGCTGGAGCTGAGCTGCCGCTGAGCTGCCAACAGGTAGCAGGATGGCTCAGCTTAAAAAAAAAAAAGAAGTATAAAGTAATGGAAATTGTGTTTTTGTTTTTCAAGCAAACAGACCAGAGTCTGCACATGCTCTGTCTGACTTCAAAGCAATCCTGCCAGAGAGAATACCAGCTCAAAACATTTCAGGAATGCTTTCAGGGGAATTGTCTTTGGGGACAGGGAACATGACCTTTGATGTCCTAGGAGGATTTCAACCTTAAACCTTTGAGGATGGGCTTGATTTGTGAAACCAATCACAAATGAGACTAGAGCCTTACATACTGACTAAGGGAGATAATCAAGAGAAATAATGCCACTCTGGATTTCTACATAAGGTGTGACCTCATTGACTTTTTTCTTTTGGCTTCCCTCTGTAAATGCTCTAATTTGGGGATGGTGGAGTCGGGCCTTGTTGCCTACCTTTTTGCTGATAGATTGGTATGTGCTTGTAATTCTGTTGGCATCAGGCAGGCTCTGACAGGACACACATGGCACACTCGAAAGCCAAAAGGGCTTAAGAGAAAAGGGTTTAGGAAGGCCTTTTTCAGGGGTATAGGTAGGACCGAGGAAGCAGCTGAGTAGGACAAAGCCTGGATGTGGAGAGGCCAGTGGAGGACAATGCATATACACTGTTCTGAGCACTGTTCCTCTCTATTCCACACCGTGAAGGAGTGCGGGTGTTCCACAGTAGAGTAAAAGCATCTATTTGTGGATGTCATTTCTTCCCAGACAGGTAGTTGTTCTTCAGTTTCGGTATGCTGCATTATAGTAAGTCAGCGTCTAAAACTAAATCAGGTTATTCCTGCCTGAGAGAAAAAAAGGGGGGCTTTTAATAATACATGGCATTGGGACAAATAGAGAGCCACTTGGAAAAGGGTGAAAACGAATCTGAATCTCACATTGAAATAAACTCCAAGTGGATCAGAGACCCAAATATAAAACGTGAAACCAAAGAAGTATTGCACAAGTGCATTACTTTATAACCTGGAAGTGAGGAAAGCCTCTCAAAATCCAGAATAAAATTGGAAAAAGATTGATAAAGTTTACCACCTAAAAATAAACAAACAAAATGAAACGCCATATGCAAGTCAAAAAGACAAATGACAAACGGGGAGAGAACATTTGCAAGTTATCTTACGCATGAGAGCTTGCACGAAAAGAACTCTTAAAAATGGAGAAATCCCCAAACCGGATAGAAATATAGACAAGAGACATGAACAGAGAGAAATGTGAGAACAGGGGGAAAAAGAAACGTAAGTTGTCCCTCCCACATATGAAATGATGCTCACTTTCCCTTATAATAAGAGAAGTGGAAATTAAAACTCTCCTGAATCTAAAAGTTTGATAGTATACCCTGGAATATTAAGACTGAGANAAGAGAGGTGAAAGCCTTTTTAAGTATGCTGCAACCTAGGAGTAGTAGTAAAAGGAAAGCTTCGTAAA
Source organism: Hipposideros armiger (assembly GCF_001890085.2). NCBI lineage: Eukaryota > Metazoa > Chordata > Mammalia > Chiroptera > Hipposideridae > Hipposideros > Hipposideros armiger. Next base: position 5,537,882 of record NW_017731368.1, read on the forward strand.
ATTGACCAATTAGAAATGGAAAAGGTCTACATGGCTAAAGCACAAAGGAACACATTTAAAAAGCATAAGAAAAGTAAAAAAGACATGACAAAAGTTTTGACATTCATGTCTAAGAAAAGGACTAGCTACAGTCTGCTGTCCGTCTCTGCAGGTTTTGCATCCATGGATTCAACCAAGGGCAGATCGAAAATGTTAAAAATAAAACAAAATCCCAGAAAGTTCCCAAAAGCAAAACTTGAATTTTTCATGTGCTGAATCATGAGTACTATGCTGAATCCACACAAATGAAGTGACGTGTGGCCATACCCTGCTGTAGCCTATATGCAATTATAGGTTATATGCCAATACTATATACCATTTGATATAAGATGGACAAAGTGGTGAAAACTCCTTATTTATTTTTATTTTTTAATTTTTTGCTTCTCCCACCTCTGTTTTGAGGCCAGCCCAAGCCACAGAGCTGCACTGCTGTAGTGACATAGATAACTAAAATCCTGAAAGAAAACTGCCCCTCTGGACAGAGGAAATGAGAAAAGGGACCCTTGCTGTGCGAAGGGAATGGGTACAATCTCTGGTAATTTTTTCTCTGTCTTTTCAAAACCTCAGCACTGCTCCAAGAGCAGCCTCAGCTACACAGAACTGCAGGACAGACAGAAAACATAAGAAACTCCAAGAGAACCCTATTTCTCTGGCCAGCAGAACTGGGAAAAGGGGGTTCCTGGGACCCA
>NW_017731368.1:5542049-5542887 GCF_001890085.2 Hipposideros armiger
CTGGCCGAGAAGGTTGTGAGCTGCCACAGCAGAGCATCAGGGGTCTAGAAAGAACAATAAACAGCTTCTGCTCCTCCCCTGGGTCTCCCTCCTTCCAATCTTGAACCTGGAAGGCACAGGGAAGGGACAGGGTAATGGAAGGGCAGGCCTGGCTTCTCAGGCTGGCAGGGTTCTGAGGTCCCCCTCTGGACTGAGCTGGAGGGAGAAAGGGCTCATTCGTTTTCTTTCATTCCGCTAAGAGTTATTGCTTGACTGCTGTGGACCTAACGCTGTTGTTCCAGGGCCTAGGGATGTGCCAGTGCACAAAACTGACAAAAATCCATGCCTTTGTGAAGCTTACTTCTAGGGAGAGACTGACAATAAGCATAATATAAAACGTTAGAGGGTGATGACTGCGGTAGAAAAAGAAATAGGGCAGGCAAGGTAGATGGTGGGGTGGGGAGGAGAGCAGGTGTTAATTATACAGGATGGTCAGAAAGGGCCCCAATAAGGTGGGATTCCATTCCCTTGAGGGAGGGGAGGAAGTAAATCATCTCCATGATTAACAAAGAGCCTTCTAGGCAGAGGGAACTGCCAGGGGAAAGACCCCGAGGTGACAGGTGGAAGAGTGTCTGCTGAATTCTAGGAAGAGCAGGGAGACCAATGTGGCTGGGGCAGAAAAAAGGGGAGAGTAAAAGTGGTTTTCTGAGCTAAAGGGTGGGAGACCCTAAGGACCACTGCCAGGAATTTGACTTTATTGGATGTGGGGCTTAATGATAAATTGGATTTGGGTTTTTCACCACCTGAAAATAAGTTACAACTAAAATGAGACGATCTTATATTTGAAAGTGATAAGAAA
>NW_017731368.1:5546167-5547017 GCF_001890085.2 Hipposideros armiger
CAGTGAGGAGTGAAAGTATTTGGGGGAGTGGCGGTCGCAGGTGGGCGCTGGGGACAGCCGAGGTTTGGGGAGATATGAGTCTGGGGGTGAAAGGTTGAGGAATGGAATGGAAGAAAGGTGGTAAGGCCGAAATCTGGGGCTGGTGGATTCGGGGTGGGCGGTTATCGGGGGGAGGGGGGTTTCAGAGCTTTGGCAGAAGGTGGGATGGAGGAGTCGGCGAAGCGTTTTTGGAAGGACCAGCTCACCGGGGCCCAGGATCTAGGCTTCCCCTGGCAGTCCGGGGAGCAGGGAGGGTTAAGGAATCTCAGAACGGGTGTGGCCAGAGCTCGCTCGCAAGGTAATGCTGTCTGTTAACATTGGAGTGATGGGGTTGCCAGGCTCTGACTGGGACACATCATACAGTTTAAATAATAGATGCAAGTCGGGGACAGTGCCTGGGACACCTGAGAAATGTGGATGGAATGGGGTTCTCCTCCTATAGGCTGCTCAATTTTTCTGACGCCTGCACAGCGCCAGCTTTGGTGTGTACTTTCTTGCTGTAGAACCCCATTTCAGCAGATGAGAGTGTGTATGGAGGTCCCAGAAATTAAAAAGTACAGCTGAGATTTATTCAGGCTCAAAAACGGTTGTATCACATTCCCTTAAATCCTGCAGAGTTGTAATTTTTAAAAATCTAATCCTGTGGGGTTTAAATCTTTAATATCTGGCTACTTTCAATTTAAAGTCACAGTAACCTAGAGGACTAGATGTTTTCCAAGGTTCCATTCTGTTAGTGTGAAAAACAGTTTTAAATTAACTGTGGAAAGTAGATCATGTCTATTCTGATCAGCTATTGCTGAATCACAGAATT
>NW_017731368.1:5547750-5583781 GCF_001890085.2 Hipposideros armiger
GGCCCCTTACACATGTTTTTAAATTGTTGTGTAATGCGTAGTTCATTGTATGGATTCATTCTTTTATCACATATTAAAATTTCAACTAAACGCCAACTCCTGTGCTTGGAGGTGAGACTCAGTGTTGCTCCAGGTTTTCAGACATTATTGGAGCCCCCAAAAGCAAAATCTTAGTAATATCTGGGGTAATGAGAGGAGACAGTACGTGTGAGAGAGGAAATAATCTTGTTTTGCCTCACTGCTTAGTCCCTGGCGAGACAGCCGGGTGATACTGTGCAGAGCGGCCTTCGGTCAGCGCAGCATCGCCAGCCCCGGGCTGCTGGGGCCAGGCGGTCCTTAGTGTGTCGTAGCTCATCTCGCCTACGTCTTCCTGTGGCGTCCCGAGGTCATGAGGTTCCCAGACATGTTCCTCAAGGAATGGGCCTCACCAGCTTCCCTGTGCTGCCCGTGTCACAGAAACCGCAGTGATGGCGGGTGGGGGTGCTGCTGGTTCCCCCCTCTCATATCTCCCCATCATCTCTGAGAGGCAGCCGACCTACATCTCCAGGAGGGAGCGTCCCACAATTGCTCTCGTAATGAACCGCCTGCCAGAGGTTTTAGAGGATCCCTCTGTGTTGTCTCCGGAGGGGTCCTGTCCTTCTTCCTTCTAGCCCTGGCCATTAAAATCACAGCTTTCCTCCCGAGGAAATCCTTCTCATCTTCTAGCTTGATCAGCACGGCCCCTCATGTTTCTCCCGCGGACATGTTCCTATTCTGCTTCACGATGGAGAGCCGTTTTGTAATTTTGGTTCACGTGTCTTCTTGAGACTGAAATAAATTGATTCCTAAGGACAGCCCTGTGCGTTTCCTTCCTATTAGCCTTTGGATTTATGATAATTCCATTGATTTTTTTTCCCCCTTTACCCAAGCTCAGGAAGAGTGTAAAGGGCCCGTTATTATTTTCTCGATCCTGACAAAATGTGCACATACCCCCCGCCCCCCTCCAAGCACTCCCCATGCTTGAACTCATAGTATGTTTCTCTTCGTGTGTGCATTTCAACCACCATGGTCAAGATTTACCTCTTGCCATAGTCAGGTAACTCCGCTAGCTAAGGTGAAAGCCACATGAATCCAGTTCCTTGGTTGCCCTCTCTTTGGCCCTTTGTGCAGTTCAACACATGATAAAGAACAGAATTTGGAATGGCTATCTCTGATCCTGTGCCCCAGGGCTTGTGTGGAACCTTCTGTGCCTTTTGTTCATTCCTGGCTGCCATCCTGGCCGACAGGCCGGGTAAAAGGGGGAAATTGGCTGTGGCAGTAGAAATCATTCGACCTTCCCATGCCCAAGAGGTCTATATATGTTGAATCGTTGCTTGTTTTTAGATTGGCCCCAACTGGAACCATGAGGCCCTTTTTTGTACCCACACTTAAAGCCCTCATGTCCCCCCATCTAGTATTTTGGTCCCATATACTGGTCTAGCGTGCATGGTAATGGTGGAGCAAGCGCCCATTAAAACCCTCTGGTAAAAGCAGATTGCAGAACTCAGCTTCACTCCAGGCTGCTCTGATGCTTCTTATTTCCACCGCCTTCCACTTGATATTTACCCCAATGGGGAGAAGTGGGATTAGAGCTGGCCTGGGTTCCACTGGCCAGTGAACTGCTAGAGTGAACATCTGCCTTACCTGCACCCCGTTGCATGCAGAACGCAGAGGGGCAGGAATCTCTGAAGGAGAGGGCACTCCCAGAGGCGTTACTGTACAGTGACAGAAATGTCCTGAGCAGAGGGCACAGGAAGAAGGCCATGGGGTTACAGGGACGGGAAGAAGAGAGCACAGGCGGTGTGAGACGGGGTCCTGCCTCCTAGGTAACTGGGCCTTTAAGCACACTGTGGCCCAATGGATGGCACGAATGTGGTATCAAATTACAGCATGCCAGCAGTGTGTGAAAATGCCCGATTTTCTGTACAGGTGCCAGAACTGGGTTCTCTCCATCTTTCAACTTCAGCAAATCTGAAAGGGGGAAAGGATCTCATTGTTACTTTGCATTTCTCTTATTAGTAACTTCGAACATCTTTTCAAATGTGTGTTGGGCCCTTGTATGTCTTCTTTTGTGACTTGTGATTTCAGTGTTTTGTTATTTTTTGTTGAATTGTATAGCAGACATTGTGACACTTTTGCCTTAATGTATCGGAAGTCTTGTTAAGGTTGTGCCTCACGTAATGAAAGGCAGATAGTAGCTCAAACAAGAATAAATCAATGAGCAAGTACTTATTATGAGTTTCTAGATAGTGCTCATATACATGCATACTTAGAACTGAAACCTGCTTTTAGTGCCTCACATTGTTTTATGACCTGGTAATTATGAATCAGGTGGGCCTTTTATTGCATTAGGCAAATCATAAATGCTAAAAAACTTTGACCTTTCGTGCATGTCCACACATGCCCTGCTGAACAATTTATTGTTCCCTTAACCTAACCATTCTTTCCATCTTTGCTGTTTGTTCATGCACAGTTATTCTTTTCATGCCCCAGGTTATAAACCTTGGAGCCATGCATGTATCTTTCCAAGTTGAAGGCTGTCTGGTTCTCAGCCTCCCTTCCCAGAAAGTTAACTCCCCCCTCCGCAGGCTGCCCCTGCACGTCCAGTCATTGCTGATGTACTTAGCCCACGTGTTGGAATGAGCTGATGGACTCGTGCTTCTGCCATTAGACTGGGAGCTCCTCAGAAGCAAGATGCAGACCTTACTTACTTTTGTACCTTCAGCCTCTATCACGGCTTGGCTCACATTAAGCACATGATTAATGTTTGTTGTATTTTATATTTCCATTTAAAAGGGGATGCTGCTAAGTCTCATAGTCTACTGGTAGATGAACCTTTCCCCCAACTTTTTGTTTGAAAAATTGCAGAAGTTCAGGGAAGTTGAAATAATACCACACAGAACATTCATATTGGATTCATATCACTCTGACACATAGCTGGTCCTCTGCTCAGAAACCTACAGTGACTCCTTGCTGGCCGTTGGGTCAGAAGTAAACGATAGCGTTCATTATCCTTAAATGGTGGCAGCTTACAAAATGTTGCCACTCTGCTCGGTCAGGCCAGTCTTACTGTTCTTGTACATCTCGCTCTGCGCTGCCCCGATTCTTGCTTCGTTGATTTTACACATGTCATTTCCCTGTGTAGAACATGCTTCTCCCTTTGCTTGATCCCAAACTTTTACACGTTAAGTGTCCTGAGTTTGCACATCTCTAATCGCTGTTATTATTCATTCTGGATAATTCCTAACCACATTATTAACTGTTTGGAGGTAGGTACTAGGTCTGTTTTGATCTGGTTTCCTTCATAGAGCCTAGCATGCTGATTTTTGATTTGGCTGGTATCTAATGATATTCCTGATGTGTTGGGTTGTCAGAAAAGTCATGACACATTTTTGCAACGAAAACCATAGAAAAAATACGTCATGAGTTTTCTGACAGCCCAATATTTGTAGTATAATTGGACTCTACCATTGATTTATAATACCTGTGGTGCCCCAAACAAAACTTACGCCCTGTTAGTGAAAAACAAAAGTGTATCAACCCAAGCCAGACAGTCCGGATCTCGGTGATCAGCTCTCTGCAAGATCGTGATTTCCCCCCAAGATAGGAAAGACATTCTTTGGAGTCACTCCTTTTGTGATTGTTCCCAAGAATTGATTTGCACTTTGGAGTCATTAAAACTTACATCGAGTACAAAGTTAGAATAAGTAAGTCCAAAGTATGAAAATAGCTCCCTTAAGACTCTGTGGGTGAGAGAGGTTCTCGGGAAAAACATCTTAGAGGAAGACCATCAGGCCTTCATGACTGATGCCTTTGTGGGTCTCCAAGTTCACTCTGATACTTTTCAAGCTTGGTAACAGAGATAAAGATGATATCTCTGAGACAGGCAGGGACACTAGGAAAGAAAGCTGATGCTGGGAGATCAACTCCATCCTGAAGCATGAAATCGGACTGTGTCAATTCCCTGCTCATAATGAATTAGTGCCTCCCATTGTTTATTGGACAAAGCCGGGTTCCTTTGTACTCAGGGGCCCTAGTTAGCTACTAGCTCATTGCCACCCTCCCCCACCACATACACACACCCACATTGTTAATGCTGCAGCCATGCCTGATCACTTGTATTTCTCCGAGCCTATTGGCTATTTTTCATCCTTATTTTGTAGGGGATGCCATTTCCTCTACTTAGAATGCCATCCACTGTCTATGTGGCAAACTCCTCTTCAGTCTTCTAAATCACATTCAGGCGTCACATCCTTTGTAAATAGGATTTGACGTAACTTGGTTTGCAAGTAACTTGGTTTGCGAGTGTTCCGCAAGACGAGCAAACGTTTCTATTAGGTTGGTGCAAAAGTAATTGTGGTTGTTGCCATTACTTTGCACCAACCTAATAATACATTTTATCTTGGTAAATGAATGATGTCTTACAATACGAGTAGTTTGTTTCCAGAACAAATTATGCTCGCAAACCGAGGTATTACTGTACTTTCTTACTCCTCTGAGAGCACATTTTACACTGTTATCCTTCACTTACATGAATGTCCCCCCTGCTATATTCTGAGCTGCTATGGAAGAAAATGGTGTTCCCCTCGTCTCTGTATAGGGCCTGGTTCGTATGTGTGCTCAAACCATTGGTTGAGACTGTCATATGACCCATCTGGATCACGAATAATTTTACTTTATCTTGGAAGCCAGAATTAGGTGTAATTAAAAGAAAATACAAATACAATCTATATGTGTCTATTTTCTATTATAACTTATGTTTGCTTTTTATTTTATTTTAATTTTCAGCAAGTTTGTCAAAGATGAAAGTGACCTTATCAGCTTTGGATACTTCTGAAAGCCTTTTCACGCCTTTGGTAGTCATAGAACTTGCTCAGAATGTCAAAGATGAAACCAAAGAATGGCTGAAAACCAGAATTATCGCTAAAAAGAAAGATGGAGGTGAGTAAAATAAATATTACTCAGACTTAACCATGTTCACTGGCTAAAAAATATATTTTTAAATGTGTTTTACAGGTTTTTCATTGATATATTTCTAAAATTAATGTCTATTTCTTTGCTCTTTGTTATTTATCTAGGACTTGAAAGGAGGTCTTAAGTCAACATTAGACTGTAAGTCTCCATTAGACTATTAGCGACATGAGCGATTTGTTCACAGCTATGAAGGCTGTGCCTAGCTCAGTGCTTGGTGCATAGTAGTTGCTTAATAAATATTTGTCAACTGAATGAACATGTATCCATTGAGTATTCTTTGTGTGTCAGTTATGGTGCTAAGGGAGAGATACATACAGCTTTTACCTGCAAGGATGTTACTGTCAGGGTAAGGAGACCGAATGCCAATTCCTAGAAGGTGAAATAACAGAAAATAAAAGCTAACGAAAGAGCTGTTACAGAGCAGTGCATGATGCTTAAAAATGAATTGCATATATACTTGTTATATATAAAAGTAAAGAGAAGGAAGAGGTGATACTGGGTGATGCTTTTCAGAGTGGTAAGGGGTGACTTTATAGAGGAAGCCAAACTTTAGCCCTCTCCTGAAGGGCCAGCCAAAAGGGGCCTAGATCAGGGTGGAGGACATTTTACATGAGCAGACTCTTCATAAACCTACCCAAACAACACCTAAAACTTCACTAAGTCTCCTACACTAGACAAAACTGAAATACTCTTTTAAAACATTTTGACTATAAACAGGATGCTGTCTTAAAAATAAAACTTTGAGTCAATGTGGAATTTAAAATTTTTATCCAAATAATAGAACCAAAAATAAACTTAAAAACAGGAGTACCTGCTTGCTGAAATCTGAGATATTTCACTGGACCAGAGTCCCTTCTTTAAAAGCCCCGGATGTAAGCACATTTGTAGTATCATGGCGTGAGAGTCTCCAGTGTATTCCCCACCCTCTCCTCTGCTCATTGTGTGGCTTTAGGAGGAACAGTATGGGCCTGTGGAGTTGGAAATAAAAGAGATGCCAAGAAAAAAAAGAAAAGAATTGGCTGAGAACTGTTTAAGAAACAGTTAGATCCTCAGATCCTTTCCATATTGTACTACCCAGCAGAAGACTCTGCTTATTGTTCTCTGGAGGGTGTCAGATGCATGGATTTTTGGCATGGGGGATTCTGTACTGAAAATAGGGTAACAACTGAGTATTGTTACTCCTGTCCCCCACCCCACCAATCTCATACCTAATTTAGTTTCTAAAATGTTAGCAGTTGGATTCAGATTATCTAGGAGGGAGATCAAATAATCTTTCTTTGGGGAATCAGGCCAACTCAAGACAAAATAACGAAGGTACCCAAATCAGAGTTGCCCATGGAAAATGACCTGGCCAGACTTCACTGCATGAAAGGTCATTAGAAGTTCTGTTTAGCCTCTTAGAACCCCTTTCTTAAACATGAGCATACAACAAAAGATTACCAAATGTCCAAGGGAAATCCCTAACATGAAAAGGAAAGTTAAAACTGAACAAAACAGCAAACTATGCAGAACAAGAAAACCAAAAGAGAATTAAAATCTCAATTCTCAGAAATATAAGAAGATAGAACATCTATACATCAAGAGTAGGATATTATAAAATAATCATTTAGAGTAGGATATTATAAAATAATCATTTTTAAAAAAGCAGCTCTTATAAAATGAAAATATGAAAAAAAATAAAAACTCAGTTAGAAGGGTTAGAAGATGATTTTAACAAAAATCTCCTAGAAAGTGGAGCAGAAAGGTAAAGAATTGGAAAATATGGGAGAAAAATATAAGAACGTTAGAGGACTAATCCAGCAGGTGCCCATCTGAATAAAAGGAATTCTAGAAAAGGAACAGAAAAAAAAGAAGAAATCATCAAAGAAAAACTAAAGGCGGAAGCCATGCTTTTCCAGATTGAAAGGAAATGTCCCACTCAATGTCCAACAGTGTGAATGAAAATGGCATATCACTGGAAAGTTCCTGAATCCTAGGGGTGGAGAAGATACTACAAACTTCTAGAAAAAAGAAAACAGCTGAGATATAAAGGATCAGACTTAACAGAAACATTGTAAGCTAGAAGGCAGTGGTGTAACACATTTATTTCTGAAGATAAATAGTTTTAGTCTAGAATTCTGAACCCACCTAGCTGCCAGCAAGGTGTGAGGGCAGAGTGTTGAGACTTCCCTAAGATGATGTCGATAGGGTACCTCTCATGCCAGTGTATTGAGGGGAGACTTAAACAATTGGTAGAGAGCACAGGGGATTGAATTATCGATAAGTGCAAAATAAACTAAGCAAACGATAAGACAGTTAATTTGGGGGAAAATGCAAAGTTGTAGAAAAGGAAAATCAGCATATTGTAAGGCTCAACTATATATATCATGCAGTCATAATAATGAAAATACCGATGAAATGAAAAGGATGATCTAACTATATTGTGAGAATGGGGTGATGGGAATGGTAGATGGAAATGGTGAAAATAGGCGGGAAAAGAGAGCTAAATCCTCATCTTCCAAGGCCTGAAAAAGAAATAGCTGTATAAGCATGCTGGTTGGGGACCTGAAAGTAAATAACAAAGGAATCACCTGAACAATTTGGAAGTCATTGCCCCTGGGGAAGGTAAACTGGCCGGAGGAGATAGGGACTGCTCTTTTGCAAAACAAGGTATTGACAGATGGTTCTCCCCGAAGGTTGTACCAATTTATACTCCAGGAGTGCCTTTCCCCACATATTCTCTGTGTCAGTTGAGATCTTGCAAGCAAGAGATGCTGAGATGAGATTTATACACAGGTTTATTGAGGGGAACATTTGTAGAAAGATAAAGGGGGCGGGAGCAGGAGTGGGCATGGAAAGGCCTGAGACACTTGTGAAAGGAGAGAGGGAAGGAAGGAGGCTTGAATAGGAAGAGCCTCAAACTACAGCACCGTATCAGCCAGGCCCAAGTTGCCCTTTAAAGGAAACCCATGTTGAGCAGGAATGGCGTCCCCTGTGTGCTCAGCCAGTGGCTGGGAGCAGCTGGGGGAGCATGGCCTTGCAGTGAGGGTGCTTCATCCAAAGCGGGGCAGCAGGAGACGGTCAGTCAACTCTGCTTTTGACAGCAGATTCTCTTGAGGGGAGATCTGGGTGGAGTGGGGCACTTCCATGACTACTGTACTCCCAGCCTATTGGTTACCAACTTTTGATCTTTGCAGTATACAAGGTGAGAAATAGCATATGTGTGTCCTCTTTTGCATTTATCTGAATATGAATGAGGTGAAGGATTTTATATTTAAGAGCTATTTGTGTCTTCTGCAAATTGAATATATCTTTCATTGATTTTTTTAATTAAAATCCTTAATGCCTCTTGTAAATTATCCAAATTATAGTGCCACAATACATTAATCTTAATATGTTAATCCATTTGGTTAAGTGAAATATAAATCCTGCTCATTATCCTGTTACCATATGATTAGTATTTTCATAATTCGTCAATCCTCTCTAGAGGGTAAATAGTAAATAAATATACCTTAAAAAGTTTGATGTAGGTAGAAATAAAACATTAGAAAAAAAATCCTTTTTCTCCATAATCTTTTACATAATAATTACATATATAATATCAAATCACAATATCTACTCTAATGTTTTGGGACCCTATTTAAGAAAAATGTTAAATCAAATTGAATACAGAAATTTATGGTGAAAATTATTGAAAGATTATATTGCTCTTTATTATTTAGTATTTTACATTCACAAAATTTGTTATAGTCTAATGTAATTGTGGCATTTTTACTGGGTATTTTCTTAAATTTTGGTCTTTTTTTTATTAAGAAACTATATTTTAATATTTTTTTATATTTCTATATTTTTACTTAGTGCAGTTGTATTCCTAGAGCTAATAAATATTGGGTTCTTGTTTCATACCTACTTCTAATTTGAGTAACTTGCAAGTCACGTATTGAATTTCCCAGTTTGGGTATTTATTTCAAAAACTATAAAGAACTGCCATCCCCAACTTACTTATATTTCTTATTTATTTGGAAGATGAATTTAAATTGTGAATATAATTTCTTTTCCTTCTAACAAACTAGAAACATAATACTTCTTGAGAAGGTTTTCACTTTTGAAACTTTGGTTTGTCTCTTCCTAAGATTGGGCTTATCTTTTGTTTTCAAAGGTGCCCAGCTGTTGTTTAGACCATTGTTAAATAAATATGAGAAAGAAACACTGGAAAATCAGAACTTATATCTTGTTGGTGCCTCCAATATTAGATTGTTACTGGGGGCAGAAGCAGTGGGATTGGTGAAAGAGTGCAATGATAACACCATGAGAGCCTTCACGTACGGAACCCGACATAACTTCAAAGGTTTTGATGGTGAGTTCCAGGTTCGTTCCTATCATCAGAATCAATTTATCAAAGATAAGTTTTTGATGACTAGACTAGGGATCAGCAAACTTTTCCAGTAACGGCCAGAGTGTAAAAATTTAGGCTGTATAGGCCATATGATCTCCCACAGTTATTCAGCACCGCCATTGTAAAGCAACAGCAGCCTTAGACCATAAGAAATGAGTGGGTAAAACTGTGTTCCACTAAAATTTTACTTACAAAACCAGGTGGTGGACCAGATTTGGCCCATGGGCCTCCACCCCTGGGAGAGGCGAATATAAATGAGAATGACACATGTAACATATTTATATTATTCTATTCTAATTCTTAGAATGGTGAATATCCCTTGGCTTGATAAAGAAAAATCTTATAAGAAACACAGCACTAGTTCAGTATCCTAGAATCTGCATTCCCTGGTAGGTAACTGGCTCTGGTCTCAAAGGGGTCCCAGAAGAGAATGGTTTCTGGAAAGAGCTGAGAACGCCAGGTGGCTGTGGTGTCAGAGAGGCAGTTTGGGCTCAGATTCAAACTGGTCCCTTCCAGGGCTTTCAGAGTTAGCAGATGTGATTAGACTTCTTGAGAGTCACTCACTCTGGATTTTTATATTTTAGTGAATAAATGATCAAGGTGAAATTCACCTCATTTAAGAGGATTCACCTGTCAAAAAACAACACTGTTTCTGATGGGACTTTCTACTCCCCCGTTTATGGTAAGGATGTTCACTCCAGAAGGGGATGGCCTGGGATTGAGAGTTTGAAGGAGGAGAAATCCACATAGGCAAACTTCAGTTCCATTTCTAGTTATAAATATTGTTAGAATTACAGAACATACTGCCTTCTGCTGCTTGGTATTAAATGAGATCAAGCAAGTGTCTGTATAAAAACTAGTACAATGATTGAAGAATTTTGTTAAGTGAAGGCATTACTTAGCATATTTTTATTCTTATAAAATTTCTAAGGAGCTTTATATTCCATTAAAGTGACCATTTTTATACTTTGCTTACTCCTTATTTAATTACTGTTTGCATCCTTATTTCCATAATCCCAGGTTATTTAAATATTATTCATTTTATTTTGGCTATGTCTGAGAAAATAACTGAAAATTTTTGCTTTATTTTAGATAACAATGATGATTTCCTCACAATGGCAGAATGTCAATTCATTATCAAACATGAGCTCGAAAACCTTAGAGCCAGAGATGAAAAAATGATCCCTGGTTACCCCCAGGCAAAGCTGTATCCAGGAAAATCATTATGTAAGTCATTCATTATGTCACCCAGTTTCATGAATATACATTTTAATGCAATTAATTTTTCTTAGTAGATATAAATAACAAATTACAGAGGCTTTATTTTTACACATACCGGCGGTGCCAAACAAATGTATACAAGTGGATACCTTGGTCAGCGTTGCTCAAGCAGTAGTTCGCCATCATCAGAAGTGTCTGGACGCTGATGGTAACCACTTTGAGCACCTCTTGTAATTGCAGAAGTCAAACGTGACTTGTATTCATCTTTTGTTATCGGTATATATTGAGTATTACAATTTTAATAGTTTTTTCCTTTCTCAAAATGTAGGGGTTTCTTTATATGTTTCTTGTTTCCTTTGTTGTTTTGAATGTGGTGCCATGAACAAGAACGGGGCAGAGGTGTCTTTCTGTCACTATGTATTACCAGGAGTTCCATATTGTGTATTTAAGCAGCTGTTTGGTCCCATTCCAAAATTTCAAATCTTAATGTCTTAGTGGAGAGGCATGTTTTCAGACACGGCTGAGCACTGCATCAAATAAAATACAAAGCAGCTGGAGGCACCGCACCCGTTTTAATGTAAGCACCCCGTTTCTTCCTGCTCATCAAACTAATCGGACCGCCTTGTGGAATCAGGCCATCATGGCCTCCACTGTTAGTTTCTGCAGGAATACGTCCCCCTTGGTGTGACTGGGACAGACAGAAGAGTGAGTGCGCTCTTTCGTCAGATGGGACTAAGGAGCAGCAGTGTTCCAAATGCTCCCCACTGCTTCAAAGGGAGAAATTTTCAACTGAAGGAAACGTTGAAGGAAATATGTAAGTGTATTTCCCTTGGGTGTACAGGTAACCAGTCTGGCATCCTGAAGTTGTAAGAGAAATAATTTTCTTGTTGGCAGGATGAGGCTTTTGTAAACAAGGATCAATTCCTCCCTCCCTCCCTCCCTCCTGATCTTTCTTTTTTTTTTTTTTTGTAATAAATATAAAAACAATAAAATCATCTCACTCGTGGTCATTTGAAAATTTTTTTATACCAACTGAGATAAGAATCATATTGAAATTGACAAGGCTGGATGTTAAAATTCTGCATTATCTTCTCCCTTTTTGTCTTGGAAACTGTGTTCCCTAAAAATGCTGTCTTGTATTTTTGCATCATTTTAATTTTACATCATAATATTTGATGGAAGAACATGCATAATTATAAACTGTGAACTATTTCCAGAGTGCAAAATTTAGAACTAATAAAACTTAGAGAAACTTAAAGTCCGAGATTTTCATTAAGTTAATCCATAGAAATAAGTGGAAAGGCTTATTTTCACCTCTAGGTTTTGGGGGCGCCACTCCCTGGGGCCACACCTTCTCTGAAGCTGATTGGCAGGAGACCTGCAACCTGCTCAGTACGTCCCCATCAGCAAATAGAGAGCTGGCCTGGGCTTTCAGGAGAAACTCCATTATCCTAGGTTTAATTTGACTTTCAGTTGACGTGCGGCGATTATAATTGTGCTTGCCATAATGTTGTGTGTTGATAGAAAGCTTTCATTAAGTAGATAGCAACATGTGTCATTGTAAACGTGATGCTGAGGCAGTTCCGTGGTGCTGTGAGCTGTGCACTTCAGGACAGCTCATTCTGGCGAACAGAAGACACTGTGGAGAAGGAGAAAGTGGCCTTAGTTGTCAGTGTTCATGTTGGTGGGCACCCCGTTTCTGGTCTGCTGCGGGGGCTAAGATCTCTTCACAGCCCCAGACCCTGCCTTCCCCGCTTCATCCCTGATAGTGAAGAGCCATGCAAATCACTTAATGAAAGATTTTCTTTAGAAGAGGAGTTAGAGGAGCTGAGAATTTCTTATAGATTAGCTGTGTCTTCAGGGATGTTTGGTTAAAGCTGTTTCAAAATGTCTATCAGGTAATAATCATGTTTTGATTGATGGGATATGACACATCTCATATTAGGTCTTTTATTATATTGTTGTTCTTTTAGAACATTATGGTGATTTCCTTTGAATATCTTCTACATACAAATAGGTTAAAGTATCAGATAAAATCTGTCTTCTAAAATTATTAATCGTCCTAATAAGTATAATGAATAGATTTCAAATAAATATCATATAGCAAGCATGAACATAAGATTAAGCTTGATATATTTATATTCGTGTGTATCTCACTGGGTACCACAGATATATACACACATACATACACGTACTGTTTTTTGCTACATAAATATTTGCTGCTTTTACATTAAGCAGGGATGAAAACAATACAGGAATATAAAAATGTATTTTGAAAATACAGGTATCCCCGAGAAGGTGTTTTTTACTTATTAAGACAAAAGCGGTTTGTTCATACCAGAGTGCTAGAGTTGGGTGGGGCCTGTTGGGGGGTGTTGGAGGGGTCTGTCTTCATTGTGCAGAGGCTACTGCTGGCCGACCTTTACTCCCTGTGGGTGCTGTGCCCTCGCTACCCCTTTGCGTGGGGTGATTGTCGGTGCTGTGCCCTCGCCACCCCTTTGCGTGGGGTGATTGTCGGTGCTGTGCCCTCGCCACCCCTTCGCGTGGGGTGATTGGGGTCAGTGCGACGTGCCCCTCCCTGTTGCACAGAGACTCTATGAGGAGTTGTAAGATTTTTTTTTTTACTTTTGAAGTAAACATATCACATTAACCAAAGCCAGAAGCGGTACTGTATTATTATTGTTATTGCATTATTTAATTTAGAGGGTTCAACTATAAGCCAGGTTACTTCGAGTCTCCCTTAAATTAGATTTGGGTTTGTTTGGCTAATTGTTAAATGGCTGTAATAGTAATAACCCTAGTTACTTGACAACAGGTCATTCAACATTCTGGAAGGAAGGAATCTTGGTTTAAGTTGTTCCTTTCTTTAAATAGACCTGAAGAGCATCATAGTTTCCTTTGAAGGTAAGGCTCATGTTAATTACATTCTTAGCTGACATGAGGCTGAGGATTAAAAAAAGAAGAATAAGAAAAAAACAATCTCTATTTTTAGAAGCTGAAACCAGAACCATGTTTTTGGCATTGATGAAGAGAAGCCCAGTAATTTAGGACGGTGGCTTTATATTCTCTTCACATGCCTATTTTTGGAAGTATTCAAGCTGGGTTTTATGCCTGCCTGGAAAGTCTTCTACAGTAAAACGGAGTCATTAAAAAAAACAACAAAAAAACTTAGAAATAGTAAAATAATAATTTAGATGCCATGAGTTCAAAGTTAAAAAACTTGTAGTAATTGAAAAGGATAGTAATAAGAAGAAAGAATAAGCTACAGCGATGTGTCCCCAAATAAGAGATATGAATCAGAACAGTTATTAGTGACAGACTTTTACTCATGTTAAGAGAGGAAAAATCTATCCAAACGCCTTAAAATAAAACTATTAAAAAATGTTTTTTTAATGCCAGAGACTGAGATAGCTTAAACATATACCTTTTTCAGTCATTAAAAGGGAGGATTCCTTCACAACTCTAGCTTTTTAAAACTTTTCCTCTGTGTAATCTATGTGTGAGATAGAATTGTAAGAAGAACGATATATTAAGAACGAAGAATTTATTTCTTGATCCATTGTTCGTGTCAGTCCTCTCCTCTTTATTATGCTTTTTTTCATTTCTAAGAAGTTAGGTTTACTTTTAACTTACTTTGAGGATTTTATGAGATGGGAGGATACACTGTGTCTCTCTGTTATATGTAGTATTTTTACACTGAAAACTTAAATCCTGTTTCCCTTCCATGCTGCAGACATTTATTTGTCGTTTCTCATTGAGGGGATTGTTGACTGCTATTCTGGTCACCCATCTTTGCTGACTAGGTAGATAGGCAGCCCTGTGAAGAGCTGAGCTGATAAACCTTAAACAACTCAAAGCTTATCAATGGATGAAAACAGCAAAGCATTGTCCCTTGATGCCAATCCCATCTTATAAGCAGCCAGCCTCCTTAGTAGAGGCTCTGCTAGGAACTGTGTAGAAAGCGCTCCATGTCCCCAGATATGGCACAAAGCATTGCATTGGGTTCTCCCTGTCTGTTGAACACACTTCCTCATAAACATCCACTCAGTGAGTCATTCTAAGTAATTATGGATAGAGAACACCAAGTTTCGTTTATTATTACCAGGGGATGTTGTCTTGTGCTAAATTAGTTTGTCTCTTTCAGAGATGGGCATGAGTGTTAAAACCATACTAGTCAGATTGACTGCTGACAGTCGGAAGTCTTTATTTTATTCCATTTTTGTATTTGCGGTTTGTGAATGTAAGCCTTTGTTATCATGTTACAAAAGATGAAAATGATTGAAAATAGTATCAAGAATGAAAGGAACTAAACTATTCTCTTACTTTCACTGTAGTGGGAGGATAGATTAGTAAATTTTTTCTAGGGGCAGCTTTATAATATGGGTTCAAATTTAAAATCCATATGCTCTTGGACCAAACAATTCTATTTAAGTATATATAATTATGAAATAGTAGACAGGTGGGAAAAGATACATGTACAGTTTTAACATTACTTATAATAGCAAAAAAAAAAAAGAAAAAAGAAACAAATATTTTTCAAAAGAAACATTTCATCCAAGGGAATATTGTGACACTGTTAAAAGAAAGTTTCATATTCTATTTATATTGGCATTGAAAAATATTCATAATATACTCCTGCATGAGAAAAGATTACAGAACAATGTGTATAGAATGATCCCATTTAAAAATATATAAATATAAAATAATATAATATAGTAAATAATATAATATTAAAAATATATGTATTGTGAAGTCTGGTTATACACTAACTTGCTATTTATATTGTGATTATTTTTTGGAGGAGGAAGAGAATAAACCGGGTCTCTCCAATCCTGATTTGTACATTTCTGTATGGTTTAAAATTTTATATTGACTTGTATTGCTTTCATAGTCACAGAAAATAGTAAAGATATTTACATTCTGAGGAACAAAATAAATATACACCTTTGGAGTAGGCAGTCTAAGCTTGATCTTTGTGTAGCCACCCCTGTCTTACGGGAGTGGCTTTGTAGCGTTTGATGGAACATAGCATGAGCAATCTCAAACCTGTTTCATGTAGTTTGGCACGTTTTCCCTCTGCAGTGAGAAGATTGCTTACGTCTGGCATCGTGATTCAGGTGTTTCCGCTACACGATAATGAAGCCCTGAAGAAGCTTGAGGACACGTGGTATACTCGGTTTACCTTCAAGTTCCAGCCCGTAGGTATGTGTCAAGGTCTGTTCTCTTAGACAAGGGGAAGACCTGCTAAGGAAAAGTCACTCTTCAGCACTGGTGTTGTCCGCCTTGGGCTCACCAGCTGCCTGTGGGAAAAAATTGAGGGGAAAGGGGAATAAGATGGGTCACATGACGTGTTTATTCATTTGTATTATGATTTTAGGTGGACTGAATTACAAACTAAATTTTACCAACAATACAGACAGGCAGTTCAGAGTGGCCTTCATGAGTACAGGCCAAGGTTGGAGTAGAAGAGATTTGATAAGAATTTAGTTTGTGAATATTTTGTATCTGAAAAATTTCTGTATTTTTAGGGCTGATCATTTGGAGCGAGTCAAGCTGAGCTCTTCCTTAGGGGCAGTCTAGCAGGCCTAAACACCTTTTGAAGTAGTTGATAAGTATCTTGGTGTGTATTACAGATCTATCCATTTTCTCCAAATACAGTGATAACAATACTCATGATTTTATTTGGTGCGTGTTGAACATACTTTGTATAAACTTATGTCAATATGGATGTTCACATTGTTTGCTTTAGTTCTGTTTTTTAAACCTAAGAATTACATTTAACCGGGTAGATTTCACCATGAACATACCTATCATATTTTCTTTAAAGGCCATTTCTCTTTTGATGTTGTTTAAAGGAATCCCTCTAAACTAATTTTCTAATTTCTGCTCTGAAAACAACTATTATAAGGTAACAATGAGCAAAAATTGTTAAGATTAAATTTTGAAATCATATTCTGAATTTTTTTTCTTGCAGTCATTGAAAGGAATAGTTTTGTTTTTGATAATGCCAGATGATACAATAGTCATTTTATGTTACACTTATGACATTTTTTTTCACTTTGGCATTTAGGTGGCAGTAAATTTAAATGTTGCCTCTAGGACTTGTAAGTGAAGTATCCATTAACTACTTTTTAGAAAGTACGGGGAGAAAATGACTTGATGGTGAGGCTGAGCATGGCTGTGGTAGTGGGTTTGAGGCCTCTGGAAGTGCTGGGACTGGTGATAGTAGCTGGAGCACAGGCAGATCCTGAACTTGCCATTGAGATCAAAAGAGAGAGGTCATCTGATTGGAGCCCAGGGCCATGAGCACCTTATTTTTTTCATTGGTTTGATAGCCTTTAATCTGATTCAGATTTGAGGTAACCTCACCATATCCACTCTTTTAATATCTAGCTCCTGGGTTAGCTAGAAAAATGAAGGACAGGAGAAAATAGCTTATCCCAGTTAACTCTAACTCATACCCATAAACTGATCTGACACATTATCTTAAAAAAAAATTACATTTTAACTGTGTAACTTGCCAAGAAATAGTAACCCCAACTGCTGCACCTCCCCCCGCCCTGCATCCCACCCTGCTTCCAGTGCAGGATGCTTTTACAGTCCAGACTCACTCGTGTAGCTGCAGCTGGCGGAGGACGCCATGCTGGTGACCTCTTTTGGATTAGGTAGCTTGTGTCAAGTTCACAGAATATCAACAGCGATGTTGCGTGGGCCTTCTGCCCAGTGCCCATGTGAAGGTATAGATAAATGTGTCCCATGGCTGCTCTACAAGTTAATGTGCAGAATGTTGTTTTGCGCTTTTGAATAATTTTTCTTCAGTGTATTGAAAAATTTGCCATGACACATTGATGCGAATTTATCTTGGGTAGGGAGAGCAGGATACTATGGATGGGGATGATGCTTCTTTGAAAAGAACACCTATAACTATAATATTAAACTAGGAGAAAAGCGGGGAGCATAAATTAAACCCCCAAATTAAAATGGTTCAGTGGCCATGGCTGAATTTCAGTGAGGACCTTGGAGATTGTGGATAGCCCCAAGGTGATTTTTTTCTTTGGAAAGAAGGCATCCACAGATGAGGAAGTAAAGAGGAAAACAGAGCCAGGGTACCTGGCAGAGCCTGGACCCTCAGCTGGGGGATGTGTCAGGCTTGCTGTACAGACAAGTGGGGTCTTTGCACTGCGTGGAGGGTGGGTTTACCATCGCGCACTGATGGGGAACTGAAGGTATTAAATGATCCCCACTTACCTAAAAAATGAATAAGCTTACTTGAATAATAAAAAAAGAAAACCTTTGGCAGGCTGTACTTCAGGTTTGTTTTGTCTTTCATTTTAGACACTATCCGTGGCTACTTTGGGGACACAATCGCTCTCTACTTTGGGTTTTTGGAATATTTTACCTTTGCCTTAATCCCCATGGCGGTCATTGGGCTGCCTTACTACTTGTTTGTGTGGGAAGACTATGACAAGTACGTGATTTTCGCCTCGTTCAACCTGATCTGGTCCACGGTGATCCTGGAAGTGTGGAAGCGCGGCTGCGCCAACATGACCTACAGGTGGGGCACCCTGGTCATGAAGAGACAGTTTGAGGAGCCCCGGCCCGGATACCATGGGGTCCTGGGGATCAATGCTGTCACCGGCAGGGAGGAGCCTCTGTACCCCAGCTACAAGAGGCAGCTGCGCATCTACCTGGTCTCTCTGCCGTTTGTGTGCCTGTGCCTCTACTTCTCTCTGTATGTCATGATGATTTACTTCGACCTGGAGGCCTGGGCCTTGGCTCTGCACGAGGACAGCGGGTCCGAGTGGACCAGCGTCTTGTTGTATGTACCCAGCATCATCTATGCCATCGTGATCGAGATCATGAACCGCCTCTATCGATACGCTGCCGAGTTTCTAACTTCATGGGGTAAGACTTGATGCTGTGCGTTGATCTATTTTTGCCTATATGCCTATTGCTTACATCATAGGATTCACGTAACCACTGCCTTGCAAAGCAGATAGTCATTGCTCTGGGCTCATGGCAGAAACCTAAGGAAAAGTTCACGGGCTTTGTGAACGCCGATGATCTTCAGGTCATGGTCATCGCAAGGCCCATGTACTGAGTGCTAGTTACTGTATTCTAGGTGCCCTGCTGAGCACTGTATTCACATATGTCATTTTCACCCCTCGGGATACTGTGAAATACACACAGTTCACCATTGTGTGGATCAAGATACTGAGACTTAACTGATGCGACCCGCGCATCAAACGAGCACTCCTGACTCGTCAGCCAGGAGTCTACCGAGAGGGGACCTGAGAGGACTGGGTGGGAGACTGGGAAAGAAAGAGACTAGAGACGAAAGCTGAGAACAGGAGGTCCACCCAATGCTGATGGCAGAGAGTGGCCCCATTTATTGTTTATACACAGCTTTTATAGCAAAAGTAACTTTCCTTAGGTAGGGGGGTTTTGGGAACTTGAGGGAATAGTCCCCTCCTCCCAGGGAACACCTCCCCCGGGGCTTTCCATAGGGTGTGTGGAAGCAATCTTCCCAGGGTTAAAGCAAAACATAACAAGCAGAAACTGTTAATAGGATGGCATTCCACTCTGTAGCTTTCAAGGCTGTTGGCTGTTTTCTCCTCAGCGGCCAACCCTCCACACTGCTCACCCGGGCCTGAGAGCCTGTCAGCCTGCCAGCTTTCAGGCTTAACCCTTACTACAAACCTCTGGCTCCCTACACTTAACAAGGTTTGGACAGCAAATGGTAGTGCCAGAGCCAGCCTAATCCAACTCTCTCCGGATCTAAAACCTGTGTTCCTAATACTAGAATATTGTGTTTTATGCTGAGGGTAGAATCGATTGAATTATCTTCTTGATAGCCTGGCTGACTGAGCTATGTCTGAGTATCTGAAAGCCTGTTGTCTAGCTGTGTGGGGCACGGAGACTGCCACTGAACTCAGTGAAGGTGGGTGTTCACATGGGCATCTGTGGTAAAAGGAAATTGGTTATAGTTTAAAAACAGTCTTGATAGTCCATTCACTCTTTATTTATTCACCCAAACAAATAAATATGTTATTATTCCCCAGGAAGAAGTCTAGGCCTTAACTTCATGGACCAGAGATATTTTAAATTATTTTTATCAGTCATTTAACAACAACAACTACCAATTATTGAGTGCTTGCCTTTGCTGATGCTGGGCTAAGGTTTCATATTATTTCTGATCCTGACAGTGACCCTGGGAGCCGGGTGGTGTCAGCCTTGCTTTGTAGGGGAGGAGGCTGAGTATCAGAGTTAAGTGACTTGCCCAGGTCAGACAGTGACTGAGTAGCTGAGTTGGGTTTCAGATCTAGGTCAGCCTAACACTGCCTCTCTGTGCAAGGTGACACTTCTCAGAATCTTCCTTTTCCTTCTTTTGCCCCACTATCTTAGGACCTGCGCAGTGTCTCCTCTTCCTAGCTAACGATGGAAATTCGTTTCCCTTTAGAGTAATCCTTTCAAGACGCACATTCAGAAACCTTTTTTATTGCCCTACTCTTTTGAGGTTGCTATCAGCGTTATCATTACCACTCATTCAGGGTTTTTTTCTGGGTGGCTATCTAGGGGATCATTGGCCAACACACCCCACATTTCTTTGTAGCAGTAATTGCAAAATGATTTCACATGACAGTGCTATTGCAACGCCACAAAAAAACGTGTCCGCATTTGAGTTTCTTCCTCCTCTGGTGTTCTTGGTAGTACACAGTAGCCATGATTGACAGCCTGGTGTGTTTACTGACTGAGGCCCTGGTGTTGGACATACCTGCCCTCAGCACAAAGTCTCACTTCACCTCACAGCAGTGCTCCCTTATCTGAGTGGAATTTCCTCTTCTTTTTCATATTTTAGAGAATCACAGATTGGAATCTGCCTACCAGAATCATCTAATTTTGAAAGTTTTAGTGGTAAGTAGAGTTTGTATATACAACTTCATTTTACTTAGGAAACTAATGCATAGCATTTAATATTTAGGGATATAAATATGAAGCTTATAATTTAAGGTATCAATATGGCAGTTCATATATTTTGTGCAAATAGGCAAGGATTGATTAGTAAGTGTGCTTACATATGCATTCAATAATCTTATTACAAATGTGCATGTGGGTTAAGGCTTCAAATGGAGAAAATGGTATTATAGCCAGTTTCTAGTTATGTAAAAAACGAATTAACCACTTTTTAGTCATGTCTCTATTCTCTTCTCTTTGGTGACTTTTTTGAATATTTCACTATCCAGCAATCCTTCCAGTTAACCCGCAATCTGTTTAGTGATAGAACACTGTTATTTTTTTTTTAATTTTGTTGAAGAAATTTCTAGAGTCCAAGAGGTTCCCAGCACGCTTTGATGGGTAGGAGGAAAGAGATGGAGAGAAGGCACTGTGTACCTTGCTTGCCGTTTGTGTAAAAGCTCACGCATTATGCCTCTTTGCACCATTATTAATAACACAGATATGCTGGCTTTAAAGCACCTCATTTATCGGAAGTTATTATACATCAGCCGTCTACAGCGTGACTAAGAATCAAGACAGTGCACAGGTCCTCTGAACTGCCAGCAGGAATTAATTTAACACAGTTCACGTACTTGACTCCCAAGCAAGTGATCCAGGCCCCCACTTAGAGAGAGTCTTTGTTCCAGCTGTGGAAATCATCCTGAGAAGCTTATTTATCTGTTTTTTCAGTCCTTAAAAGATCAGAAACCCCCACTGGGAAGGTGTTTCGTTTTCTGGAAGTAGGTAAATTTATAGAGGCAAGAGCAGGCAAGGAAATAGATGTCACACGATGCTAAGAAGTCAACAATTTTAGCACTTCGCACGTTAGAAAAGGGGCAAGCGGCCATACATATCTCAAAAGCCTCTGAAGTCCAGCCCTGTGAAATAATTAGTATTCAAAATATTGGTACTGAGTCAGCAAGGAAGTTACGTTCTATGTTCTCTGTTGGAAAGCAGGGGAGCCGGTAATGCATTAAAAAGATCATTCAAAAAGATTATATGGAACTTTTGCCTTTAGAGGTAAAACACTCCTTTTGTCCTAAAGAGTTCAGTTATTTGTGACATTATTTTTCTTCGACGATGCCAGGTGGAATGCCAGGTAGACTGCCTTGTAAAAAGCCTCATAAGTTAGAATCTGCTGGCCTCCGTGGTGCCCCTTCCGTCTCGCCCTTCCTTGTTATTCCTATAGGGAGAGCATTTCTCACCTTCGCAGGCTTTTGCTTTTCACCTTCCACTGTACTTGAGCACCCCACCCCTGCCCTGTGGCTAGAGCCATCAATGGCTCCGTCCCTCCAGTGACTCCATTCTGTCGTTAATTGTTAATTAAGTACCTCTTACATTCAGCAGTCTTGAGTCTCAGAAAGCATGCTGCCAAGCAGGAAGTAGCCAGCAGGGGGCTGGGAGGCAGAAAGGGAACGCATTAGCACAGGGGGTAGTTGCAGGTTCTTGAGCAGGGAACTGCTTGAAGAAATGACACTTGTTAGAGTGGGATCCCCAGTGCAGACCTGTGTGTCTGGGCAGGGAAGGCGCGTCTCAGGCTTATGGTGACAAATATGCTCCCAGGCTGGGCTGCTTGTTAGGCCACTCTCTCTTGCTGGTGCAGCTACCTTAGGTGTCTCCTCACAAGGGTGGGGGGGGGTCTCAGGTCTGTGGGCACAAAGAGGCTTCCGGGGCTGGGCTGCTTGTGGCTGGGGGCAGGGGGCCTTCTTGCTGGTGCTGCTTGGCCATCCTGGAACTCTCCGCGAGGCAGGGGAATGAGTGAGCCGACACTGGCGGGGCGGGGCGGAGGGGAGGAGAGCACATCCCCTGGCAGCGTAATGTCAATGGGGGGTCCTGACCAGTGTCCCTCGCCAGTTCTGCTGGGTTCTCTGCTGTTGTGAGGACCCCTGTTCTAAGGGCGGTGGGTGGGATGAGCCCACCTGGGCTACCTGAGTTACCAGGTTGAGGGGGGGGGATGCCGGGCTTTGGTCTCCCTTTTTGTAGGGGCATAAGATGTGCTGGTGCTGTGTTCCTTCAGTCCCGGGGTCCCGAGCCAGTTGGTCTTCCTTTAGTGCCTTTCAGAGTTCTCCTTTGGTTGCTCTTGCGTTATTTCCAGAGTTTATAGAAGTGCTTAGTGAGGAGGAGGGGGAGGGAAAACAAGTCTGTGCCATCTTGCCTGGACAGCAGAAACTTTGACTGGTAGTCCTTCGTTACGTTTTTAAACACTATTCACAGATGTAATAAAGTGCTGTGAAGCAGCATTAACTGTTGCTGTGTTTTTTTGGCAGTTCAACTTCCTGAATTGCTTCGCCTCTCTCTTCTACATAGCCTTTGTCCTGAAGGACATGAAGCTTTTGCGGCAGGTGAGTGCGTGACAGAAAGGTACCAGCTTTTTAGGTATTAGAGGTGGTTTCCTGTATTCGGGTAATGTCATTGTCTTCCCATTATTATTTTGACAAATAAAATCTTTTAAATTTTATCTATTTCTAAGCCCAATTTTAAATTAAATGAAAATTTAAATCAGTGCACTGTGTATCATACCCAACCGGAAAGAAATTAGTTTGAAGCTAACCAACTTGCAAAACTAATCATATAGGGCAGTAGAATAATAAAAAAAAAAGTAGAATTCATATATATTTGTATTTGTATAGAATTGTAAAATCAATTCTAACAGCAAAACATATTTTATTTTGAACTTTTTTGTGTGTCTCAGGGTGAAGCCTGATTGGTGTAACCTTAAATAAGTCTTACACATTGTATTTTTAAATTAATAAGTTGTTAACCTTTAGAGACCAGATCCTATGCAGTACTGTATCGTTTCTGAAATGTGTAAGAAGGTCTGACTTATATTTTGTTTTGTTCCCGTTTCTGGATCACATAATAGCAGTGAATAGAAGTTGAGTAAAAATTATTGCTTTCTAAGTTCTCTTTTTTAATGTTTGAGCCAGCTATTAGCAAGGGCTGTTCCTTCCTGGTTTTAATATTCTGTGATTGTTAGTGAGCAGACTCTCAAAGCCTAGGCTTCTTAATATTTATATGAGAACTTGGGACCATTTTTTTTGGAAATTAAAAAATTTGTATAACAGAGAAAGTTAAAAGATTTTGTAGTTATGGTCCTAACAGCTTGTATAAAAGTAAAATTAAATGTTGTGCTCTTAAGAACTATACTAGATGTGTTGCTACCTTTTAAAAATTATTTTTGAAAATTGAAGAAGTTCAAAATAGTACTTCTGAAATTGGTAAGTTGGATGTACATACCCTCTCCAGTCCCACCTTGGGTGCATTTGTGGGGTACGACTTCTCATTTCTTATACTTTAGAGAGTCTCCTTTATTTAACAGGGGATGGAGGGATGGGAGAGAATTCTTTGAAAAACAGAATATTAATACCAGCAAAGACAATGTGTGATGGAAACACTGATATCCATCTGGGAAAGAGGAAATTGACACACACGCCACCTCTGGAAACCACGCAAGCAGCTTTGCCAAGGACCTTAATTCATCCCCAGTAAATCACCAGAGAGGGGGCGGAGATCCATGTTCACGGGTACCCAGAGAGTAGCGTTTGTATATGTTGTAGCCAGGATGAGATAACAAAAACACAATTTCAAGGCAATTTGTTCTCCTGCTGACTGACTCATAACTGGTTTATTTTTTTAAATTATAATCTGTATCATAATCTTTTTGTATTTTAATCTAAGTCTTTCCTGTGGAAAAAACCAATAAATTAGAAACACCATTCTAGCACCTAGCTTTTCCAATGCTAGTTTTTATAACGTAACAGTATATTATTTGTTGAAAATTCTGTTTTACTCAATGCATAGTTGTCTACATGCGATGGTTTTGTTAAGCTGCATTGCCAAGAAGCATGTGTGTGCTTCCCTTTAGAGCCTGGCCACTCTCCTGATTACCTCCCAGATCCTTAACCAGATTGTGGAATCGCTCCTTCCTTATTGGCTCCAAAGGAAGCACCACGTGCAGGTGAAGAAGAAGGTGCAGGCTTTAAAGGCGGACATTGATGCTACATTATATGAACAGGTCGTCCTGGAAAAAGAAATGGGAACCTATTTGGTAAGTGGGAGCCTTGTTGAATTAAACACTGACTGAATGTGAATGACAGTCATGTACTGAGTTCCACACATACGTCTACACTCCTGGTCTCAGATAAGTGCTTTCCAGCCAGTTTCCTTGCCATGAACTGTTCTAAAGTTAGAACGATGGGCTATGCATTGCAATGCTGCTGCCTTGAATCTGAAGCTAGGCCAGAGGCTGAGCTTGGCGAGTCATGTGACTGCTCTACGAGGGAGGTGGGCCTAGCTGCTTCAGAGATGACAGCAAGGGAGCAATGAGATAGCCAAGCGGAGGCAGCAGCGTTGCTTGCTCTTGACACTTCAAACTCAAAGAAAAGATGGAAACCCATCGCTAAAAATGGAACGCCAATCTGAAGATTAATTTATAGTTTAAATTACTTAGAGCTATTGTAAAACTAAAACAGTTCCTTTAAGATAGAGTTTATGAGTTATTTTTAGGAACTACCAGTAGATCACTGGACGTTCATAAAACCTAACCGTATATCTAACCAGCTTTTATTGAACTCTGACTGCATTCACTGTTTCTGTATCTGGGGGGACAGTGTTGGGGTAACGTTTGCTTTCAGTCATTGTTTCTTATATCCTGCACCATCCTTCTTGGTATGTTATATTCTTCTTAGTGAAATAGATCCTTCAGTAGCTCACTCAGTGACAGTCTATTATCACTAAACTTTTATAGTCTTGTTTTTCATCTTGAATGAATTTGTCTCCTGGTTATTGAAAATCTTGGTTGACTTTCATAGTTCTACTCATATGTTTAAGAATTTGAGTTTGTATGTTCATCTTGGGTAGGAGTTCTCTCTCTCTCTCACTATCTCTCACTTTCTTTCTTTCTCTCTCTCTCTCTCTCTCTCTCTCCCCCTCCCCCCTTCCTCTCCCTCTCCTCCCCTCACTTCTCCCTGCCTTATTTTTGCAGTTTCCCCCCCACCTTGGGCTTCCAAGGCCCTGGTCCAGAACCTGCTGTTTGTAGCCCAGGGCTCCTATCTTGTGGTTTTGCAGAGCCAGTCACGGAGCCAGTAGGTAGGAAGCTGTTGACACAAGCTGTGGTTCCAGGGCAGCAGCTGTGGCTTTTTTTCCGCCCCCCTTCACAGGCAGGGACCCTGGTTTGGCTCAAGCGGGCTCTAGTTGTACCCTAGAGGAGGGGAGTACCTTTCGTTCCCCACCCCACAGGATGCAGACCCACCTCAGCCAACCCATGCACTCGGGGCCTGGCCAGGCTCCTGCTTACCGTCCTGTACTTTGTTGCATTTCTTGCTTATGCAGCTGATTTTCTTGTTTCTGAGCGGTGATATGTCTTGAGTAAAATATACACACGAGTATATGCACTAGCATTCCCTACCATTGCTGTGTTTGGGGGATTAGATGATTCAAAGGATAAACTTACAGCACATCTTGACCAACAACACTACTTATGTTTATGTATGATGTGTCAGAGAAAACACATACACGTGCACATGCACACACAGGCACACACGCACGTACACATGCAGGGAGAGTTGAATGAAAGGAGCACATGGGCAGAATGTGGTGCCATCTTGCCTGAATTGGTTGAGCACTGGCTTTTACTATGGGTTAAAAATTCATTCTAGCTCACATTGTGTCAGAATCCTTTCCCTGCTTGTTCTGGGGAGTGGTATTTTTAGCCAGTTTTCTTCTTCACTCCCTTATACAATAGAAACTAAGCGGGCAGCCTGGCCCCCGAGTTCTTTATTCCATCCCCTCTTTCACCTGGCCCACCTGGCCTTCCTGTGTCTCCTGCCTCCTCCATCTACCCGCCCCAACCATTCGCAACTCTCCTATTTCAAACCAAGCAAGCCCTTCATGCCCTCTGCTGTTTGTGTCCTGTTTATTTCCTGCCCCTCATAGTTTCTTGAAATAATCCTCCATATTATTGTTTCTATGCCCCTACTTTTCTTCCTGTGATCACTTACATTCTGCTTTCAGCTCTTCTTTTTCTCTGAGTTGTTTGGGCAAACATCATCATCCCCTAAAGTGCCCCAAACCAACCTCATTTTCTTCTTCAGATCAATCTCGGCCCCTTTTCCTCTGGCTCACTGAATGGTATATGATAATTCAAACAACATGCCCTTCATCCAAGCAATTTTAATTTACCGAAGAACCGTATGCTAATAAGGTGACACTGCCAGAACCTTAGCTCTTACCTTCTTGGCATCTCATGACATCTGATAATCCCTTTATGCAGGAAGGCAAGGTAGGCATTGCGTTTCCCATGTTAGAAATAGGCAACTGAAGCTCTGTGTCATTAACCACTTGGTAACTAAATCCGGAACAAGATTGAAGACTTTGCTTTTCCAACTCAGCGTCTGTATTTTTCACCCCGGGCTCTGTGATGTGAAGTAAACAGTGCCCTGATTCCTCTTGTAGGTCCTGGGTCCGTGAGCGAGCCGAGGGTTAACAGTGCCCTCACCTGCTTGCAGGGCCCTGCATGATCTGACCCGTTTTCCCCTTTTCTCCTACAAGTCATCAGATATTTGCTACTTCAGCTCTCTGCATCTATTTGGAGAGGGGAGATGCATCGGGTCGCATTT
This sequence comes from Hipposideros armiger, assembly GCF_001890085.2. Classification (NCBI taxonomy): domain Eukaryota; kingdom Metazoa; phylum Chordata; class Mammalia; order Chiroptera; family Hipposideridae; genus Hipposideros; species Hipposideros armiger. Next base: position 5,574,952 of record NW_017731368.1, read on the forward strand.
GTTTTAGGTCATTATTTGCGAGGCATGGGCCCTTCCCCCAGGTGCACTTTTCTCCTCACTGAAGTCAGGGAACTTAGAACTGTATTTTCTGTAACCTCATCCTGACCGCTATGTATGAATCTAAAATAATGTTGCCATGCTTTGGGTAAAGCAGTTTGACTGAAACTTAAAAAAACAGTGTTATAACAGTAATACTTGCTCACTCGGTGTAGAAAACTGGGGACGTGGAGGACAGAGTAAAGGCCCCATCATATCCCCACCAAGAGCGATCCACTGGGGTCCCCCGACCCACTCCGTCAGCCATGGGCCAAACCATGTAGTGACTCGGGCCTTCGCTGTCCCTCCCCTGAGTACTGCCAGCTCCTATCCAGCTGCATCACTGCGTCAGGCTGAGAGTTCATGGCGGATATTCCAGCTGGAATGACGTGCTGCCAGACCATAAACGAGCTGCCTTCTAGTAACTAGACGTTAGAGGTTTCTCGAACACATAAACGAGTGCCACTCTCCACATGAAACATTGTTTGCTTTGGAAATGTAATTATTTTCAAACAATATTTTATTCATGTTAATATGTTTTTTCCTGATTTACCGTATTTCCCCATGTATAAGACGCACCTTTTTTCGAAAAATTTGGGGTCTAAAAACTGGGTGCGTCTTCTACAGTGGTTGTAGATTTCAAATGTCATAGATGGAACTAAGGATGAGGCAATATATGAAGACTGATTCGTCATCAGACACAGATGAGGACAAGCTAATGGTTGGGAGTTTTGACAGTGATGAGGAGTTGTATGAATTTTATGATGAATAAAACCTGAGTTCAATAACTTTATGTGATACATTTTTTTTCAAGTTTTGGGCCCCAAAATTAAGGTGCGTCTTATACACGGGAGTGTCTTATACATGGGGAAATACGGTAAATGAATTGCGGAGAAATATTTTTTGAGGTTCTGAGTGTCCATTTTTAATATGGTAAACATCACTGGGTATAACTCCCATAAACAAAAGCTCTTTGGTCTTAATAATTTGTATGAGTTTAGGGCTTCGGAGACCAAAAAGTTTGAAAACTGCAAATCTAGAATAATTTCCTGGGCTTTTTTTTTTTTTGCTTTTGTGAAGCCAGTTTATCCCGTGGTTTCCTCACAAGATTCAAGTTCAGCGATTTGGGAGGTGCACCTTCATTGCACCCCATCAGGAGGCACTGATGTCAGGTTGTCGCTTGTGTGGGGCTGCCTTGTTCAATCACTTGATTGACCTGATGACAGGCAGACGAGCAGGCAGAGGTTCTTTTCACTTGGTAATGAGTAAGCCACCTGTGGGTTGATACTTTGAGACTATTGTGTTCCCTATAAATGGTACGTAGCTCTTTAAAAGTCGTTTGTAGTTGTTTGTTCAGTTGATGTATGGGAATGCTATTGATTTTTGTACCTTTTACCCAGCAACTTTGCTGAATTCTCCTATTATCTTCAATATTTTTGTGATTTTATTGGATTTTCTATGTAAACGGTTGTTTCAGCTATTTTAGCTAAGTAACAATGGCCATTTTCTTTTTTCCTTCTGTCTTTATGCTTTTTATTATCTATTGGGCTCATGAATATATTCAATAGAATTGGGACAGAAGTAGTTATAACAGGAATCTGTGTTTTGTTCCTGATTGTTTTGTCTTTTCACCATTGAGTGTTAATGTTTGTTCCATGTTTTTTGGTAGATTACTTTTTATCAGTTTAAAAATGTTATTTTCTCTTTCTTATTTGCTAGGAGTTTTTATTGTGAATATGTTAAGTTTTATCACATGCCATTTTTTGCTGCTGTTAAGTTTATCATAGTATCACCTTTATTATTTTCATATACAGTAATAAATTTCCTAGTGGAGTGCCATCTTTGCATTTAAATGATTGACTCCACTTGTTCAGTATTTTAAAATATACATTGTTGTGTTGAATATGCTAATATTTTATTTAGGGTTTTTGTGCCATTTGCTCATAATTTTCTTTTCTCAGTCACCGAGGATTGGGACTCCATGTTATTTATTCATCATAAAACTCTGTTTTTAACACAAAGCCTGGCATTTAGCAGATGCTCAGTATACTACTGAATAAAGAACAGTCTCAGGAAAAGAACAGCCCAGCCCCTAATGTCTGCACTGCCTGTTGACCTCACTTTATATTTCTTTCCTTGTCAGTCATTCAGATCTGCACCAAATTAATACCCTCAGCATCGTGAACCCTGACCCATGGCGTTTCTCCAGGGGCGGTGTGAGGAGTGAGTGAGCTAGATCACCTGGAACCAGAAACTTTGCTTTCATGCCTTTAATAAACTAGATATGTAAAATTAATTATGATTTTTACAAAAATACCATACTATTCTTAAGAATTGCTTTGTTCTTAAACTTTGTATGTGGGTTCTTAGAATTTCCTTAGTCAGTTGGTCTTAGCTAACTTGCAGCTAATAGGGTAGAGTGTGTCTTGGTTAATGGATTTTTATTTTACTATGTGATTGATTTCTTTGTTAAATCTGCATTGTTTTTCTTGTTGTTGGATTATGTCCCTGGTATACTAAAGTTACTCACTCAAACGTGCTCAGAAGTGTAAAAGTACTGAGAAAGCGCTAACGTGTAAACACTACCACTCAGAATCCCTTGTGAGATGGAACCACGGAAGGCGGAGCATACTGCCATGTGGAAAAGGGGTCCCCGGTGTTGTGTGCTAAAAATGCCAGGAAGACCTTGGCATGACTGCCAGGGCCCACCCAATGGCACATCTGAGAGAAATAGCCTGCACATTTCTTCAGAGGCTCTACCTGTTACTTCATGAGCCGAAACAGCGCAATTTTGAAAGCTGAGCATAGGCTGTAAGGATTTCTTTAGACCGAATTGTGGTAAACATGGCTTGATTGCTAAGATTTTTACTTTCTCTACTCTTTATTACTTCACTCTTCCGAGAAGTAAAGTGATGCTATATCACTGGGCATATTTTAAAACCACATCTGTATGCTGCACCACAACATAAGGAAATACTTTCTAGATCCTCATGAAACCCAAGAGTGGTTTAGAAGCTGCTCACCACTGAATCCCCAGCTGAGTGTCAGCTGCCAGCTCCCAGCACATGCGTTTGGCATTGCTCTTTGGCAGGTCTTGAAAACTGCCGGTGAGACTCACCTGCCAGGACCCTTGGGTTCATGCTTCACCCCGACGTCCAGAGCATCTGGAGGAAGCACTTCCTGCCGTTCCCAATACGCTATAATCATGTTTGGGTATTTTCTGTTTTAGTAAAATATAAAATAAGAAACTGACTAGAAGTGGAATCTGACTTATACCAAAGTTCTCAGCTGCTGAAGAACTTTGCATATTTTGGTGAAAGACTGACTCCGAAATGCAGTAATAATTGCTCATATTTAAAATAGTAATAGCTAAATTGCTTTAAAATATTTTGATGAGCATTTTTTGGAACTGCAATTGTCACTGCACGTGCACTGAGGCGGCCTGAGGATGCCACACGTTGGTGAGTGTGGCCTTGGGCATCAGAAGGGCGGGCCTGCTGTCTCAGTCACAGCATGACAGACAGCGCTGCTGTCTCTCTCGGGGCAGAATTAATGTGATACTGTGAACAGCGGGCATCTGTCTAGTGAGGCATTCGAGTGGCACGTCACTGTGTCCTGCTGAGATGTGGTGATGTTACTCAGGTGACAACGCAGAGTCACCCATGCCCAGGCCTCCTGCTTCAATGAAGGCTCCTTTGTCCATTTGTTAAAGATCATTAAATAACTTACCTCATACTGTTCACACCTCTTCCCTCTCGAAGTGAGGGTCTATAACGACAACATAATACCCCTTTCTTCCTTTGGACTAAACAAACCTTTTACCACATCTCAGAAAGGTTTTTAAAAGCAGTTTCAGAGGGGTTTCTTCATGCTTCCGTAGTTTCCTTGTTTTCAGCTGTGCTCCTCTTTCTTTGGTCTCTTTGTATCTACTTCTGCTAGGGTGACTCTGGGGCGCTTCCTTGTTATTATCAGCCTTTTTTCCTTCACTTTAAAAAAAATTGAGGAAAAAATTCACATATCACAAAATGCACCGTTTTAAAATGTACAGTTTCGTTTTGGTTTTTAGTTTTTTGGTAAATTCACAAGGTTGTATGTTCAGCCAGCCATCACCACTATCGAATTCTTCACCAAAACCAAACCCCGTACCCATTAGCGGTCACACCCTCGCCCAGGACATGGCAATAGCTCATCTGCATTCTGTCCATGGGTTTACCTATTCTGTGCATTTCATGTCAATGTATCATATAATATGTGGCCTTTTGTGTCTGGTTTTCACGAAACATACTATTTTCAAGGTTCATTCATGCTGTCACATGTATCAGTACTTCATTCCCATAATGGTTGAATAATATTTTATTATATGGATAAACTCCCTTGTGTTTATCCCTTCATCAGTTGATTCACATTTGGATTATTTCCACTTCTTGGCTATTATGAATAATGCTGCTATGAACATTTGAGTACAAGTTTTTGTATGAACATATGTTACCATATGCTGGGTCATATGTTAACTTTAACTTTTTGAGTAACTGTTTCCAAAAGCTGTGGTACCATTCTGCATCTCAGCCAGCCATATATGAGAGTCCCATTTTTTCTGCATCCTCACCAACACTTTATATACAGAGGGTGCCAAAAGAGTGCCAAAAAAAAAAAAAAAGTATACAGGAAGGAAAGGAAAGGAAAAAAACTGTATTAAAATTACGCTGATGGTAACTACTTTGAGCACCTCTTGTAATTGCAGAAATCAAATGTGACTTGTATTCATCTTTTGTTATTGGTATATATTGAATATTACAATTTTAATACAGTTTTTTCCTTTCTTGAAATATGTATATATTTTTTTGGCACCGTGTGTGTGTGTGTATACATACATGTACATATGTGTATATGTGTGTGTATGTATGTGTGTGTGTGTCTATACACACACACACACATATATATATATGTAATAGTCATTCTAGTAGGTGTGAAATGGTATTTCACTATGGGTTAGATAGGCATTTTTGTAATGCCTAAATATATTGATCATCTTTTCATTTGCTTTTTGGCCATTTGTATCTCTTCTTTGGAAAAATATATATTCTTTGCCCATTTTTAATTGGGTTATATGTCTTTATTACTGAGTTTTAGGATTTCTTCATATATTCTGAATATAAATTTCTTCTCAAATACATGATTTTCAAATATTTCCTCCCATTCTGTAAGTTATCACTTTACTTTCTTGGTAGTGTCCTTTTATGCACAAAAAATTTTAATTTTGATGAAGTTAGATTTCTGGGGTTTTTTGTTACTTGTGCTTTAGGTGTAATATCTAAGAAATCATTGCTTAATTCAAGGTCGGGAATATTTACTCTTCTATTTTCCTCTAAGAATTTTATAGTCTTAGCTGTTACATTTAAATCTCTGACTATTTTGAGTTAATTTTTGTAGATAGTGTGAGGAAGAGGTCCAAATTCATTGTCCTGCATGTGGATATCCAGGTCCACATTTGTTGAAAAGATGATTGCTTCTGTATTAAATGATCTTGGCACCTTATAGGACCATAGATTTATGGGTTTATTTCTGGACTCTCAATGCTGTACCACTGACCTGTATTTCTATCCTATGCCAGTACTATGCTATCTTGATTATTGTAGCTTTGTAGTAGGTTTTCAAATCAAGAAGTGTGATTTCTCTAACTTTGTGTTTTTCAAGATTGTTTTGGCTATTCTGGGTTTCTTGCAATTCCATAGAATTGTAGGACTAGCCTGTCCATTTCTGTAAATAAATGCTATTGTAATTTTTATCAGGATTGCATTGGATGTGTTGATCAGTTTGGGGAGTATTGCCATCTTAACAACATTAGGCCTTCTAATCCGTGAACATGGACTGTCTTTCCATTTATTTAGGTCTTCTTTAATTTCTTTCAGCAGTTATTTGTAGTTTTCAGTGTACAAATCTTATACTCCATTTGTTAAACTTATTACTGTTTTATTGTTTTTGATGCTATTATAAGTAGAATTTGTTTTCTTAATTTCATTTTCAGATTGTTCATACTTTATAGACATACCATTGATTTTTGTATATTGATCTTGTATCCTGCCACCTCACTGAAGTTGTATATTAGGTCTAATAATTTTTCATGGGTTCTTCAGGGTTTTTTTTGTTTTGTTTTGTTTTTTTTGTATATAAGATCATGTCTTTTGCGAATAGAAATAGTTTTACTTCTTTTCTGATTTGGATGCCTTATTTCTTTTTCTTGCTTAATTGTACTGGCTAGAATCTTGAGGACAGTATTCAATAGAAGAGTTGAGAGCAGACATCCTGGTCCTTTTGCTGATCTTGGAGGGAAGCTTTCAGTTTTTCCCCATTAAGCATGATGTTAGTTGTAGGTGTTTGTCAGTTGGAGGAAATTCCCTTGTATTACTCATTTGTTGAGCATTTTTATCATGAAAGGGTGTGGATTTTTTTTCTGGGTCTATTGAGATGATTATATATATTTATATATGTAAAGATATATAAAGGTCTATGTATGTTCTTTATTCTATTACTGTAGCATGTTACGTTGATTGATACTCATATGTTGAACCAACCTTACAATTCTGGGATAAATCCCACTTGAGCACAGTATAGAATCCTTTCAATATGCTGTTAGATCCAGCCTGCTAGTATTTTGTTGAGAATTTTTCCATCTCTATTCGGGGTTTATTGTTCTGTAGTTTTCTTGTGATGTCTTTGTCTGGTTCTGTTATTAAGGTTATACTGGCTTCATAGAATAAGTTGGAAAGTGTTTCTACTTTTTCTTATTTTTGGGAGATTTTGTGAAGAATTGGTATTTAATTCTTCTTTAAGTGTTTGATAGAATTCACCAGTTTCTTTGTGGGTAGTTTTTTTTTTTATCACTAACTCAATCTTTTTACTTGTTAAGGTCTGCTTAAATGTTCTATTTCTTCTTGAGTCACTTTTAATAGTTTGTGTCATTTTAAGAATTTACCCATTTCATCAAGGTTATTTAATGTTATTCTTGGCATACAGTTTTCACAGTATTTCCATATGATTCTCCCCACCATTCCTATCCCCTTCCTGTCCATCCCCTCAAAGATCAGGAATAATGTCCCCTCTTTCATTCCTGATTTTAGTAATTTGAGTCTTCTCTTTTTCTTTCACACTCTAGGTAATGATTTTTCAATTTTGTTGATCTTTTCAAAAAACCAACTTTTGGTTCGACTGTTCCCTATTGTTTTTCTATTTAATTTATTCCACTCTAATCTTTATTATTTATTTCCTCTGCTTACTTTAGGTTTAGTTTGCTCTTCTTTTTCTAGCTTCTTCAGGTGAAATTTTCAGTTGCCTTGAGATGTTTTTTCTTTTTTAACAAAGGCATTTGCAGCCATTAATTTACCTCTGAACACTGCTTTCACAGCATCCCATAAGTTTTGGTATGTTGTATCTTCATTTTTATTCATCTCAAAAGTACTGTCTAATTTTTCTTGAGACTTTTTCTTTGAGTCATTGGTTTTTCTTTTTAAAGTATGTTGCTCAGTTTCTATATAATATATGATTTCCCCAATTTCCTTCTGTTATTGATTTCCAGTTTCATTCCATTGTGGTTGGAGAGCCTTTTAAGTTTGTTGAAAATTGTTTTATGGCCTAACGTATCATCTATCCTGAAGAATATTCCATGTGTACTTGAGAAGAGTGGATATTCTGTTGTTGGATTGAGTGTTTTACAGAGGTCTGTTAGGTCTCTTTTGTGTTAGGACATGTCTTCAACATTAAGCCTTGAAGTTTAAAATTCTTCCTTAGCATTCACTTTCTGCTTGTACAGATCCTCAAGGTCAGTCAGAGGTGAGATCTTAGAGCCTTCTCAGGTCTTTCCTAAGCTTATGCATGATCTTATGCATGTGCCTGGTCTTCTCAATTCCCAGGAAAATGTTTGAGCTTTCCAAAACGACTATGGATATCTCATTCCTCAGCTTTTCTTTTTGAGCTCCCTGGCTAATCTATTGTTTGTGCCAGCTGCTACCCATCACCTCAGGCAGATTTGATGTTAAAACATTCAGCTGACATCCCTGGGGAGAAGGCTTTTGCGCTTGCTGAGAGAGACTCAGTGAGATTGACTAAAGACAAGCCTTTTGAGTGGAGTCTAACAGGTACCACTAGCCAGGTCAGATAATGGCTTCCCTTTGGGAACAGACTTTTCAAGTCCTCCAGCTCCACTCTGCTCCCTGTGCTACTGGGAGTGCACGTTGTTATTTTTCAAGGCTGCTGCAGTGCTGGGGAGCAGGAGGTAAAACTAGAGTCAATTAAAATGCCACAAAATTGAGCTGTTTTTCTTAACTAAATGCTGCCCAGGTTGCTGCAAGCCTTTGGTTAATTCCCAGAGTACTGAAAAAGTTGATTCTGACAAATTTTGCCTTTTTGTTGTTGCTTTTGTGGAGGGATGAACTTCTGGAGGTCCTTACTCTAGTATTTTGCTGGCATCACCACCATCAGAGTTTTAATGGAGGGTTAGGGACCGAGATACTGAGGTGCCCATGATGTGAGGAGGCCGTCATGTAAGATTTCTAACAATGATGTTGCGTCATTTCTTTTTTCTTGGTCAAGAGCAAACATCTTTAGCTTTGCTGTTGTTTATCTTACAAAAAGTGTAATAATTCAATGATTTGGCATAAGATGAGCAGGTAAATTATTTTTTCATTCTTTATTTCAGGGACTTCAATATAAAATTGCCTTTGAATTTAAGTAAATTCTGTTGTTGAGAAGAAGGAATTTGGAAAAACTCTTTGAAATTTTTTTTGTTAGAGGCTGATAC